>NC_092209.1:48640548-48728300 GCF_043381705.1 Parasteatoda tepidariorum | reverse complement strand
GCAGAGACTCGAACCCCCGTTCTGTTGGTCATGAGATTGAATGATTAGCTCTTTCAGCTATAATATGTACCCAGCTGAAAGGAATTAAGTGGCTTCATTAGGTGTGCCTAGTTGTTTAACCACTTAATTCCTTTCAGCTGGCCTAGTTGTTAAGTTGTTTGTTAAAAGTTTGGTTGTTTAACCGTATTAGGTGAAACCAGTTAATGCAAGATTTTCCTCAAAGTTTCAGTTTGAATGCTATCTTATTTATGGTCGTCATTTGACTGTTTTGTTGAAATGTGGTAAAATAACAATTAAATAAATTGTTATTTAACCATTTTTTTCCGTGAAATTTTAACAGTGTATAATGGTGAACAGAGGATGAAAGACTTTTTAACTGAAACTATAACTGTATTTGTTCATTTATATGCTAATGATATTACTTAAAAAACTATCGTAAATATATTTTTACGTGTTTTATTTAAGTATAAAAATAAAAATTGATCTCCAAAATCGTCTCTTTAAATTAATTTTGAAATAGGTACTACTTTTTTTTTCTTTTTTTTTAGTTTTTCATTTTAAACAGGGAATATTTTGATGTAATTCAGAAATCATATAGTCTCATTGAATCTAATTTCAAAAAATAAAATGCCAAATTATTTTTTAATTTCAATAGAAAATTATAATTTTCTGAGGAAGCATTGTAATTTATTTATTATAACAATAAAGGAAATCTTTATTACGAAGAAATTGGCCCCGATTAATTCGAATTGATTTGATTGTGAAGAGAGATCGTGATTATGGTTTTTGGAAAAAAACATAATAAAATATTTCTAATTTGCACACATGTTATACTACTATTACATCTCAAATTGCCAACATTCACTTAATGACAATTTTTCATGAATTCGATCAATAAATTAATGTTGCAATAAATTATATATATATATATATATAATATATAGCGAATAATAGAGCGATTGAAAGTTATATCAATCTAAATTAAATCACTATAAAAAATCACTATATATTAAATCACTATATAAAAAAAAGATTAGTGAATCAGAAATTTTTTTCACAAAGATAATAAACACACTTTTCTAAAGACAAATTTCGACAAAATATAGTTTTTAAAATTTTTTATAATCTTTTTAATACTTATTTTAAAAATACATGAAAGAATTTATATTTGTAAGGAAACAAAAAATCAAAATTTCGAACTTGCATTTTTAAAAAACTGTTCGACTTATTCGGCTAAAATCATAATTTGTCATTAAAAAATAAAGTTTTTCCATAATTTGGGAACCATGCGGTTCTTTTATTTGTGACATGATAAAGTTCAATGGCTAAAATTATAACTTATATGTTAGTATTCTAATTACAATATATTTTACGATAAATATAGATGCATTTTAAATTCTGCCAATTAGAGTGAAAAATGACCGATTGTTTAGGATTTAAAGTTTAGTTTAAAAACATAAAGTTGTAACATTGTTTTTACTCAAAGAGTGATTTTCATGATAAAGAGTTAAAAGCATGTAACCCCCAATAAAGCCTAAATATTCATTCTTTCCTAGCTAACTTAAGTAATACACCTAAGTGCTTCTATCAAATGCCTCTTTTCCAAATTTACACTTTCAGACGCCTCGATTTATGAAACACTTAGAAAATAGAATGAATCTCTTTGTTCTGGTGCATACTGTGTGTACTTTCTCGAAAATAGAACAAAAGAGGGGTATTCCTGCCGACGTGCCTCGAAAATCGAACGAGATTGGAATGGAGAAAGGCGTGTGTTAAAATAGGGGTTCGAGGGGGCAAGGGAAGTGCAAGGGGCGCAGGAGGTACAACCCCGATTGCCTGGATTAGCGGAGGCTAGATGGGTTTTTCGTTTTTCGCCCTTTTTGCTAGCCCTTGGCGCATGTTAGGGTAATGATAAGTTGATGCGCCGACTGTATGGGGTACCACTTTGGAGGGTTCGTCTGTTGCTTCAAAGAGTAGCATTCTGTAATGATTAAAACGTTATTTGGTAAAGTAGCTGATTCATTTAAACAACTGAAGTATATTAGGGGGAAAATTTCGTGCTATTACCGCATTTAAGTTTAAGATGTGGGTTACTTATTTAGATAACGTAAAAATTTTACTAATATAATTTATTCTTAACTATTGATAGGGCGTTATAAATCTTTTACAAATGTACTATAATGATTCTTTTATACAAATATAACATAATTATAGCACGATATTAGCCTATTATGTTACAAATGATTAGACAAGGACATTTGAAACCGTAGAAAGTAAGGCATATTTAATATTGATTTAAATTAACATTTTAAGAATATAATTGGTGAATAGTCTCTTGGTTGACAAAAAGTAATTGTAAATTAAATAACTTTATGGCAGTTACTAGAACGAAATATTATTTCTCTGGGGATAAGCGACTGATTTATTTTAATCTTGTTCATTTAATTTAAAAATATAAAAATAAAATTATACCTTACAATTCTATTTCTTTAGAAATGAAAATCCAGAGTTAAAAAGTTTTTTGCTTAAAAGTGTTTTGGTAAAAATGGGTTTTATAAATAAGTGCATTTTATTATACAGTTACAGAGATTAATCAACAAATTTTAAACTAACATTAAGGTGCGTAAGCTTTAACCAGTGGTTGAACTAATGAAACCATATTTTTCAAATAACTGTTTGATTATATTTTGAGAGAGATTTTTGAATCGTATAAATTAAAAATAATATCGGTATTTTGAATTAGCTAATCGCCAGCACTAGCTAATTCGTTTGTCGAATGTACTTAAATTAGGATTGCACCTCATAACGAGAAAAAATATCATAGAGGAGCAAAGTTGCTCGAGATGAATTTAAATTTTGATCAAACAATTGCATTAAGTCGTGTTCTCTATAGTTACAGTGCCATTAAGATAAGCTCATTAATTTAATTGGAATAGAAAGTCGGCCTACACTGCAATTTCTGTAAATAAACACCCTTTTTCTGAACGGATTCGGATTTTCAACTTTAAAAATATAGGTATACTGCAATATGGAAATTTTAGTCTCAATAATTTTGTTAGGAGTGTAGTAAAAACTACGATATCCTTAATTTTACTCTTCATTTTTAACATTTTCACCATGAAAGCTGTAAAACTAATTTCGCTAATGAAAAACTTTTGTACTCAAATGTAAAATTAATATGAATTTTTTTTTAAATGTAAAATACTTATTTATCACTTTTATTATTTAGTTTGCTAATGGGTGAAGTAACTTTGATTTAAGGTGTGACATTTTTAAAATTATATTTTAAACATTCTATTGAATAAAATATATTAGTAGGATAGTTTCCGGAGAAAATATAATTTTATAACTTTATTATTTTTTACAAAAAAGCATTATTATTAGTTTTTTTCCAATCAATATTTTAATAATATTATATTAATATTTTAATATTAGACGATAATATTTTAAAGTTATTATACACATTTTTAAATTGCAGTATTCTTTATTTTACTCATGCGCTGCTGAAAAAGTATACTGACTAATGTTTACAAGAATAACTGTCAGGAATAACTGACTAATTTTTGTTCTTAGTCGCCTTTTTTTCTGTTCTAAAATAAATTAAATGACTGTTTCATAAGCCCAACCCCTCATACTACTATACTATTGGACGATTTCAACATAATGAATGTAACATGTTCATATTTTAAATACTTAAATTTCGATAAACAAAAATATTAAGTAATTTTAATGATTTTGGTTAAAACAACTTCGTCATCGTATACACTAACTCCAATTTTTTTTTAACTTTCCCAACGTAAAGAAAAACTGGATATTACTGATGTTAAAGTTAAAAAATTATGTTATGTCTCTAACAGTCATTTTCTAATTTCGTTTGAAAAATTTAAATTTATAAAAACTAAAAAAAAATTGCAGTTTAGGTAAATAGCACCAAGATTTTCTTTAACAAAAAATATTTATACGGAGTGAAATTTTTAACTGAGTTATATGTATTTTAATTCAGTAAATATTATATTGTAAACCTTTACAGTTCAAAAAATTAATTGTTGCTATTGTTATTTAGTGATATAAATATTAGTTTTTACATAATCTGAAGTAATAGGCTTTTTTTTCAGCATTGTAAATAATTTTGATAAGTGGATGAATACATTGATTCACATTACTAAATTCTAATGTGTCAAACTTTTACGTACTATTAGAATATTGCATCTTTTTCACTTGAATTGCCAAATTACAGTAATTTTTTTTAAAAACAATTTCTTAATATAAGTTAAAAACAAGAATTTATTCTTTTCTAGACGTGTTTATTGACTTTTTTCTATTATATGACCAAATTAACACTTGGCAGGATCTTTTTTTGCCCTTTTGTTTTTTTTGGCTCATTTTGCAAATTTGATCAAAAGAATTTTATTTGTATAGTCCTTATTTTATATTTATATTAATCTTTCGCCATGCAGGCATCTGAAGGGAAGATATGTTGACCCTTTTTCAGAGGCACCATATTAGGTGGGCTAACATTGCTCCCTCAGTAAGGACAGATAGTACAGAAAAGGAAAGATCATCCATGCCTTGCCCGGGATTCAAACCCAGAGCCTTTCTGACGCAAGGCCAGTTCCTTGACTCCTACACAGGTCGGTCGGCTTTTTATTGAATATTAGTGCGAGGAAAAATCATATATCAGCATTTATTATAAATTTTTTTAAATTTATTTCCAAAAGAAAAATATGTTAACAAAAATTTCATTCGTTAACACATTTGGAAGTTTTATCTCAATCTTACATTGGATCTCAATCAATCAATGTTACATTGGATACATTAGATCTTTACTCAATCTTACACTGTTATAAAAGTTTATGTGCAAACATTCTGGTTCTTTTATAATATTACAGATATCCTCTAAACAGAGTAAGAAATATTAAAAAAATAAAAAATTTTACTCTATTCATCTGATATTTTACGTACAAAAAAGCAATCTAAATGGTTTGATGAGCTTAGCTAATATATTCTAATTAATTTATTCCGGCGATGTCTTAACTAAGTTATGAAATCAGATATAAAGATGTACTTTCTCTGAAAAAAAAACACACTCTTTTCAAGAGTTTTAGACTTTTGGTTTTCAAAATACGGGAGGTTGTCATGATCTGGACATATTTAGGGCGGAAAAGCAGTCAAAACTTCGAGTCTCTTAATGTTAATTTTACTTTTAGCTTATTTCACAATATTTTTGAAAATGTTTTCGAGTCAAAAAAACTCGTTCATTAAAAAATAACTCTGCATAAAAAGTAATTATTGCTTTTTATTATTTATTCTAAGAAAGTTCCAAACATTTTATGCTATAATGTAGACAAATGTTTACTTTTTAATCAGGTAGTTTGAAGGGAAAAAAAACTGCTTCCAACTCGTACCGGCAGCAGTGCTGACGGAAAACCAAATCACGTAAGTGACGTATCATGGATTACAGCTCATGTCAAAGGAATAACCATGTGACATTTTCATGGTCTGTTTCTCTGTGTAACGCAAAAGTGCATTATTTACACACAAGAAGTTCGCAAAGATCGGTATTTTGTCCCAATACTTAAACCCTTGTCTTTTTTGGTTGAGTTCAAAATTACAAGGCTACTGAAATTGAACACAGATTTCTGATATGAATCAGTTGCACAACACTGGATATAAATTAGAACAGAAAATAAAGCATAATGGCCTAGTTTGTGTACACATATAAAAATGACTTTATTGCTGCTTTATGGAAAGTCCCTATTTCACCTATGCGATAAAAAAAAAATTCCCTTCGAATACAAATTAACGTGATTCTGATAAGGAAAATTCCCTATGATGCCAGGAAAACCCAGGTGGTAGCACGCGATCTCATTTGCATTTGAGGAGATGTGCGGAAGGAAAAAAAATAAAAAAATAAAAAAGAGTGAAACAGATTTCCTTTTACGCCACAAAATAGAAGTAATTTCTTTTTCTCACCCATTTTCTTACATTCTTTTTATTTATTTCTTTTCTTTTCTTTTTATTTTTTCTTTTCTTTTTAACATTTTACTCTCTTCTCTTTATTGTAGAAAGTGTTTGGGATATATTTTATTCTAATTTAGATTTTGCTTGGTTAGGGCGCTAATTTTAACGCAAGAAAGTTTTTTAAAGCGCTTTTATATATTTCTGCCATTGCAAGTAAATGACATGTGTTATTGCAGGTAAAATGTATAAATGCCCGTCCTGTGTCCCATTATTACTTTTTCTTTATATTCTCATCGAATTGTAAATTTAGCTATTTTTATCTAACTAAAAGAAAATATTTTTGCAACGATGTGTGATATGCATTATCAAGTTTTCAAATCATAAGATTTCAAACATAAAAATTTATTTTAATAAAAATTAAAAGCGTGGAAATATTTTCAATGATAGAGCAAAAAAAATATTAATATTAATTTAACTACTTGGTTTAAAATACCATATAATTAATAAGATACACACTGTAAAAAAGGTGTTCTCAAAATTGTTCAAAAATATGTTAAAATATCTCCGAAGCAAAGCCTCAAAAGTGATGCTCTTAGAGAGGGAAGACATTTCTTGGATGTGGAAGAATTCAAATCAAGTGTTCAACCTAGTCAAAAGAGAGGAAGCTTTATTAGTTGCCACCTAAACCCGAAATGACACACCATGGCATACTTATTTTCAATTTCAATGATACAGAAGGTAGCAATTTGTAAAATATGGTCCCAATAGCTTAGTCAGGAGATTGGTAATTCTAAATTCACTTTTTGCTTATTTTGCTTTATCTTAAAAACTTTTAAGTGAATTAAATGTATGTCATGATTTTCATTGCGGTGATCACTATATAAAGCTTCCTAACACTCCCTAGACTGGGGTGTACAATTATGGTAGTTAGATCATGCCACTACGAACCCGGAAATCCTTGATTCGAATCCTGCCCGCAGCCAAAGAATATCGCGCTCAAATATCGCTCTGGATATTCCATTTGTATTGCCTTTAATATGTATTTTTTGAGAATCTATTTCTAAGATGAAAAGTTAAAACTACATAGAAAGTGGTAAATTAATGAATAAAACGAACAAACAGTGGTAACAAGGAGTGGTGACAAAAGAATAAAACATCGATACAGGACGATAGTCATCATCGAAGTTGACCACATTTAATGTAAAATTAAAATCCTTGTAACGAAATATAATGCAATGAAAGAATGAGAAAGACAATTATTAGAAAAAAATTTCTGCTTATTATTAACTAATTATACCTCGATAAGAATTCATTAGATTTTGATAGCGTTTTCTCTTCAATTATTGTTAGTTAAAGACTACTACGGTGTTCACATTTTAACTCCATTTTGTCAAAGAATCTAAAAGTAAATATTAAGAGAGAAGTCTAAACAATCTCTAATGTTTAGTATTTTCTATTGTCAAGATACCAAAAACACCTTCTCTTTTTTTTACAATAAAATGTAACATCAAAAAATGTTTTTATTTATCGCACAGAGCAGTAACTTTTAAAAATGATGGTTTCCTTAGATAGGAAAAAAGTAATTTAAAAAGAATCACGATCAAATAATAATCCTACAAATAAACAAAAAAAAAATGTCCTCACTTTTATGACGTATATATACGATCACACGCTATTGTCCATTCCATTTTTTCCGTGATAGAAATTTCAATCGTCATTGACCAATGCGAAGCGGCAATCGAAATGCCGGCCTAATCTGGAACTGCTATATATCAAAGCAGTATCGCCTGAACGCAGGATGCTCCGAAGAAAATAAATATGTCGGAGGAAAATTCCCAAAAAATAGTGGAAAGAAATATCAAAATGTGGTCATTTAAAGTAAAAGAGGAGTACTGAAAAAAAAAAAAGAAAGAAGAAATGCATCAGCTTCAAAATTCTCTCACTTTGAAAGATATAATACTTCTGGAAATGGGCACTTGTGGTTGCTATTTTTAGAGAAAATGGTGCAAGTATGCTAAGAACTTCGTGTTATTTTAATTTAAACAGCGATTGCCGTTGTGGAAAGGGGCACTAATGATCAAACATGCAATTTATTCTAGTTTTTTTAAATAGTATAAATTGTTTCTTATCAAAGGGTTTAAAAAAAAAGAAAAGATTCAGCACCATTTACGGTACTTAAAGAAAATTGTGCTAACATGACGCATTTTGCCTTATTTTAAACAGGAAATCAAATACAAATATTGAAAATATTAAGTAAATAATTAAACTCAAGTTAAAGATTGATTTATAAATTATTTAATTGAAAGACCGAATGACTTTTGTGAGAAAAAAAGAAGTGCCAATCATTGTGGTAAGAAAAATGCGTTTCATAAAGTTTGAAAAGAACAGTATTGGCATCTATTTGTAAAAGCTTTACAATTAATTATGGATGTTGTAGAGTAAGCTATATTTTATGTGAATTAAAATTAATATTTTCAATGCAAATATTGAAAATATTAAGTAAATAATTAAACTCAAGTTAAAGATTTTATAAGTTATTTAATTGAAAGACCAAATGACTTTTGTGAGAAAAAAAGAAGTGCCAATCATTGTGGTAAGAAAAATGCGTTTCATAATAGTTTGAAAAGAACAGTATTGGCATCTATTTGTAAAAGCTTTACAATTAATTATGGATGTGGTAGAATAAGCTATATTTTATTTTAATTAAAATTAATAAAAATAAAAATTGGAAGATAACGATGAAACTACCACTAATTTAGTCAGACCCTGAAAAGAGGAGATATTGCAGTTATCGAAAAATTTGGAATAAATTGAACAATTGAGAGCTTTTGTAGATAAAAGTGCCAATGAACTTCAAAGTCATACACAATATTTTCCAAAGTATCTTTAAAGAAATATATCTATTTCAGCAAAGTATCTATTACAGAAATGCATCAAATCTGTATCTATTCAAGAAAATGATAAACATTGAACTATTTCTCTGCAAGAGTCCAGAAAATTAAATATATAATTGTCTTTCTTTATAACAACTGTTGAATTCTGCAAACTTTTTAATGTGAAATAATTGTTAAAGAGCATCATGAACATCACTTTGTAATAGTTCGGTACAAAATATTTGGAATTTTCCAATTTTAGTAAAGTGTTTAAGGTTGAATTATTGTAATGATAATAAGGAATCTAGTACTGGAGTAACAAAAGAAGTCAACAATTGCAAGCCAACCATGCCGAAGACAAAAGCTATTTATTCCTTTATATTTCATTCGTAGATATAAAATTAACGAAAGGTGGAAATGGGAAACAAATGGGAACATGACTAATGTTAGCTACAGTAAGTGAAAGGTATACCTTCCGTTACAAGTCGGACACACAACAACTATGCAAATAATGTATGCAGTGTACATAAATACACTAAATTAAACTGTAAGAAATTGCTGTTGTTTTTACTGACTTTCTCTGCATATGAACTGTTTTGTTGACCAAAACGATTTTTCTTCTATTTTTCATTCTAATTATAAATGGATTAAAACCGTCAGTTCAAATTCTGGTTATCGTCATGCAGTTCATCTTACCTTGTGGGGAAAGACCATTAGATAATTACACTCTTTCATCTATCAAAAGGTACCTCAAGATCGAATCAAGTTTGCATGTCTTATATACTAGTGAATTGATGTTTAATAATCGTAGTGGTAGTTAAGCCACAATACTCCTCCACCAGAATTTTATCAGGGATAGAATTCGATGAACGGATACCACTAGTTGCTGTACTTGATAAAAGACCGGGAGAGCTGGAATAAGGTCACCGGGTATTGAGCTTTAGCTATGGGAGCTGTAAGCTCATGGTTGTGTGTGTGGTCACTCCTGTTTTGATATTAGCAGTCGAGTGAGTGCAGAAACCAGTTGTGTGTAAATGAGACTGAGAAGTAACAGCGTAAGGAGGACGATGATGCAGTCACAAATAGCAAATCAACTGTTCAGTGTGGACCATACATCGAAGTAGTCGTGATCATATCACGTCCGCTGGTCATTTATGTGAGGGAAGACAATTAGACAATGCTAACCTTTCATCTATCAAAAGATACCTCAAGATTGAATCAAGTTAGCATGTCTTATATACTAGTGAATTGATGCTTAGTAATAATAGTGGTAGTTACGCCACAACCTTGCGATGACTCTACATTTTTAAAAAATCATTTTACGATTATTTTCGTTACGTGCTCTTAGTATTTAGAGTATTTATCTTATGGTTTTGAACATCGTATTAATATAACTTCGATTCGACTTTTTTGATAATTGGTGCTGCACGTGAACCCACAGGAATGACTATCAAGAGGAACACCAATTCTTCGCTACATTGGCCTGCAGGAAAATTGTGATTCAAATAACAAAAAAAAAAACCCCAGGACATTTTAGCCCCAGATTAACTGACCCCAGTCATGAACCAACAGTAGAACATGTAATCTTGATTCTATACTGATCAACTTTTAGCCTCTGTTACATTTTGAGCTTTTATCTACATGTGATTTCAGACTTCATCGACTTCTATTCAAATTTTTACTTTGAGACATTTACGTTTAAGACTTTTAGCTCTCATTGACTTTTAGTTTAGTGATTTTGTTTTAATCTTTAATTTCCTTAGCATTATCATCATTTTGATTCGTGAAATTTACACCAGCGCTTTTAGCTTCCATAGATTTTAAATCATGATTTTCATTACCTTAATTTTTAGCTGATTCATTTTTAACTGTCCACCACTGCTGTCATTTGGCAAAATTTTACTGTATTTTTAGTTTTCAGTTTAAATATTTAATGTAATAATTTAACTTTTAATCTCCGTATGCCTCCCTGGGTTGGATCAAGATTCTACCTACCTTATTGTCAAATTGTTACAGCACGTGATTATTATATTGTTTTAGATATACTTTTCTGAAAGGTCAGTTGCCAGACACTTTTATACGAGTTGGCCACACTATAGTTTTAAACGTTTTTACACTTAAATACTTTTTTAATAAGTTAGCCTTTCAAGATAAAAACAGTTTCAGATTTTTCATCATAACGAGACACTAATACCGTAGTAACTCTGGGGAGAGAGCACTCGCCATCCAATGAGGTGACTCAAGTTTAATTTTCAGCGTCAACTAGTCGTACGAATGATGCTTGCGGTACGATGTTATCATAGTTATTTTACAGGGTAAAATAACAATTAAACAATTATTAAAATAAGAATTTGCATGCTAAAATAACTGAATTTCTTTCTTAAAGTAACAGTTTTTATCTGATTAAAAAAACAGGCGTCTGTTTTGAAATAACAGTATTTTTCTGTAACGGTTTTATACTGGCACACTAGCTGACAGATTTTTTTCCTCCGTAAATTTAACAATTATTTTTCTTGCAGGGAATAAACATATGAAATTAATAACTTCTGTGGTTGTTGAAGAAAACGTAATAAGTTAATTTTGCATTTCATATTAATTTCAAAAGAGTAATATTACTTTTAAAAAGTTAGGNCATAAAAAGATTGCAAGAAGCTTTTTATGTTATATATATATATATATATTATATATATAACATTTTAAGTAGTGCATACTCAAAATATGACTCTTTCAACGATAGATCTCCATGGCTAGTATTTCTTTTTTTAATGTGAAACACTATTACATTTAAAATTTGTAATATTATTTAGAGTGATCAAAATTATTAAGGTGTTACTAGAATATTGTTTATTTAATGCAAGATATTTGAGTACTGTAAGTAATAAAAAAACAACAACAAATATTTGAATGTGTGCGATTAGACATTCCCTATGTGATTGAGAATTTTAGTTTCTAATGAGTAAGCGTAATATAAAAAAAGTTCTTCGTATTTCATGCCCTATATAATGTTTGAAAATACCATAATACTGTATTTGACAGACCTGAAACTATATGGTTACATGCGTTGTTGATTTCATTGCAACAAGTTGAAACTGTTTAAATATAGCTACAGAACAAACTTTTAATTATAATTAAGAGAAATGTTTGACTTATAATGTTAAAATAATTCCTCGTAAAATAACTAAAACTACAGTTTCTTTAAAATATAGCTACAGAACAAAGTTTCAAATTTAATAAAAGCAATGTTAGATTTATAATACTGAAATAAATCATCGTCACATAAGTGAAACAATTAGTTGCCGTTATAAAAAAAAGGCATTAAAATATAACTAGAACTTTAAACTAGACTATGATTAGAAGGCATTAAAATAAAATTATAAGTGTTCGAAATGTATGTTTCATAATTTCGTTTTTCCATGGCGTAAAAGATAATATAAATGAGTAAAATGAAGAAGTATTGCAGTTTCACTTATTTACGGTAATAATAATTTATTCATATATGTTTTATACCTACATATACATTACTAAAATTTAATTGAAATTAAAATGCAATTTCGGAGCAAGGAAATACGAGAAACTTGAAGTGGTAAAAAATATTTCTTATTTAAAACTCATATCGGAAAAATTCATATTGGATTCATATTATGAAATAAAACAAAATATTTGTTAATAAAAAGAAAACATTTGTTTTTAGTTTTCAGTTAGAAAAAAATTTAATTTTTTTGTTAAAAAAATATTCTTAACTATTTATTATAAATTTTTACGATTGTAAATTGTTTACGCAAAAGTTTAAAGTAAAAGAATTTTAAGAACTTATTTAAATGCTTGGATTTTAGTGTTTATGTTCCTGTTCTCTTTTATTTAAATTTATATCATTCCGTCTCGCTTTACCGTTTCTGACAAGTTGAATGAAATACAGTTTAAAGAATGAGCATTTTGAAACAAAAATTAATTATTCACATGTTAAAATTGCAATTTATTTCAAGAATTATCTTAAACATAATCTGTATCGATACAATTTTAACAAAAAAATTCTTTAAATAAATTAAACAACATGCTTTTTTTAAAAAAAAATTAACTCTTATTTCTTTTGTTACACTGAAAAAAATATGTTCAAAACTATCAGAATATGGTAAAATTTGCTGCGTTTCTGGCTATATGAAAGCACTAAAAAACTCGGTAGTTCTTACCTAAGTGCTTCGGTAATGATTTCGGTGAAATTAACTATGAAATATTTACTCTCCTTGTTCCCAAAACATGATGCTAACATAGTGCTTAGTGATGCGAATGCTAAGGTTGGCAGAGAAGTTAAATTCTGCCCCACCATTTGTAAACATAACTTACGTGAAGCTACCAACAATAATGGCCAGAGACTTTACTTTTTCGATGCTGAATATATGTTGGTTGCCAGTACTTTCCCCCCCATAAAAGCATTCATAAATTTACTTGGAGTTCCCCAGATAGTGACACTTGTAATCAAATTGATCATGTCCTTATAGATGTAAGGCATGCATCAGACATACAAGATGAGAGATCATTTCGTGGAGCAAATTACGACTCTGGTCACTTCCTTGTAATTATGAAACAGGGGGTAAGAATTTCTAATGTCTGAAGATATCAAGGTGAGAAAACAAAAAAGTTTAATTGTCATCTTCTTAAAGAATATGATACAAAACAGAAATGTATAAAACTGAAATAGAAACCAGGTTGAAACGCACTAAGTTTGAAGAAATAAAGAGCGTAGATGAAAAATGGAATGCACTCAAAATGGTAATATTAAAGTGTCATAGGTAATATTAAAAACACCAACAGGAAAGACTAGTTTGACCAGGACTGTAAGGCCGACCGATTGCAATTTTTGAAAGAAGGGTACTACGAAGTATCTGTGGTAGAACTCGTGTAAATGACTCATGAAGAAGAACTAACTCAGGGCTGTATAAAATCTTAATAGAGCCCCTGATGTTGTCAAGTACATAAAAATACAAAGATTAAAACTGCCTGAACATTTAATCATAATGCAGTACCACCGAAACTGTAGGTAGATCGACAGTGTTGACATCAACGCTTTGAAAATCACAAACTGGGGGACAGTCTCCAAACAGGGAGGGCAGTTGGAGGAAACTCCTGGAAGAGGCCAGGCCCCACCTTGGGTTGTCACTCTAGTGAGGAAGAAGAACAATAAAGTATGGCTTTACTACCATGCAGTTTAGTAGATTTCAGGTTTGGTAGATTTTTTTTTGCTGCTGGGCAAAATTTGGCAATTAAAAGAACAAAAAGCAATGGCTAACGTAATAATAAAATACGGCTTCATACATAGGCTTTATATATGAAATTTCGTAAAGGGGAAAAAATTTGCTGCTTTTTTTCATGTAACTGTAGAGCATGGGATAGAAATGATTTATTCGGTTAAACTTACTTTTCAGTTTTGCATTTTTCACTAAATGTGTGGTAATAAGAACCTGAGAACTTGAATTTCCTGTAAACTATTTCCATATGAACGGAAAAATTGCGAAATAAACCATATATTTGGTTTAAATACCTGCCAACTTTTAATCCTTTCAAGGATGATTTTCTTCAGTGGTAGTAAAATGGAACTTAAATTATAATTTTAGGCAGACACATATGCTGTATTTTGTACAAACTTCTGTGGACTACCAGAACAGTATTACATATTAATATATATGCTTACTTTCATAAAATTAGTGGTGGATTAAAAAGATTATAAATTAAGTTTATAGAAAGGAATATATAGAAAGCATACATTTTACCACCACTTTAAATACAGAAATAAAATTTTACGCCAAATGCGTAAAAGTTGGAAAGTATGCATATATTTTGGTTCTATTAAGCAGAACATAATGCTTTTTTTTAAATTTTTTTTTTTACTGGAAATGTCCTTACAATTCGATAATTTTACCCACATTTTTTTTTTCCGTGCAAAAGAAAAATAATTTAGGACTGCAAATTCATATTTTACACGACTAAATTAGAATTAGAATTTTGAAGACCAAAAACAATTCGATTATTACGTGCCACTCTCCTCCTAAACGAGTTGAAACAACCCCGCACTGATATCACCCGCTCCCGAAAATCAACCTCTTCCAGCTTCTCCCGCGGAGTCAAGGAAAACCGAAACTAGCTCTGGCGGCGATATCGTCGATGATATACGGCAGAGGCTCACCGTCCAAATCTACGTTACTTTTACAAATGCACTCTTTCCCCTTCCCCTCTTCCCAACCCATCCTCCCCCGCATCTTTATTCTCAAAGAGAAAGAATAGAGGAATGAGACAACGATGCTACCTCTTTTGCTCCGTCCTGCATCTATTTCTCTTTTCTCATTCTCAACGTAATGATGAACAGCGTTTCCGAAGGGCTTTCCAGCCCCCCTCTGAAGAGGGGTTTCCAAACGATTCCCTCTTCTTTTACCCCCTCCAAGTCTTGATCCTTTAATTAGTTGGCAGAGATTCTCCCTTCAGGATTTTCTATAATTAAGTCGCAAACCGTGGCCTTGTCTCTCCTTAAGGGGGGAAGAGGGGAGGCTGCTGGGGGGTACTTGAGAAGAACCGGTGATTACAGGAGAAAAGGTGAATTTGTGGCTCCCTTTGTGTACTGCGGTGTAGGGTGAAGTAAAATAAGAATCTAGATCACTAAAACCTCGATCATTTTCATGTTTTTGCTTCAGTTCGTTACAAGTAATTATAAAATGTCAATAAAATGTAAAAAATTTAATTTGATTTTTAATTACATTTCCGTTTGCTTAATATAAGTGAATTGTTAAGGATAGATATTTAACGCATCGACTTTTTCGAATGATTTTAAAGTTCGGGAAGTTAGATTTATTCTTCAAGGTTAGAATTGCTGAATTTTGACAAGGGTCATTAAGTTTAAATTTAGTTTGCAAAAGTGTTTCCGAAAGAATAATAATATAAAAACCCTTTTCATTAAAAAAAAATTGATAGTTTTACTTTTTTGAATATTTTAAAAGAAAGCTATTAATTATAAGTACCTTTTTAAAGGCTACTTTTTTCTTCAAAAAATATCAAAGTTAATGCCCACAATTTTAGGCCTTATAATTTAAATTAGATGTCTATTTTTGAATCAACGGGGAACTATTATTTTTAAATTTATTAGCTGATTGTTAAAATTAAATATTACAGTAATAAAAAATTTAACAAATATCTGTATTTTGCTCACATTCATTCGACAAAAATAATAATTACATTATATTGTAAAATAAAGAGAAAAAAAAAGTAATTTAATTATTTTTATTCTACTAGCTTTTAAAACGAAAATGCAATTGTCAATCAAGATTAAATTAGATCTTTTCCTTCAGTTTAATTTTATATAGCTGTTTAATAAACTAAGAACTATACATTTCTAATAGTTGATTGTAGTATTCAAGTTTAAATTTTAATTTGAGGATATAACGAGAAATTATTGCCGCGTCTTATTTTTCGTATATCAGACTTATAACATAATAATAGTTAACAGATTTAACATGCCTTTAAATATATTTACTGGCACCACAAAGAATTTAATTTCTATTATTTTAAATTTTCTGTCTATGGTTCACTACCAAAATAAACAAATTCTAATATAGTAATTTTTATAAACAAGCTAACACATGAGTAACCCGTCTTTAAGGCAACAAGCCCACAAAGTATCAGTTAAATTTTCAAAGAGGTTTTTGCATTTTAATTTGGCAGAGAGCAATATTTTTTAATCAATTGAAGCTTTGTTGGTCTGAAACTTTAGTTTTGGAATTTAATTATTTTAATAACCAATTAGAAGATTCAATGCAAATAATGCGTTTTTCTGCATTTTCTGTTTTTTTCATTCGTTCTTTTGTTGTTTCTTTTCAAAATGCAAATTTTTACTTTTTCACAAATTGTTGATTGCACTTAAATAAAATTTGGTAAATGGTTTGTACACGGAGAAAATAAATTCTGGTGAGATTACCACACTGTATGATAATTACAATTTTGGTTAAGAGAACCGTAATTCTCGTAGCTAAAACCATAATTAAAACCATAATGTAATAATTATGTACCATTGTCTAATAATTAACAACCATAATGTTCGGTATTAAAAATCATAACGTTCGAAATTAAAAACCATTACGTTCGGTATTTAAATCAGTCATTTTATAATTTTTACCGTTTAACAGGTAATTATTTACCAGAAATTCTAGTTTTTAAAATTGTTGTTCTTATTACCAAACATTTGAAAGAAATATAAAAATGAATAGTAAATTTAACCTAATAAATGATTTTTATGCCATGCTCTAAGGTCTAAGGTATCATCGTAATATTACAAAATTTTACAACACATTTTAAAACCATATTTTATTGTTAATTTCACCAAAATCATTACCAAAGCTCTTCGGTAAAAACTGCCGAACATTTCCCAAAGAGTCAGAAACACGGTAAATTTTACCATATTCTGGTAATTTAGACCATATTTTTTTTCGCAAAGTTGTCGTATATGTTTTCAAAATATATTTAAAATTCAATTGTTTTATGTTAAAAAAATTATTAAAACATACTTGAAAAATCTTATCAAATTTTGACATTAACTTGTGTAGACCATCATATTCAAAAATATTTTTCGATTCTTTTGTCTAAAATTTTATTTAAAAAACAAGTAATTTACTATTAAACCTAAAATAAGTAATTAAGTTACAAAATGTGCCTCATAAAGAACATGCGCCTCATAAAGATGTATGATAAAGACTCATAAAGACATGTATGCAAGACTACTCGAGTATATCCTACTTCAACAATATATATATATATATATGTGGGTGTGTGTGTGTGTGTGTGTGTGTAAAGAGAGAGATAGTTGCTGTGAAGAATTCTTCCACGACTTTNTATATATATATATATATATAGCGTTTTCATACCTTAGTTTTTGCTACATGAAATGCTCATACAAAAACGCATTTTAGTTTTAAGTGACATAGTGTTGAATCTCGTTTTAAGTTTTGTGGGAGTGAGACTTTTCTCAATTTTAAGAAAATATATGTGCTGGTGCTTCATGCTAATATGAAAAATGAGGAACTGGAGCATACTTGTAATCGAAAACAATTTTTAACGGGATAAAAAATGAGATTTAAGACAAACCATTTTAGATTCATGAAACCAAATTCCATGCTTGTTTGCAAAAAGTTTATGCTTTAAATTATTTTAATTAAAATTTTTATTGAATTTAATTTATTTAAATTTTTACGGAGAAGTCCACCCTATCTTTAATAGTTTAATATTTTAAATCTTAAACAATAGAGTGAATTACAATACATTTTTCTTTTTATAATTATTTTGTTTTAAATGACAAATGCTAGAAAATTCAGGAAAGAAAATGGTAAACATCGTCAAGCATTCTTTTCCTAAAATCTTTCAGTAAGAGCGTAGTGCATAAAAAGCACATATTTCACTCTAAATACCCACGTTAGGCAAGTTCTTCTCGCTCAAATCTTTCTTGAAAGATCAGGCTTCCTGAAAATCCTCAAAATATTTAGCATTCCATCACCTTTTATCTGATGCTCTGCATATCTTTATAGTTTCAATAAAATAAAAAAAATCTTTTCTTGTTCCACTATTTAAATAAATAAAAATAACCCTGAAAACACAAGCGATTTTCAGATTTTTAAATACAAGCTAATCAACGGTACAATATTTCAGTTTTGTCCACTGTTAAGTGTATAGGATGCTCTGTAACGGACTACAAATCACTGCCAACCAGCAGCCAACGAGAAGCTTCGGAATCGGTTACCATAGCAACGTCAAATCCAAGACAGATCTCTCTTGCAGAGGGTTGCTTGGCTAAAACGAAACAGTTTGGCGGAGAATGGTGAGATAGTCGTTTCGCCAAAAATATTTCAATTTTGCGCCTTAGGAGGAATTAAAATAATCTTATTTAAACAAATCTGTTTAATGATGTAAGTTTAAAAGGTAATGACTCGAACGAAGAATAATGAATATGATAAAGAAATTTGAATAATTAGGAGTTGTTGGATGAGGTATTGATATAATATAGTTGAAAAGTAACTACATATTTTATAGATATAGTCGTTGATTACTATTTTTTAACAGTTAAAGATTACTTTATCATGAATTATTTCACTTACATTTATTAAAAATAATATTTCACAAATGCACTAAAATAGATAGAAAATATGATTAAAATATGATTAAATTATGAGCAGCATATGATGATTCCGAGCTTAAATTAATAAGAAAACTTTAAGGTTAAAACATTTGGCACTAGAAAGTCCAAAAATTTTTAAGCGCTCTTATTTTTAGGACATTATTAAGTGACTATTTTTATTTTCACTATATTTTATATATAAATATAGTGACTATATTTATTATTTCGCAGAGCTTATTTTTGATAATATCTCAATTAAAATGCAATGCATACAATTGATGTACAGATCATATAATTCATATGTTAAGCAGCGAACGTATATTTTAAATCGGAAATATACTCATATTGTTTTATTAAATGATGTATGAATTCTAGACATTAAATATACATGAACTGAGATTGGACATAATTCTCTAAACGAAACAATAATGTGCATATACGAAACGTAATAAAAGGATCTAACAAAAACATAAATAGAAGAGATTACGGATGATAGCTAATAATTTTATTTACAAAAAAAAACAGCAAGTAAACTCCATGAGAGAATTTCTCAAGTAATCATTTTCTTCTTAAAAAATTTAATACGAAAAATTGCATCAAAAAATAAATTTCGATTAAAAAAAACGACCTCAATTTATTTTATTCGGTGAGTTAAAATTAATATAAGGTATCAAGTTGCCTATTACCGTAGATTACGCATTGCAATAATACTTCTGACAAATTTAAATGAATAATACAAAGAAACTGAGTGGTAAAATGTTATTAAAAACTTCATTCTCTTCAGAAATATACAAATAGGAAGCAGCAGTCTACGTATTTCAAGCGCTCAATAATAGGGGCCCAATTTCCAGACCTGACAGACGTGACTCAGAAGAAACAAAAGTAGTTTGAAATATAAAACGTTAAGTTACCAACGAAAAATGAAGGGACAAAATTAGGAAAACCACAGTAAAAAAGATGCAAAACAGAACATAACTTGAAACATGTCGACTGTTATTTCCACTTTGTATATTTTTGAAGCGAATGAAGTTTTAAATCAAGTAATATCCTGCCATTTTTAATTCAATTACTTCACTTTCATGTTATACTTTCACTTAAAGACGGATTTTATTTTCAGTTTAATTTTATTTCCTTTTTTTAAAAATATATAAATAAATTTGATTTATAACCAACTATTTTATTCCAGTTTATCCCTTTTTTTGTAAACAATTTAATTTCAAATTTGAAAATATCATCGTCACTTACATCAACTTATCACTGTAATAAACGTTCCAGGTGGAAAAATATACTGCCAAATGACATAGTTTATTTTGGTCAAATTGCAAGATTAAACGCAACTTCACCGAAAGCATCATTAAAATAAACTTATAAATTTTTTTTTTACTATAGGATGTTATAAGGTGTTATTTATATGGTATCGGGAATTAAAAGTAAACTGTGACTTTTAGACAGTTTTTACTGTTCTATGTATTTTTTGTTTTGTTTTTTATTGCTTTTGTAAGGCATTATAGTTTTTT
This sequence comes from Parasteatoda tepidariorum, assembly GCF_043381705.1. Taxonomy (NCBI): domain Eukaryota; kingdom Metazoa; phylum Arthropoda; class Arachnida; order Araneae; family Theridiidae; genus Parasteatoda; species Parasteatoda tepidariorum. Next base: position 48,707,805 of record NC_092209.1, on the reverse strand, counting down.
TTTTTAAGAATTATGTGTTTATTCTACAAAAGTAAGTTCATGAACATATAAAGCAAACAAAAAAAATGCGTTTTCATTGTACTTATATATTTAAAAAAAAAAAACTGAGTAAATGCATTGTTTAAAAACGAAATGTTAATTATTTAAATCAATAAATAAATACATTTAGTACAGATATATTAATCCAATTGCACAATATTAATAAAATCAATAAAAATTTTGTGAATTTTAAAAAGTTTTAAACTTCAGTAAAAGCATTTTCCCCGGTTTCCACTTTCTAATTTCACTGATACAAAAAAAAAGAAGAAAAAAAAGAACATTTTGCAGCAAAATGTTTGTAAATTTATGCTAAATTGAAGTAAGTTACTTGCAAAAAATTATACAAGTTTCATTGTTTATGTATTGCAATAAGTGAAGTTCATATTTCTTATTAGCTAACTTTCTAGCACAATTACTTATTCATTTGTTTGTGAACTTAATAGTTTTCAAACTAAATACTTTCAGAAATAATTAATTTTTCAATAAGTTTCTTTCAACTTGTTTACATTGAGAAGGCATTTAAATTATAAGTAAAGACGAAAAAAGGTTTTTAATGTATACAAATTACAATAATATTTGTTTTTTACATTAGCATTTGGGGGGGGACTTAATTTGCATTTATGTAAATTGAACTTAATAGTTTTTAATCCAAATACTTTTAGGAATAATTAATTTTATAATAAATTTTATAATGAATTTCATTCAACTTGCTTATATTGAGAAGCATCTAAATTATAAATACAGGCTAATAAAGATTTTTAATGTACAACAACTAATGAGAATATTTTTTTTTACGTTATATAAATATTCATATAAATTGAACGTAATAGTTTTCAGAACAGGAATAATTAATTTTACAACAAATTCCTTCCAACTTGTTTACATTGAAAAAGCATTTAAATTATAAGTATAGGTTAATTAAGATTTTTAATGTACGACAACTCAAATAAGTTTATTTGCTTTTTTCATTATTTGTTTATTTATTTTAAATGCGAGATTTTCTGAATCGAGATATAAATAAAACAATCATTGTTTTTTTAAAGTTAAGAGATGTATGCATATTGGTTTTCGTGACTTAGCTAGTATAAAACAGATTATTGTTTTTAAATTCCATTGTAAGTGACAGGATCAAGTCAGAGTCTTTCTTAAATTTAAATGAAGAAGTTTTTACTGTTAAAACATCACACACCTAATGCAAATTTGTCGGTTTGAGCTATTTTAGTTTCTAAATTACATTTCAACATGATTAAAAATGATCGTTTTCTATCACTACTAATTATATTTTCAAACGCAAGTACTTCATTTGGTTTTCATTCTTGCTTTTAAAAAATCGTCAAAGAAACTTTTGAAATAAATTTAGCTTCAAAAGTTAGATTGATCTTCTATCTAAAATTCATCTAAAAGAAAGGCATTTTTTGTGTATTCATTTTTGATTTTTAGAGTGTGTTAGTTTATGCAACTAAACATACAAGGGCTAGTTTAAAGTAAAAATATTTTTCTTCCTCAGCATTTCAAAATTGAGTAAAGTTATAAGTTGAGCATAAGGAAGCAAATAAAATACGCATTGCTTAAAATAACTTATGAAAAAATGATTAAAAAATTGAAAGAAACTAATAGGAAAAATAAGCAAAAGCTGTAATTTTTGAATTTAATGATGAATTAAATTGAGTTAAAATTGAAACATATTGTGAATTCTTATTACTTTTTCTTCGGTCACTTCCTAAATAACAAAACGGAAAAAAAAATTATTTCTGAATTCTGATTTTGTAAAAAAATGAAAAGGCCTCTAGTCGTGACATGCCCATTCATAACAAAAGTATGGTCAAAACTACCTGAATATGGTAAAATTTATCATGATTCTGGCATCTATAGGAACTCCTAAAAGCTCGGTAATTTTTACCGAAGATTTTTTTTTTCATGTCCTTGGTATAATTAACGGCGGAATAGGTTTTCTTTTTACATGTGATAAAATTTGATAATTTTATAATGATACCTCAGAGCATGGCATAAAAGCCATTTATTCGGTTAAATTTTCTTTTCAGTTTTGTATTTTTTACCAAGTGTGTGGTACTAAGAACAATCATTTTAAAAACCAGAATCTCCGGTAAACTGTTGCCGTATGAACGAAAAAATTACCAAATGAAAGGTTTAAATACCTTAAATTTTGGTTTTATTAACCAGAATCATGCATTTTTTTTTTACCCGAAATGTTATTACCATACAATTCGGCAATTTTACCAGCATTTTTTTCTTAATGGGGCAAGGTGTAATTCACTCCGAAAAAGTATCTCCACTATTTCTGAGCTTCCAGTTGCATAAAGTATTTTTTTACGTGTAAATGGAAAGGTGAAATATCGAAAGGAAGGAAAAAGAATCAAAAAGATAATCAAGTATATTTTTAAAAAAATCTATATGTTTTTTCAATAATTATATTTTTTCAATAAAATAACTGTTAAACAATTGTAGAATAAAGTATTTTTTTCTGTGCGAAAATGTTAATTATGCTAATTTTAAAGGACTTTAGAGAGGAAAATTTTAACCTAAATAAAATAGGTTAACTTAAATAGAAAGGAAATTTTTTTTTACCTAAATACAATAGATTTAGCTTAAATAGAAAGGATTTTTCTTAAAAAATTTTAATCTCTACATTACTTTCCTTAAAAAATTAATAACAACAAATATTCCATTACAAATTCATATCAAATGAAGGAAGAAAAAAATTTTCTGTCGAGACATACATGACCCGAAAACAATCACTTGTCTCTTAACGAATCCAAGTTTTTCTGTTAAAAAATATTTAGTACTGAAATAAAAAGAAAAAATAATATTGCATTCCATAATGTTTAAAATACAGTAAAAAATAAAATAATTTTAAAAAAATAATAATTTTGTATCTTTTAAATTTTTGACGCTTCCTTAATAAATTAGAGAATAATTGGGAAAGAAAAAAGGAAGCATCAGGATAAACAAAAAAAAGAAAAGAAATTAAATTGAATAAAAGAAGCCAAAGTAGGCGATATTGAGGACCCAAGACGTCCGGAGCATTCCAAGATGGCTGCCTCCTTCCGTCCAGGGGGGCTCAGATGGGCTTCAATCCTAGGGGCTTATGGGTAATGTGACGTGGATGATTCAGAGTGATGGAGGGGTGTGTGGGACTGATGGGACGGCGCTGCCATCCATAAGCCAAACCCCGTGATGTCACATGGACGCGTACAGACATGTCATTTACAAAAGTTTTCCTTCTTCTTTACCTCCAGTCACAGACATTTCCCGTTTTTTCATTCTCCTTCACTTCTACTCGTCACTCTTAAAATAGTTTTTTTTTTTTTTTTTTCCTTTTGACATTCTTTCACCGAAGATGATTCCAGAATCTGAAAAACAAAAATATAGATAGAGCATATATGTTAAGATATAACGGAGAAGGCTTTAAAAAAAAATATGTGAAAAGTTGGAAGCAAGTTAGTGTAAGAACTAATTGAAACTGATTTTATTCTGAACTATATTGTTTTCCAGTAATTTTGCTTCATTTTTCTAATTATAAATTCTTATCTGCGCAGTAAAAAAGTTGTAAAAATAGTGCTAGTTGTATGTAAATCTCTTATTAAGTAAAGGTTAGTAGTTGAGTTTGTAACTTTATTAATTCAAATAGTTAACTTTAAATATAAATACCTCTAACTGCATAGATTCATAAGTTTAAAATATTCAACATAACTCGTCCTTAAAAAAATCTCAAATCTTAGCATGTAAAGTTGAAGTTCATTAGCCTTAGTTTAAAACCCTTATTAAAAAAATTTATGAAATAAAGCGTTTTTTCTACGGTAAGAAAAAAAGTATAATCAAAACTATCAGAATATGTTAAATTTACTGTGTTTCTTGCTCCAGGGAAACACCAAAATGCTCGGTAATTTTTACCGAAGCGTTTTGGGTAAAATTTTAGTAAAATTAACAATAAAATATTGTCTCAGAATCTGTGATAAAATTTGCTAAATGTGGCTAAATTTGGTAATTTAATCTTGATATCTTAAATCGTGGTATATAAAAATTTATTTGGTTAAATTTGCATTTCAGTTTTTTTTTTTTTTTTTTTTGTTAAATATGCGGTAATAAGAATCTGAATTTTGAAAACCAGAATTTCCGTTGGGCAGTTATCATATGAACGTAAACATTACCAAATGAATGGTTTAGATTAAATAGACAAAATTATGTGTTTCTTTTTTTTTTAAACCAGGAATGTCATTAACATACAGTTAGGTTATTTTACTAGAATTTTTTTCTCCGTGTATAAAAAGCGGATTGTTGGAAAACTTCCTGAGCTAGCGAAATGATATATGCGTTGAATTTCAAAGTATTGGCCGAAAAAAGAAAATGAGCATGAGAAGTTAACCTTAAACTAATTAGTCTTGCACAAACTTTTATTGTTTTTACTGAATAATCTTAGGTTAAAAATTATTTTTTTAAAAAGAAAATTCAAATTTTGTTCTTTGATGATTGAGGTATTAACATGGTAGTTTTGATTGGAAAAGTTCAATTAAATTTGTAACATTTTATAAAAGTGCTTTTTTTTAAATTGTTATTTCACAGAGCTATTTAATTTACTGATTTGAATTGTTAGATTTTTAGCATTATAAATAACGTAGATTACCATAGTTTTTATAGCTCATAGTTTTAAATGTTTTTGACTGTTGTTAAATTTATTATTAAATTTTAATTCTTATTATTAAATATTAATTCTTATTATTTAGAAATTTTTTATTTACCGTGTGCATATTTTTGTCCAAAAAATAAGTAATTATAGACTAGTTTTGTACGATATTATTATTAAGATATGAGGAAAAACACAAATAGGATAAAAAAAGATGGCTCAAACTTTTGCTATAACATATTTACTCTCCTTACTATTAACTATATTAAGGTTACGATTTCTAGATATTATGCAAATTTTTACGCGGCGAAAATAATTCTGGTACCGTCATTCGGGGCTACTTTGTGCAGCGGGGGCTACTTTGTGCAAATTCAAATTTGGCATTTTTCAAGTGCTGCTATTCAGTATTATGTTTATTTCACGTTAAAAATGTGTGTAATTTGAAGATAGAAGTCTCTTCTATTACTACAAAAAAATTTTCGAATTTTAAAACAATCTCAGAGTGTGTTTCGTTCATCCAATGTCAACAACTTTCCGAGGACGTCGGATGTCGAAAAGTGTGCGTGAAAACTTTAGCTGTGAAATGTAAAGACGTTGATAAAACAATTGTCGTAAGTGCAAAATTTTTTATTTATATATTAATAAACAATTATATCATGTTAGCGTTAAAAAAATTTGAAAATTAATAACAAATAAACGGAAAATGAAAAAAAATGCACTTTGGGGCTACTTTGTGCAAAGTTTCTTTCGTTTTTTTTTTCGACAGAAAAATGGTCAGACGTTATAAAAGAATTCCTGGAACGAGAAACTACCGTGATTACACTTTAGAAAAGCTGCAACAATGTTTGCAAGCAGTTGCTGGTGGTGTGTCGATTGCAGAAGCCTCTCGGAAGTACAAAATCCACAGCAATACTATCTCTAATAAAATTCACAAGAAACACGTGAAACTTCCTGGTAAACTATTAATTTTCTTCTACAAAGATTTTTCTAATGAATTAATCAAACGATTTAACACATAAAAATATATTTTATAGGACATCAGGTGATTTTGACAGAAACTGAAGAGCAAGTTCTGTCATGTTCATTCAATGATGTTATGTTCAAATTTAACAATATTATAAATGTTAATGAATATGTAATAATTATTATTTTTAAAATTTCATCCATTTCAATGTTTAAAAATGTATATGGTTTCCTTTTGTTTAAACTCAAATGTTTTGAAATAAACATTCTTTTTAAGAAAAAATTCTTTAAAAAAAATGGTTCTTTACGCTGAAAATTTATTTTCAAACTAATATCTTTGCATATCTTGATGTTTCTGTGTTTAAAAATGTCAACAATGAACTTTTTTAACAAATTTATATCAAAATTTTACTAAAAACATGATTATTAAACTGAATTCCTATCGCTGCACAAAGTAGCCCCATTTGGGGGCTACTTTGTGCAAGGTATGTTTTGACTTATTATTCGTAAATATTACATACAAATAATGCCGATATTGATCAAATTCACTCGTCTGAGTTCAGTTATTAATATAATATCGATAAATTTTACTAAAGTTTGAATTAACATAGTTTTTTTACAAGTCAAAGTTCAAGAACTGCGAAATCCTGCACAAAGTAGCCCCGAATGACGGTAATGACATTTCTGGTAAAAATAATTGTCGTTAATAAACCAAAATATACATACGAAAAATTACCAAAACCATTTATTTTGGTAATTTTTCTGTTTGGTACTGGTTTACCGGAAATTGTGTACCGGTAATTTTTCTGTTTGGTAATGACTTACCGGAAATTGTATTTAAAAAAATTATAGATCTTGTAGTAAATACAAAACTGAAAAGTAAATTTAACCGAATAAACAGTTTTTATGCCAATGTTCTAAGGTATCATAGTAAAATTATCAAATTTTATCACATATTATGAAACCATATTTAATTGTTAATTTTACCAAAATCATTATCAAATCGTTTTGATAAAAAATGATGAGCTTTTTGGTGTCCCTCCCCATAGAGCCCAGAAACACGGTATATTTTAACATATTCTGATAGCTTTGACTGTACGTTTATTATCTTAGTCTAGATTGACGTTTAAGAAAAAAGTATATTCCGAATATTATTGACATGTTTTTTTCATGTAAACTACTTTTTGTTAATTTTTATAACACAGTTTAATCATTTAAAATTATTAATTAGTATATTTAAGGTTATATATAAGAATAGTTCCTTAAATCATCATTGAATACTGGAGATTCCGTTGCTAACTTAGTACTTGAAATCCCGAACACTATCTTAAAAAAATTATTCAATACAATTCGTTTATTTGTTTATTTTTATCTAATTATTATTATTATTATTTTTTGCTTGTTAGCAGAACATGATATTTAGAAAGAGAAATAATGCATGACTCAAAAAGATGATCTTAAATTTTGTAATAAATTCATTGAAAGGTTTTTTTGACGCATCAATAAAATTTCAGTTAATAAATATTGAAAGCAGAAATACCATATTTTTAGTAAAATATCAAATTATGAAATGAACAGTGTTTTTCGTTGATTAGGTGTCGCAATAAGAAACTTGCTTTAACAGTTTCAACTAGTTTTAAGTTGCATAAATCGAACCACTAATTAGTTATCTTAAATTTCAGTTTAAATTTTTGATTATCGTTTCCATGTCAATTGTTTTCTTAATAAACTTTTATTGATATAATATCATTCGACTTTGCGATAACGGTTGGAAATAAATATTCGCCTAGGTTACAAAAAATAGCACACAATTTTAAGAGATTTTTACGATTTTTTTCTCGTAAAAAATCTTAAAGTAATGAAAATACGAGAATATATTTTAATACCGAACATTCTTCTTGCTTTAAGAGTTTTGGCAATTCAAATGCGTCCTTGTTTTGGTGATAATTAATTTTCTTAAGAATAAATTAGGCTTAGCTTTTTCTAAAGTGCTGATTTTATAATTGCATTGGCAATTAATTTTATGAAAAAAAATTAAAGAAACTCGGTATTTAACTAAAGTATCTTCTATAACTTGATAGTACTTCGAATGTCTTGAGTGCCTTTGTATGAAAACAATGATTGCATTCGGTGAAAAATAAATAGCCCATGACTGCAAAACAATTCAAAAATATGATGAATTTGGCATTGAAATAATTTAATATTTTATATTATATCCGTCGTTGAACAGCCTACCAAATTTTGGGTTTACGACTACTCATGTTCAACGTCGTAGCCTTGTAATTTTGAACCAATACAGAGGACAAGGAAACTCCTGGATCAGTACCCCCAGAGGTATTGATTTGTTATGGGAACATGGAGGACTTTGAGACTCGACAGATTTAGCGTGCACCAGTCACCATTCACTATACGGGAGTCTTCTGCCGGCGGGGATCGAACCCACGAACTCTTGGACATAATCCCAGTGCCTTACCAACCAGGATATCCCGACTTATCATTGAAATAAACAGAATAGAATAGAGAGCAGAATCGAACACAATTTAACAGAATAGAGTTTTGTCAAAAATAAATTAATAAAAAAGTAATAGTAAAATTTCGAAAGAAAAGAAGATATATTAGATGCCACTGAAAGAATGGCTGTTCTTGTGCACTGTGAAAAGTTTTCCTATACCAGAACATCTAAAATGATTGCAACTACTATACACCAAAGTGGTGTTTCACTAAGTGCTTTACTACACCAAAACAGATGATAGTTCCTGGTGTAGTAAAACCTAGGATGTTTTTTTACATTACTTAATGTAAAGTAGCCGCTATCATGTTCGTTAATCAGTAACACTAAAATTCATATCTACAGTTAGATATGATACATATAAAAATCAATAAAGGTACTTTTACGATACAATATAAAGCGAAAATCATAAATTTAGGATGCATATATATAATATTTCTTAGAATAAAGTTAGCTTGTCATTCATACGTGCATCTAGCACAGACAGAATATTAATATGAATTCGAACGAAACCGAAATTAATAGAAGTTAAATACTGTAAAATTATTTTATACAATTTACAAATTTATGTAAGTTTTATGAGAATATAAATATCTTCATTGTACAACTAAAAACACTCATAAACGTTATAATAGTTTATATGAGTAGTTTGTCAAATCAATCCGAGAAGAAGATTGAAATTACTCGGCGAATAATCACCCACAGTTAATATTCCTCAATAAAATATTCTTAATCAATTAGTAAAGAGGATCGAAACTTACTTGGTATGACCAGTTTGTCAATACAAGAATACTTTCGTCTGTACGTTTCATGCAAACAAACAAATCTCTTGTCCGACACGTGTCAGTATCTTGAAATTGCACAACTATCCGAATTTAAGCTTGTAATAAAGATCCAAAAGCATTTATTTTACTTTTATATACAATAATTGTTCTCCTAATTTATGGAGTTCAGAAAAGCACAATCTTTTTCACTAACGAGCTGCATATTGGTGTAAGATTTATAAATTTTTGGAGAAAGATTTATCCATTATTGGTGTTAAAATTTACACCCTTTAAAATACTTAAGAAATTTTTTTTCGGTATTAATAGAAATAAAGTAATCATTCAAGCAATTTTTAAAGTTTTTCAACTACAAATTTGGATCGGTACTGCACCACAGTATTTACAATGTAGGTAAATATTTACATTCGTGAAAAGTTTAAAATGAAAAATAATCTAGTGGGTTGTTCATCATCTCAACCATGAGTGACTGTAAACTAATAATGTCAAAAATGTAAATTAATCTTTTCATTCTGGGAAAACATTATGTGTAACATTTTAAACCTAATTATTTGCGTAACAATCAAAAAATCATGTTTTATGTGAGTCGTAACCTCAAACATGTTTTTTTTAGCCAGCAACTGAAGAGCACAACTGGTTTAACTTTCTAACTTGTAAAGTAAATAAATTTATTTATTACCTATTTTTTAAATCTCAGACTAAATTTATAAAGAGTTTAAGACGTCAACACATTAACTATTATTTTGATACATAATACAAAAAGGGAAAAAAAACAAGGTTTGTATCAAGATTTGCTGATAGTTAGTAACTGTTTTGCTTCCAAAAACAATCTTTTCCATTCGCGATAGGAAGTGAATGTGTGGTGTGAAAACAAGTCAAGTGTCAATCAGAGTTGTAAAGAGGTGACGATAGGTTTGAAACGGAATGGAAGCACTAAAAGTGACACTGAGAGGAGGTGTCACTTGTCACTTCTGCTTCTGCGATATCATTCTTCGTCTTCCTCGGTGAAGAAATTCGTTTCTGGGAAACATCAACAAATACTTTAAGGGAATTTATATTCTCGGAAAACATGATGGGGCAGAATTTTTGTTTTTAGTGTTCTATAATGATATCGCTTGACTTCTTAATTTTTTCACAAAGATTTCATTTTTTTTTCTTGGTGAAGAAATAAATGATGAAGAATGAAAGGGCTAGAATTTCTTTTGGGGAAAATGTTTTTATGAAATTCTACTAGTGGAAGAATGGAATTCTACTAGTGAAGAATAAAAGGGTTAAAATTTCTTCTGAAGAAAATGTTTTTTATGGAATTCTACTAGTGGAAGAATGGAATTCTACTAGTGAAGAATAAAAGGGCTAAAATTTCTTCTGAAGAAAATGTTTTTTATGGAATTCTATTAGTGGAAAAATGGAATTTAACTAGTGAAGAATAAGAGGGCTAAAATTTCTTTTGGGGAAATTGTTTTTATGGAATTTTACTAGTGGAAAATGGAATTCGACCAGTGAAGAATGAAAGGATTAAAATTTCTTCTGAAGAAAATGTTTTTTATGGAATTCTACTGGTGGAAGAATGGAATTCCACTAGTGAAGAATAAAAGGGCTAAAATTTCTTCTGAGGAAAATGTTTTTTATGGAATTCTACTAATGAAAAAATGGAATTTTACTAGTGAAGAATAAAAGGGGTAAAATTTCATCTGAGGAAAATGTTTTTCATGGAATTCTGCAAGAAGAAAAATTGGTTACTACAAAACAAATCAACTATATTAAAAATGAAATAATAACTTACCATATGTACTTATATTTCCTCTTCTATTCAATTGATCTCCTTTTTATAATGCAATTATTAAAAATGTAATTTTTGGTGGGCAAATCAAAAGAAATTACTTTCGACTATAATTATCAATCGCGCACACTTGAGGGTCTAACGGTGTGCTTTCCTTAAAATAACCGATTTCCTTCCTGTATATATTTTAAATATAAAAATATTGCCATGCAAAGAAGTTCTACTCCAAAATTTAACAAGCATCTCTGCTGTTAATGTTATGAAAAAGTTTTAAAAATCAATAAATAAAGAAACATCTAAGTAGTCCTTGAAAAAATTCGCTTCTTAAAATCTCTCTTACTTTACGTCAGTTCATCTATGATGCTAAAGTATATCGAAACTCAACAATCATATTTCATATAATAGTTAACATAAGTTTCTAAATTTCACTTTATTTGCAAAATTTAACATTCAATAAATTTGTTTTTTAAAAAAAGGATACTAACAAGGCTTATTTTATTCAAAAAATGGTGTTCTATTTATGATTTAAACATATTATTTTCTGCTGAAATTTTTCTACATAAGCTTTCCAATTCTACTTAACTTACAAAATTATACAGTTAAGAATGTGTCAGTAAAGAGTCTGTTAAGAATGTTATGCATTTAAAAACTCAAAAATTCCTCTGAAATTTATATTTTAATTAAAAATATATTTTTTATTTATTTAATTTTTAAAACCTTATTATTGTGTTATGATGATTTCGAAGTATTGCTTTTTAATACCAACTATTCTGCCACACTTAAGGGTAACAAATATGGAATTAGTCTCGTTCTTTTTAGCAAACTATTCTACGACAGTAATTTTCAAATTGAGCAAAGTTAAGCTAGTTTCAATATAATAATTGCGAAAAATATAAAAACATAATGATACTATAATTTAACCTCAAGTAATCAATTTTAAGAATGCTTTAAGGAGAAGACAAAATAAAGAATTTAAATTATTTTTGTCCAATATACAAATTTTATTCCAAAAAAATAAGCGAATTAATTGGGTAGTCTATATTCTAGCAAAAATTAATAACTAACGCTTTTACTTTGTTAATATACCTTTTAGCTCATCTCTCTTAATGATGCTGCTTTTAAAGATGACATTAAAATAATTTATCTATAAAAACTTATTAAACGTAAAAAAAGTAGTTCAAAATCAAAGAGTGTCAAATATAAGATAAATAGTAATTTTGCTCCGTTTAATTGATGTAATTCACTTATGTCAATTAAAATTTTTCTTTCATTTTATTTTGTATTAAAAAGTATTAAAACACTTTCTAGAATACAAATGAATATACTTCTATACTTGGCAGACTGTCACAAACTTGAAACCTTAATTTAATACAGTTCATACAAAAATTTGAATACAATCGTTCTGTACTTTAACAATAGGGAACAGCAGCATTAAAGTACTTTTACAATAACAACTGATAAATCCACTACTGTAATATATTGTAACCTCCATAGTCCTTATATGTTATATCTACTTTTAAAAGAAAACTTACAAAAATACGTTTTTCTAGAACAAATATAAAAAAGTGATAGATAAATACACCCCACTTCCTAAACACCCGTTATTTATCAGCCTAAATACACAATCCCTCAAACCTCCCACCCAGTGGAGGAATTCAGGGTGTGACACAACTCATCTTCTCCCCCCGCCCCTCAACCCCTAGTAACCCAATCTATACTTGGATACAGTATCACCGAACAGTATGCGACTACACAAATTTTTATCGAGCGTCCGTGTATCTGTCTTTTTCCTTGGTCACTAAAATCTGAGAGTTCCCCCTTTTCTCTTTTTCCTGTATTTATACAGCTGTCGAGAGTTTTTATTTTATTCGATACGTAACTGTATCAAGTGAGGGTAAAGCGTGACTCTATCTCTTTAGAAAGGATATTCAAGTAAATCCTCTGTGATGATTGGAAGATGAGGATACAAGCTTGCTTTTCATTTTCATCTTGGAGTTGTCCACGGAGATTTTAACCCCAAGGATCTAACCCCTCCCTACTCCTGCATTGAGCATCGTATTTAAATATTTGAATAAAAAAGTGGACGAATAGGCTTTTGTTTTTGCGAAACATTGTATAAAAAAATAAAGGAGGATATTTTGAATTTTCTTTTAGTTATACACTGTAAAAAATTTCTGATTAAATTACGGTAAAAAGTACACGCACTCGGGGTGCCAGTACTTTTCACAGTAAAATCCTACTTTACCGAAAAATTTTACCAAGCAAAATACACACTGCTAAAATTTTTATTCTAAAATTACAGTAAAATAACTGGCAGCTGTCTGTCCATCCGTTTAACCGTAAAGTTTACGGTAAAGAACATTTTTTTCCTTTATGGTTTTGAAATCATTTACAAAAAGTATGGTTATAAAACCATGAATACAAAACTATACGATTTTTTAAAAATTTACTACTAGCATTTTTCAAAAACGTAAAAAAAAATAAATAAAATAATTATTTAACTAGACATAGGAGGTTGGCTTTTCGTAAGGTAATGGGCATTGGTGAGTACCGGACACTGGAAATTCTTCATGTGTTGCAGGAAATGGAGGAAATATTGTAGTGTCAATACTAGGATTTGAACTCCAGTCCTGCCGGTCATGAGATTGACAGATTTTCCAAGCCTGCTTGGCTATGATGTGTACGCAGTTGAAAACTACTAAGTAGATTCATTAGGTGGTTCTAGTTGGTGCGATAAAATTCTGGTTGTTTAACCGTATTAGGTGAAAGCAGTTAATAAACAGTTTTTCTCAAGCTTAAAAGTTTGATTACCATTTCATTTATGGTTATTTGACTGCTGTGATTAAATATGGTAAAATAACCGTTCAATAAATCGTTATTTAACCATTTTTCCGAGAAATTTCTAACAGTGCATGATATACCGTACACCGTAATTTTTACAGTAATATTCACTGCAAAGTGCCAGAATCACTGTAATTAAATAGATATTACTGTAAAAGTTGCTGTTTAAAATTTTACAACTGATTTCACAGATGCTGCACTCAAGGGTGCCAGTGATTTTCACCGTAATTTGATCCGGAATTGTCTACAGTGTATAAGCAACTTTCATGTGGTATAATTAACCTTCATGTATTGACCTCTTAATAATGAAATCAATCAGACGTTCTAAGGGGAAAAAACTTCAATCTCCATATTATAAATTAACAAAAGAAAATAATTAAGCTCCATTGTTTTGTTCTGTTTCCGTAGCCGTATGGATGGATATTAAATGGCTTTATTGTAATTCAGGAGAGATTCACAGAAAAAAGAAATTTAAACCTTTAGGCTTACATTTGACAGAGCTTTATTCTCCATAGATATTACATCTTGATCAGCGAAAATTGAATTAATAAGTGTATAGTAAAAGCGATTATTACTTTTCATTAAAATAATTCTATAAATGAGAATTAAAATTAGTAACTAAGTTATACACAAACAGTGACTGTTAGAAACAAACTTTGACTTCTGAAATATTAAAAAATGGTTTATTAGTAGATTCGTTTTTAAAAATTTGAAAAATAAATAAAACAGTCGATAAAAAAGTTAAAATTGAAGTTAAAAAAAAATTAGGAGGGATTGGCTGACTGAAATATTTTTTGTACACTCTCAGAGATAAAACTCTAACTTTTGACGATTCATCCATCCTTGAGCTATATTTCGTTAATTTTGAGAATTGTTTCGTCACGAAATCATGCGATTTGTTACAAAATGGGAGCTCTCAAATATGTAAGGAAACTATTCCCTGAACTCGGAACCTCATCGAAGTGCATTGTAAGTGATCGTTAACTAGAATTAAGAGTAGACGATTAAAAATGATGTGACGAAACAAGCCGATCGGCTGCATGGTGGTCAAAGAGTGAGCCCCTTATCAGGATAATCCCGGGTTCGAATTTCGCTACGGGCATGTATGTAATTTATTTATATGTTCTATTTGCCCATCTTGTGTTGTTTTGGCGACATTGATTCACTGCGATCAAGTGATTAATAGAAAAGTTAGATGCTTCAGAGGGGTGAGATTAATAGAAAGTTTTTTTTTTTTTTTGAAAATAATAAATGACGAAATATTTCTTTAATTGTGACGAGATTTGTTTCCTTGAAGAAATGACGATAGTTATTTCGTCACTTAAACGAAAATTTAGGTCAGAGCATAAAAAAAAAAGTTTTATCCAAAAAGAAAGTTTCGCGAAATGTGAGCATCCATTTTTACAGCGCATTAAATTTGAAGGTTAAGATAATGGGATAAACTCAATTTTAGAAAATAAAAACGTAACTGAGTAAAAAATTTTTTAGTGCAGTTATTTCTCTGTATTATACTTCCACAATAATAAATTTTTTTATTTTACTCGTAATCAAGTAGAGTGCGTGCAACTTAAGCCCTTTAATTACAATAAAACATTCAAAAAAAAAAAAAAAAAAAAATCAAAANAAAAAAAAAAAAAAAAAAAAAGAAGAGGAGAAGGAAGAGAAAATAAAAGATGGGGAAAAAAAGAAGCTAAGATGCTATTGGTTCTTTTTTTTGCTTTGAATAACTAGTCTAAAAACAGCATTTTTAATACTGTCCCAACTGTTTTATCACGAAGTCATTCAAAGAAATTACGTTCAGCATTTCAACAATTTTTCTTCGTCTACTACGCTACAGATTGTTACATGTCTCATAAGACAAAAACAAAAAAAAAAAGTTTAAAAGAAGACATTTTTCACTCCTGAAATTTATTGGACAATTACAATCATACTCAAATGATAAAATCCTTTAGTTTAACGCGTTTTCAGTAACAATAGGGCTGCACGCGCCAAGTCATTTTATACGCACGCACACGCGCACGCTTATGCGTTCTCTTGATTGGCATTTGCGAGTCAGGAGAGGGCTTCGCTTTCCCGTAATGGCTCCTAGGGCTTAAAGTAGGATTTAGTAAGGAAGGGGCGTCCACAATTGCTATGCTATCGACCGCCCCTGTATTCAATACAGAACAGTTGCCTCGAATTTTCCATTTCCCTCTTCCTTCTGAGAGAGAGTTGATGGGGGTGGTGGAGGAAATATCGTTTGGATTCGAAAAGTTTCCTATTATATAGATATGTGTATATTTATATAAATCTATGTTGACAGAGAAGGAGGGTTTTTTTTTTACATTTTTTATTTGAGTACTTAAAAGTAAATTTTCGTGAGTTTAATGTGATGTAATTTCTTCTGAAATCTTGAATTGCGGGTTGTTTTAAGTACATTATATTAGTTCGAAATGTGTTTGCGATGAATGTTTAGAGATAGTGATGAATTACAAATGATAAGAACGGACAATTTTCTTGAACCATTCGTAATATCTTTAAAATTTCTGTAGATATGGTAATGAGAATTGAGAATATAAAGTTTTGATGGCTTTGTTGTATTGCCGGTAACTTTGAGTTATTCTTCCAAAAAAGCATCCCAGCGTTAAGTAACATAATTTATAAAAACACATGTATAGTTTCTGTAAACGTTCATTTCATCACCGACAATAATGCTTTGAAAAAGTAATCATATGTCCTTTGTTTTTTTGGAAGAATGAGCTTAAGTTTTTGCGCTGTTACGTAATGTAATTTATCAAAATATTTATAAAGGTTTTGAAAGCGTTTATTTTAACAGTAATAAGAATGTTTCAAAAGGTTATTCAATATCTTCAATATCTAATTTATTTCGAAAGTTAGAAATTATTAGCTAAAAAAAATTTTTTTTTCAAAATGTGTTGTTTTATAAAAATATGATATAATTTAAGTTATACCATTTTTAAAAAGTAAAACTTTGTTTTATAATTATATAATAAAAAAATATGATTGAACGTAATTCAAATTGCAAAAATATATCAAAATATATTACGATTTTGTAAATATCATACAACATTCATTATTCAAATAGGGACATTTTACACGAAAAAAAGTTCCGGTGAAATTATCGTACGGTATGGTAATGATATTTCTGGTAAAAGAAAAACATAATTCTGAATAATAAAATGAAAATATACAGCATTTAAACGATTCATTTGGTAATTTTTAGGTTCATATGGTAGCGGTTTATCGGAAGTGCTGGTTTTTACAATTATAGTTCTTCCAATATCCAGACAAGACTAGACTGATAAAAATTAACTGAATAAATGGCTTTTATGTCATCATGATAAAGTATCATGATAAAACTACCAAATTTTATTACATATTATGCAACGATATTTTTTGTTAATTTCAGCAAAATTATTGCTAAAGCATTCAGATAAAAATTATCAAGCATTTTGGTGCTCCCCAAGAGCCAGAATCACGGTTAATTTTATCATATTCTGGAAGTTTTGACCATACTTTTTTTCTCAATGCAGTGTCCTAAAATAGTGCGTAATTTATCTGTATGTTTTATGTAAGCGAATACTGATTTTTATATGTTGCATTTAATACTAGGTTTTATCTCCTTTATGCTTTTGAAAGCAATTTATCGCATTCAATTTCCTAAAATTTGCAAACTACTCATAATGTTTAGAGTTACAAGCAAATGCAATATCGTTAATTTATGAATAACATATTTTGGGAATTAAAAAAATATTAGTTAAAAATTGACAAAGTTACGAAATATAATGTACTAAATGTACCGTCACATAAAATTTTAGTTTTTATCATGCAGTTTTGCGTTCCGTAATAAAAACTTTAAACTTGCGTTCCGTAATAAAATTTCCGCTCTCACTTGTTAATAATTTCTTAAAAGGTTTTGAACATCGAACGAATAAAACTGTGATTCGACTTTATTGTCCAACTGATTCAATATTGAAGCGAAATTCTCACTACCATTATTTCAGTCGTAGCGGCTCAGAGAACAGAGCACGCTTCTCTCAATGAAGTGATCTAGGTTCGAATCTCAGCGATGACTGGCCGATTGCAAGTTCTGTTGATGTGAAATATTGACATCTGGTATGCGTACAGACATATACTTCATAATTTTCTCAGTGAGCATAACTTTCCTCGTAATTTTCCCATATCGTAAAAATTTTGTTGAGACAGCCGATTTAACTTAATGTGAAATTTTTGTTCTAAAAAGTTTTTTGTTATGATAAAAAGCCAGTCTGATTATTGTCTTTCTTCGTAATTTTTACGAAAAAAAACCTGTTCTGGTATGATTAAATACCGTTGAGTCTACGGATTTACATTGCAAATTCTACGGTTTTGCACAACCATCCCAGCTACCGGTTTGAAACCGTAAATATTATGGGTGATTATAGCCCACCGTTTTGAAAATAACTAAACTTTTACGATACTAACGCTAAAACGTGTTAGAAAATAATAATTGATAGTTGCTAATCAATATTTTTCTCGTATTTTTCTTCTTTTATTATTCTTTTACACTGTCTTTTGCTTGTATTTCACTCTCACTTGGAAAAATTTGTTTGATATTGAGCCTTTATATCGGATTTCACACCAGTATATAGTATCAATATAGTATCAATTTGACAACTAAAGTGTTAAATTAAACCATTTTTCCGGTTGAATTCCATAGCTTTGTATAATCAATTTTAAGAAGTACTGTGATATTTTTCGACTCAACTCAATATTAAGATTTAAACAAATTTGAAGTATATATATTATATGCCCTCCAAAATATCAAACTGTGCAAAGTTGGGGGCGGGGGAGGGAACTTAAATAAATAAATAAATAAATAAAATACTTTACTGAGCATTGCGTCATTAATACTGTTAAAAACTTCCTGTTTCAGCTGCTAGCAACTGTGACGCCATGTTATTATATCAGTCACTGAAAGCATCGATAAGGAACTTCTAACTTTACATGTCTGAGACTGTAGAGCACCGATAGTGGAGCTATTCCTCGGTTTACTTCTGTTTAGAAACTTGAATCTGCTACTACTCTTATTAAAACAAGAGAGCCAGATAAACAAAAGAAAAGGAAAATTGATGAAAAAATGGCAATAAGTATATTTTGTATACTTATGCTATACTTTGTAACGGACATTATGCTATGCTTTGTAACAGACATTTCTAAAAAATATTGATTCATATTGTACATAGTAAAAAATTCCGAATCAATTTACGGAAAAAAGCACTGGCAGCCTGAGTACATCATCCGTAAAATCCATTTTTATACCGTAAAATTTCGCAGGGTAAGTTTTACAGCATTATATATTTAATTACATTGATTCAGTGATTTTGTAGTACATTCTATTTTTTATTTTATTTAATAACCGTCGTTGAACAGCTGACACAATTTTTTGGGTTTACGACTTCTAATGTTCCACTCCGTAGCCCTGTAATTTTGAACCTAATCCAGAAGACAAGGGAACTCCTGGATCGAGTATTGGAGAAATCAGCCTTCGTGGAGGACTTTTTTGATGGAACTTACCCGCATTTGCGTTACATGGAGAGGAAGACCACGAGAACATCCCATGGTTAGCCTGACGGCAAGGGGTCTCTAACCCATGATACGTCTACCACTGAGGATATTTCACGTCAGCACTGTGGTCGGTGCAAGCCGGATGCGGAATTCGTATCGACTGAGATTCGAACCCGGTTCGCCCCATTGGAAAGCAAACGCTCTATCCCCTGAGACATCACGGCTCTAGTAAATACTACTGTAAAAATTACGATATATCATATTCTTTCTACCGTAAAATGATACAGTAATATCATCCGGTATTTTTTATAAAGTGCATGGACAGCAACAAAAAGTAACTTTATTTATTTAATCACTTTTATTTAAGCATGTATTACTAAATTTCTAAAAGGGTATTTAACAAGTGCAATTAAAAATAAATTTATGAATACGTGTTTTCACAAAACGGCATTGTATACTTCTTTCTAAAAACTTCACCATTATTTTTTTTCAGCTTTTTTGTCCATATGATCGGACAGCTGCTACTGTTGGCGATTAATCCTCTCTGGGGATCTTCCACCCTCAATATTTTCAATATGGCAACCCCCCAAAGGGAAGCCCTAAGTTTATGGGGCGCCGGGAAGAGAATTTCGCTTTTTATGGTCCTTTCGTCCCAGTTACGTGATGCATTTAGATGACGATTATTCCACCTGAAGCGGCCGAATAAACTTCATCATCGAAGCAACTGCATTCTCATCCCTCCTCTTCCCTCGACTTAATCCCACCCCCCACCCCAATAGGGTGTAGGGGGTGGCTGAAACCGCAATAAGAAGGCCTTTTGGACGTTAAAAGTTATGGCTTATACGTGTTAGTCGAAGTTAGTGGTTGAATTTAACGTGACAGCCTGGAAGATATATATTTCCCTCTTCCCGTCTTGGAAAAGTAAATTCTTGGACAATTGATCAAATTGTAGAATTTTATTTTGATAAGTGACTTTTAGCTGGGAGAAATCGTTCGCTCTCAATTTTAATAAACTTACTCTATGCATATTCGCTGTTTTGAATTTAAAAACTGTTTAAAAGGCCTGGTTTCTTAGGAAACGTCGGCGTCAGCTTGAAACGAACGTTTACCTCTGATTGGTCAATTTATGAGTTTGACAGCATACGTCATCGAACGCTCAGCTTGAACGACAACTGCCGTCCAAATCAACTGCAGTTGGATTACAACGTGACGTTAACAACAGAAGCAATGGCGGACAACAGCCAACAACAGAGCATTGAAATCAGCCAAGATTTTAATTTTAACATTAAACATAGCTTCTTTTTCCTCTTCTTCATTTAGCTAAGCTATAATGCGTTTTTTCTTGGACAAAGTCATTATTTGTTCTTTAAAGCACCAGTTGACAATCACAAAATCAATACAAATTCAAAATAAATAAAAATATTTGTTTACGTTATTAACGCATGCGCAATGCGAGATAATGTCTGTGTTGGACCGACTGCTCACGCTGAGCTAACAAAACGGTATTTTTATGGCATCAAAATTATATCAACTTAACGCTGACGCCCAGTTAAGACGCTTCTCCTAAGAAACCAGGCCTTGAGCTAACAAACCAGTATTTTGTTGGCGTCAGGGTAACGTCAACTTAACGCTGACGCCCAGATAAGGCGCTTGTCTTAAGAAACCAGGCCTTAAGAGACATTATTATGTTTGAATTTTTTATTTATTAACAATTTAAACTAAATGTATTATTCATTCTCAGAAAAATCAATGTTGAACAACAGTATCAAAAATTTTAACCATAGTACAGAACATATTTTCTGAAGTTCAAATTAGATGTTGAATTGAATCATATCTCCGTTCAAGTTGAACTATTGTATGCAATCAAGTTGATCATATATGGTTCAACTTGGTACAGTATTAGAAAATTTCTCAGCAACAAATTTGAACGACATTATAAATTAACACGTTCCTCGTTCCGTTTTAACACGTTCCTCAATTAATAAATAGTTATGGAAAATAATTATCAAAGTTTAAGAGCGTTCCCAGCTTTCTAGTAGACAGTAAGACCTGCAAGCAGTAAACAGATTATTATATATGGTATATATAATACTAGATTTAAGTAATAATTTTGGTTGAAAAAACTGAAAAAAGTACGGGAAACTAACGAATAGGTATTTATTGTCTTCAATTCCAAAAAGATTAAAGAATATAGTATTTTTCAGCTCTTTTTTTAGCCTTTATTACTTACTGAAATTAAGAAGTAAAATGTTATTGCTCCCTAGTTTTCGATAATTTTTTTAATTTTTCAAATATTTTTTCAGATAAATTATTTTGGGATAAGTTTCTTATCTTAATTAAATTCAAATTCAATTTGACATCTTATTCTTACACAGTGTTACTTTTTGCTATTCTTTTTAGGCATTAATGCAAAATTTATCACATTGTAAAATTTTCCTCCCCTAGTACAGTAATTTCTTTTTCCAGTTTCGTATCAAACATACTGTACTGTATTTAAGTAAAACAATATTTATTATTCCTATTAATATCGTTAAATTCAATTCTTTAATTTTAATCTTAATCAGCCATTGTATAATTTATTGTGAAATTTCAAAGTGCAAGTAGATGCTGGTTATTAAATAACTCTAAAGAGATATTCAAAGACGCTTAAAAATTTGCTTTCAATATCGAAAGATTTAAGGATATGGTTTAGGTTTAATGGTGGAAAATCAAGAGGCAGTTTTACTTAAACCTCTAATCCACTCCATAGGATTGATAAAGATTCTAATTTCAGTTTCCATTTGTTATATTTATGCCAACACATTTGCTTTCACTTTAATGTGAAAGGTTCAATTAGTATAACATAAAATGTAAATGAAAATATAGCTCACCTAAAAGTGAATCCCTCTTTTGATTTCGTCTTGGAAGATATTTTAACTAATAAATTTGAGTGAGAGAGTACTTCAATCGTTGTGAAATTAATTCCTCTTTTCTCTTTATTTCCTAACGGGTGGCATAGAGTAGACTTTGAGATCCGTGTCTCTAGAAAAGTTCAATGTCAATTGCTTGCCTAACCTTTCTCTTCACTGTAAACCTCTCGGAATTCATTCTCTTTTGCAGGGCCTTAAATCCAAGAGGTAAGACCAGGCGCTTTATCAGGGATTTCCATTCTACGGGGTTAAGGCTTCTATAGATCTTCAACGCTTTAATCTCACTCCAGAGATTTGCTTTCATCATACAAGATTTACTTTCCTGTAGGTGGCAACAGCGAATTGGAAGAAGTACGACCGAATGAGATGTGATGTCTCTTTCTTAAGGATCGTATGCTTTTTTTTATGCTTTCTTCTTTTCACTTTGTACTTTTTTTACTCGTTCTATTTTATATAAAATAGAGTTGGTTGATAGAAAGAAAACTGGGGATTTCAGCGGAGATTATGGCCCACAATTCAATGCAAACAAACCATTTTTTCGATTTCCAGTCGTTTGAGTACCCCCACCTTTCCATCAGCTTTGAAGAAAGAGAGTGTTTGTTTTGTTCCAAACATTGTTAGACCCCGTAGCACTTTTCAGAAACAAGATAGCGATGGCACCCTTTGTAGATTTCAGTTTTATAGATGGAGGTGTGTATTTTGTGTCCCTGTAAACAAGATGAGGTAGCGTATGCAGTAGGATTTGTGTAGCATCTACGGGACTCTAGAGCTGTCGGAACGGAACGCGATAAGCTAGAGTGATTTAATACTTTTTCGGACACTTATTTTTCTGCCATACGGGTCGCGAAAATAATCATGAAATTTATTTTCTTTATGTAATACAATGATGATGTTTTGCCTTCTAAGACCAAAATTGAAAAATATAGTTAAAATAGTTTTTACGCTATTGTAATTTACATTTTAGATAAGTTAAGAAACTGAGTGGTATGCAATGTTTATGGTATTTATGTAAAACAAAATCCTTGAGTTAAAAATATTTTTTAATTTTTGATTCTAAGCTGATGAGCGCAATTGACCAAAGTAACTACATCCTAGTAAATGATGATAACTACGGTTATTAACTAGTGTTTTGCTACAGCAGATGCGATTACCTCAATTATGTGTACTATGGTTAGATGCTAGAAAGCCATAGAAGCTTTCTTGGGTCCGTGAAAACTTATGGTTACCAATGAGTGGTATGCAATGTTTATGGTATTTATTTAAAACAAAATCCTTGAATTAAAAATATTTTTTAATTTTTGGTTCTAAGCTGATGAGCGCAATTGACCAAATTAACTACATCCTAGTAAATGATGATAACTACGGTTATTAACTAGTGTTTTGCTACAGCAGATGCGATTACCTCAATTATGTGTACTATGGCTAGATGCTAGAAAGCCATAGAAGCTTTCTTGGGTCCGTGAAAACTTATGGTTACCAATGGCAAGTTAATATAATCTTACTCAAACTTGGAAAACAATCCAGGATGAATTAGATGCTTAAAATGATGTTTATAGTTTATGATACCAAAACTTTTTGAAACAAAAAAAGTTATAAGTTATGTAAATATACCCGAAACGTAGTTCTGTATTGACACATTATTAATTAAAAATAATTCTTTAGTATAGTGTGCGAAAGATACTTGTCATAATAAATGAAGCCCATACTATTTACTCGTAATATGTACACTTATTATGATTTTATATTTTTATAATTGATCGTTTATAATTGAATATTCATTTCATTTATTTTAGTTCATTTATAACTGAACTTAAATTAATTTATATTATGTACGTATTTTTTAACTTCACACTTTTAATCCATCTAATTAGCTTAATTATCGATACTAGAAAACAAATAATTAAATTTAAAGTAAAATCTTTCAAACCAATACAAAAACTATGACTTAATTGGTTCTATTTATCGTTTATATACGTTTTAATAACATTTTTGTATGATAAAGAAATCATAAAGTTCCTCCAACTCTAAAACTGTCCTCTTTATCAATCCTTTTCTTGCAATCAATCGAATGCTCTTCCGCTTCTGATTTTCTATTGACAAATGTTCTTGATTCCATTTCTTAAACTAGTTCCTAAAATGCTTCTATTTAATTTTTCCTATCCAGTATGAAATACATTGATTAAAAATATCAGTGCCCTAGATGGAATGGTGAGGAGTATGTTTAGTTTTAATAAAATATTTTAAGAAGAAATTCGAACTATTTTTTTATGAATTTCAATTACAGTTTACTAAAATAAAGTAAGTAAATTTCAACTTTATTTCTGTTTTATTTTTCAATGTATTATAACCATTTACTGTTTGTACCATATGAGTTACATTTTACAGCTATGTTAAGTTTTGACGTAAATAAGCGATGTAAAGTGACTGTAATATACATAACATGTTATTCTTTCTTGTCTTAAACTTTTCAGGGGCGGTGGGATAAAAACTATTCAACTTATTTTTGACAATAAAGCAAAAATTTGAAATTGAATAGATTTTACCTGTCAAAAAAAAATCGGCTTTAAATCAATCACCTTAAATTTTGAAAGGTTAAGTTTATCACTTGATACACTGAAAAAAAAAGCACTGTTACCGAGGTTCTAGAGGAGCACAAAAATGTGCGGTACTTTTGTAATACTTTTGGTAAAATTAACTTTAAAGTATTGTTTCCTAAAATGGGTAAAAGGTCTTTAAATATGGTGAAATTTGGTAATTTTATCATGATACCTTAGAGCATGGAATAAAAATCATTTATTTGGACCAATTGAATGGAAACCGTTACATATCAATAGTTTAAATATGGTATATTTTAAATTCATAACAAAATTTGTGTTTTTTTTTTTAAAACCAGAATTTTTTTTACCATAGAGTACGGTAATTTTACCAAAATTTTTTTCTCTGTAGTATAGGTTCAATTCTTATGGCTTTTCATGACTACATGCTCGTATTAAAATTTTCTGAACCTCAAAGGGGTTAAAAACGAAACAATATGGGTAGTAGCAGGTTTAAATTGGTGTGTTGTATTGTATTATTTAGTGTTAGTATCATTAAATGTAAATCAATGAATTTAACAATTCAATCATAAAACTAAAAACTACAGAACTGCTTTATTAACTTGAATCAAATCAACTATTACTCCATTTTAAACATTTATTTTAACATTAAACAATTTTTTATTTCCCTCATTTTTAAAAAATGTAAGTTGTCCGTCCTTAAAAGGGAAATAAATGTTGAACATCAAAAATAGAATAAAATATTTTATTTTTATACAACACGCATGTTGTTGCCGCTTATCCTCTTAATCTGACGTATATCAGATAAGCTCCAGAAGGTCGCTGACCACAAGAAAATCAGCAACAAAAAGGGAATTTGGGGTAAAATCCACCTTAGAAAGTCCAAGGCGCATAATTTTCTTTGGTATTCAAAAATCGGTATTAAAAATTAAAACATATGAATTCCAACCTGAAACTTGGGTCTTAAAAATTTAGGTCTTTTTTTAGACTCATATTAACAT
Organism: Parasteatoda tepidariorum; assembly: GCF_043381705.1. Lineage (NCBI taxonomy): Eukaryota > Metazoa > Arthropoda > Arachnida > Araneae > Theridiidae > Parasteatoda > Parasteatoda tepidariorum. Next base: position 48,682,237 of record NC_092209.1, on the reverse strand, counting down.
AAGAATGCTAAGGGGGGAAAATCCTCACTTTTTCCCTTCTGCCACCTTCCTAATAGGATAAAAGGGATGATCCCGGATGAAGGGATGTTTGGATGTAGAATTAATGGCTCCAGCAAGTGGTTAATGTTTTTTTCCTCCTTTTGTGTGTCTCCCATGCCTCTCATCTCTGTTTATGTATTCATATTTTCCTGATCCATGAACAGGAGAAAACTAACTGGACAAATTTGTCCCTTCTGGCATGGATACCATGTTTCGGTTTGTCTTCCGAAAGGATAAAGGATTGGGGACTAAAAGAGAATTTGTCCCTCGGGAATTATGTGTTACCAAAAGGTTTGTGCCTGGAAATAGGTACCAAATGACAACGTTTGCTTACCCCCAAATGATCTTTGATTTTTTAAAAGGATATACAGTCGTCCCCACTTAATCGCCCCTCGGATAATCGAATAACCCGCTTATACGAATAAAATTTAATGGAACCAAATCATTTTAATTTAAACTAATGTTAAACTTCCCCGTTTAAATGGTTATTTGTTATTTTTTGCCCCCGCTTAATTGCATAAAGAAGTGGCACTGAAATGAGGGGAAAAAAAATTATTTTTGAGAAATGTTTCACCAGCTAAAATGGAATTTCCCTTTTTCAGTTAAGATAAGGATACAATAGGTGGTCATTTCAATAGAAACTTCTTATTCATTAGTAGGTGTTTGGGATGAAGATTAATCAAATCTTGCTGCCAGTTATACATTGAAGTAAACGAAGGGGGTTTCACCCCTCTTTAACTTACTTCACTCACACATAATTTAATATGTAAAAAAGGGATAGAGTGATTTGTTTTTAGGTCAAGACTTGTGGTCCCCTCTTGATGCTCTATTAGCTTTCATAAGAAAAAGTTTTAAAAACCTAATACATTAGTGTAAAGAGTGTCTTTCTCTTTAAGTAGAATAATTGCTTAATCCAGTGAATAATTTTGAGTTGGTTGCAAGTTGAGCGCGAAAAGGAATGATCTAAATTAATCGGGAAAAAAAACAATGAATCTTAGAAACAATAAATTTTAAAAAAATCCCCAACCAAAATAGCGCATTAACTGGGAATTTCTCAAGTTTCGAAGATGAAAAAAGAAAAATTCTGAATGTGTTTGAAAGGAATACTCACAAGTCATGAAAATTTTAGTAGAAACTAAAAGAGAATATCTAATTGTGATAACTTGATGAATTAAACGGGTATAAAAAACAGTCTTCAATCCTATAATTTTTCGGAAGGGATTAAATAATATTTTAGTTCCTACATTATACTTTTCACTAACATTGATTTATTTTAATGTAACTTTAAATGACATTTTTTTAAGATACTAAGACAAAAAGCTTTAATTATAATTACTTATTGATCATAAAACTGAGCTTATTTAATCAAAACGCTATACTATGCATTAGATACCATTAAAAAGTAAAATTCTGGAAAAATTCAGAATTTAAGATTGAATATTGCACTCCCCTTTTAATCGAATAACCCGCTTAATAGCATAAATTTGGCTGGAACCGATGGTATTCCTTTAAGCGGGGTTGACTGTATATATATATATATATATATGATATAAAAATGTAAGAAATTCAAGGAAAGAAATAAAAAAAGAAAAAAACCTTAAAGAAGAGAAGAGAAAAATAAAAGCTATAAAAATTATAATAGTAAAAATAACAGTTATAAAAAACATTAAAAAGTTGGAAAAAAAATAGAAATCAACCAAAATTAGTAAAAATGTGTAATTATGTCATCAGCTCACACGATTACATCCGCAAAAAAGAGTGCTTTCTAATACTGTATTACTGTAGCCAAAGCAAAATATATCAATACAATAGTGTGAGGAGTACTAAAGGGGAAAAAAAGAAGTTCTTCGAAAATAAAGTTTTATCAAGTAAAAATTACAGCGATGTAAGAAAAACACAAATTGAAACATACTAGAACACATAAAGCAAGAAGGCAGAATGAATATCGCATAAATTTGCAATGGTTGTTTGATTAAATCACCTTGACTCTAAATTTAACTTTTCTTCGACAATTAATCTTTTTCAACGCTTAGTTTGTCAAAGTTAGGCTATCGAGTGCTAAATTCCATAAGATTTAAAATAATAAGATAAAATATGCAGTAATGATTAAATAAAACCTCACAAACTCTCACAGTGTGAATTCATACAAGTCAAAATGTTCGATTTCTCAAGAATGACATCGCAATTAGCAGTAAAAATGCTGCAAGCAAATTTTGAAAAAAATTATAATTATTATTATAGAATTATTAATTATATAGTTTTGAGATTAAAATGTTTAAACTTCACCGCACTCAATGCTAGCACTTATCTGTAAACAAAAAAATGTCTAATGACATATTTAAAAATATTTTATTTATAATATGCCTTTGAACATAAAAGCGCTAATCACTTTAATGCTTTCAATCAGCATAAGAGCCTAGATTACGTGCTAATGAATGTAATGGTCAGTTGGGACTTCCATGTATGTTTACTCTTTTCCATTATCCATTTGTTCCCGAAATGGAACTGCTGGACAATCAGCAATGCTTTCCTACTTTGCATATACTTGTAGAGTAAATAACCCAAGTGACTAATATGCGGAGGCATTCTCCCATTGATAGTTTGCGTGTTTGCCAATAAATCGGACCGCCAATTAGGCATCTGTAATGAATGCTTTTAGGGTAAAGACCAGTTCAAGTCCAGTCAAGTCCTTTTAGCACAGTCTCTCACCCCCCCCCCTTTCTGGTCTGTGTCTCCTCAGTGTGGATCTGATCCGCATCTTGATGGTGATCGTCTGATAGGGGTGGTAAGGAAAAAGGGGGTGACCCACCAGAGAGGGCTTAAGGCGCCACAAAACGGCAGTCACGTGATCTCATTTAAATAATTTCCTTTCCCCCTCTGGTCCTGGGCATCTAAGAGGGGGTGGGTGGAAAGACAATGTATCGCTTTCCTAAGCTTCTAGAAAACATTATGCGGATAACTTTTCAAAATCAAACGCGTTAGAGCCGATATATATTCTTTTCTCTTCTTTGTCTTTCGATTTTGGTTTGATTCTTTCGCCTTTTTTTTTTTCTCTTTTAAAGGTTGTCTTGTGTGTGGAAATCGTTATGTAAGTGATTATGTAGAAGGGAACCAGAGATGTGAAATGAAAAAGGGAATTTTCCCTATTCCTCTTTTTAACAGGAAATGATTTTAAAATGTAAAGTCCCTCCAAACCAGGACATTTATTTTTTCTTCCTTTCTCTTTTTCGATTGTAATAAAGAACTTGTCCCTCCTAAAAGCTTTGATTTACGTTTGAGGTAAGAAGTACTTGCTGTATAATGTAATCAGAAATGAAAAGTTATAGATGGTACATTTGCTTTTCGAAGTAAAAAAAAAAAAAAAGTTATTGAAGATACGATATGCATTGTTAATTTTTTTTATTTTTACTTTTCGCTTTTGTTGAATAAATAAATTATTATCTTACAAGTATATTATGCAGATGAGATATTCTGACGCATATTTCTTTTTTCAAGATAGGACGAATTGGATAGGGTTGTTTTACAATATTATTAATGGCTTTCTCCTTTTTCCAATAAGAAAAATCTCCATAAATTTAATAGAAAAATATTTCATTGCTTCTGTTGGAATAAAATGATGGGGAGGAATATTTCTTAGCGTCTCTTTTGGTAAAGCTTTAAGTAAGTTATTAATAATCGTGAGATTCATTTCATTTTCTATTATTTATTTTACATTATTTCTGAAAACTAAATATTTATAATGAATTTAAATATATCATAATACTTGGAAGAGATTTTCTTTAACTGCTTTTATTTTATGATTTTTATTAGTAATAATAATAAGTTAGTTGCTGATAATTAAGAGTTTTTCTTTAGGTATTTATTTTGTGAAACTGTTATGAACTAGAAAAAAATAAAGTAAATACTAATAAGCTATGGGTGTTGCTTAAAAAGTATTTTGTGATAAGGTTTGTTTTATATAACTGTTAAAAATTAAAGAGTAATTAAAATTTATTACATTAAGCTATTAATATTAATTGAGTACCCTGTTTGTAACGCTTGGTTCGTAAGACTGTGACAAACTAAGTAGTTAAATAATTTAGCGAAAATGTTATCAATATTTTTTAACTTTGCTAAGTTTCAAAGATTTCTTACGATGGTTTTTTCTTATTTATCGCATTTTTTCCCCTCTTTCTTGAATAATTTTTTTCAATAACTATTTTTTAATTTTAATTTTTTTAAAAAAATTATTGTCAAAAACTTTGAACGAAATTGGTTGAATTTTAAATACACGACTTCCTTAAAATTTGATTTGTTAGGAAGTATTTGACCAATTTCGTTCAAATGTTGGATTTTATTTTATAAAACTACGGTCCTTATAATGATGGAAAAAAATTGCATGCTTTACAATTTAAAATTTTTTTGACAATGATTAAAAAAATAATTATTATTAAGAAAAATAAATGATTCTTGAAGAAGAATAAATATTAATTAAATGTTATTCTTTTAAAATTGAATTATCTTTGGATAAAAGAATTTTATAATTGCGTGCAAAAGTTTTTCAATTCGCTTTAAAAGTTTTCGAGATGAAGTTAAATGCGCAAACATTAAATTTAAAATTAATTGGTCAAATTTTTGGACAGCCCTCCTGATGAAACTAATGGGGTATATAATTTCCACCCTTCCCCCCATATCTTTAGGGAAGGAAGTCCAAATTTGTCGGAAAAAAGTATGCTTATCCAGAGAAAGATTTTGTGCCTGAAAATATCGACACTTAAAATATCGTCATCGTTAATTACTTATTATATTTGAGGTCATTTCTTTAAAAAATTAAAATTGAGTCCTAGTACGTGAAGATCCGATCACTAGATCAAAATTTCTCCCGAGAATTTCAGTATTTTTTCCTACTAAACCATTTCTTTACTATTTTTTTACTCTACACCCAACTACTTTTTTTACCGTTTTTTTTACGCTGCACCAAATAAAAAGCATCCATAAACAAATAAATTAATAGTTTCTTTCATTTGTTGATGATAAACAGCATAACAAGAACCGATTCTAGCTATGATATAAAACAATTGCTCTTGAAAATCACGGAACATTAATTTAAAAAAAAACACTAATATTCAATGAACGCAAATCTTGATTCTTTGCAAAAGTTTTGAAATCTATCAAACAAAAAAAAATGATAAATGAATAATAATATTTAAATATTTCTTTAAAATTGGTGACTGTTTTGTATTGAAAAGCCAACTAATTTTGTCCCACCAAATTCGTTTCATAAAGGTTTCGCGCATCTTTTTCAAAAACACCCACAATATTTATTTACGAATCCAAGTGAAAGCAATTATTAACTCAGATTCCAATTTAAATGAAATCTCAGTTGCTTCGAAAAGAATTTTAAACCACAAATAATTCTCTGTTTAACGTTGTTGTTCTTCGGATACTGTTAAAAAGTTCAATTACTTCATGTTCAAAGTTAACTCATAGTACTTACGAAAACACAAAAAGCAGTTAACGAAAATAGCTATTATCAATCATAAATATATTATTTCTCATATTAGGTTGAAAGTATTAGGTTAGGTTTCTCATATTAGGTTAGTAAGGTTGGTTAAAATATCTAAACATTTCCACTCTTATTAAATGAACTCAAAATGTTTTGATTAATTTTTAATTAAAGCGGTAACATTAATGTAAAATAGCAGACCGTACTCATTTCTAAGTTGAGAGATTTTGCATTCCTCTCCTTCAGACTGACTTCTTCCTTCTACTTATTCGATCAACGCTGCGCATGCGTGAAATAATCAGTTGTAGAATGACGGCGTAGTTAAGCGGAAGAAAGAAAGAGATTGGTGCAAAATAATGGGATTTTGCACCCTTTTACTTTGGTTAACTTTGCCTTCAACTAAAGGTCCCGCAGTGGACTGATCGTTAAGACATGGTTCCCAGCAGATCACCGAAGGCAAGCATCACTGGCTACGGTCAGTGTGCGTAGGGACCGAGGGTGTGCGGTATTGGTCCTCGTTAAACTGTGCTACCGTAAAGTGCTCGACTTCGCGCGCAGGTCGTCGGGCTACCGAAGCGGGAGTGCCATCCCCTCCGCAGAGGATCAAAATTGTGATGGCATGTCTTCGGATCATCCTCCGGGATGTTTCCCAGACGGTCGCCAATAGCCCATTGTGCAGCTCTAGTGCGACGTAAATTAACAACAGCCTTCAACTAAAGTAGATTAATAATGTGCAAGCTTAAATTGTTAACTTGCGGGGTGAAGCTTATAAGTGTTAATTAAGTTAAGTATAAAGTAGATAAAGGAAAAAAAGGATCTGATAGTTAGTGGTGCAAAATAATATTTCTTGAATAGTTTGTGACGCGTAATTTGGAATTAATATGACTGCGAAAGCAATGGCTTTTAATTTGAAATTAATAAGACTTAACGAGCAATCATATAGTCTTATTAATCTCTATTTTATTTTAACCGATTCCTCTTATTAAAACTACGAAACTATGCATTTTTTAATCTCATATTTAAAAACTACTAAATTCAGGCAAGATAAATATGCGATAAAACAAACTATAAATATTTATAATATACCTGATTTTTGATTGTTACTCTTTGTTTAATATAAGACAGTATAAAAAATTATTGCTTTCAATGAGTAAACAACTGGCTCAATAAAATTTAAACTTGCGTTTATTAAGGCATTAAAAACAGATTTTTTAATATTGAAATAGTCTTTTACATGTTTAAATATCAATATTTTCTTGATCATTTTTGTTAAACTATTTTCATTTCCTAAATAAAATTTGATTCAAATAACTTATAACTGCAAAATAACTCCAGTGTAATTTTTCTCAAAAAAAATTCATTACAATTAATTGTTTTTGTTTCAATTTCATGTTTATTCAATTTCATTGTTCCAATTTGGTATTAAATGTTTTCATTTATGTATTTTTCAAAGAAATTATATTTTTCAAAGAAAACTTTTCTTCTTCTTTTTTTGGTTTGTAATCATTTTTTGTAATCATCCAACTAATTCAGCGTGATTGTAAAATTGCCTCTTTACTTTTCGTTTCATTGCCTACAATTCAATTTCAATTTTACTCAATCTGTTAAGTGAGGAATAAAACCCCCAACTGTGTTCAAGAGTCGTCTTACCTCAACAGCTAAGAAAGTTAAATTTTCGACTTTACGCCACACATTACGACCTTTGCTTAAGACGTGCTGAATCCCTTTTTAGCCTCAGTAGAGCTTGGAACATCAAATCAGCATCAAAATCTTCCACAACCCTCCCCCAAATTGCACCGATATATACCCGGGCCTGATAAGCCCTAAGCTAGGCCCGGGATATCTCTGGGGCTCCGGACCTAATCCCTACGGCTAAGCCCTCCCGATCCAGAATGTGTCTAGACCCAGTACGATCGCTTCTCTTAGGCACTGTTTTTGTTTCTATACAACTCCACCCACCACGCCAACTCGTTATTGCAATTATTTCTTTTTTCTACCGCCAGATGCCGCCGCTGTTGTTTTTGTACCATCGTGGTAGCCACGTTAGGCCTAATAGTAGACTTTTCTTTCTTTTAGCGGAAGAGAGGAATTGATGCTAGAGTGACATGGGCAGCTGGGTTGGGGGTAAAGACAAAGAGGATGGGGGCGGGAAAGAAGTTCTGATTGGTTAAGATCCCTTCTCTTCTTTCTAAATTTTATTCTCTTCTCTTTTGGAACGATTCCGAGAATGTGGGATTTCTTTTTTCATCTTTTTTTACTTAAGACCCTACTAGTCTTGGGAAGTAATTTATTGGGGTGGGTAAATTAATCTTGAGTTTTTAGAGAAGCGTATCACTCAAAAGTTTTTTTTTCTCTTTTGTTTTCTTCCCTTGTCTCACCTTTAAGCAGAAATAGATTTGGGGAAAATATTCCTCGTGAGATCATGTGTTCTCGTCCTATTTCACAGCAGTCAAAATAGCTATGTATTTCAATTTAATTTATTTAAAGCAAGACTGTAAATTAAGCAGATAAGTTATTTATGCGGTTGCTGTACGCACAATTTTTGACATTTGATAAATAACAAGATAGCATGCATATACTATAAAACATTGTAAATAAACAAATTAAGTGGGATAATAAATTGAAATTTATTTATTGTATCTTTATTTAAATGATTGATTCATAATAAAGGTAAACAGAAAAATGTCCAGAAAAGGCATGTTCTATCAAACGTAGGGGTAAAAAATTACAGAGGGACTAACTAGGATCTACTGAGGTGATATCCATATTACTACATTATTACTAAATTTTCTAAAAATTAGATTTATTTTCTTAAATATTTCATAAATTTTAACTTTTGTTGAAGTTTTGGGATTCTCCTTACTAAATGTAAATTGTTTAACACACTGAAATTTTTTATAAATTTAAAAAATTTTCAGCTTTTTTTAAAAAAAATCATAAATTTAAAATTATAATTTTTTATAGCAATTCTAAAACTAATTCTTTTTATAACTCTCTCGCATGATTAATATAGTATGCCTTGAATTATTTAATTATTAATTAATCAGTTCAATAATTTAATTATTAATTCCAACTACTGCATAAAATTTTTTATAAAAGACAAACGCCACTAAATGAATATTTTCTTTTCTACTCAAAGATTTAAAATTGATTTCGATTTTGATAGTTTGTCTTTGAAATGGATTTTAGAGTAGTATAAATTAATATTGTTCGGTTTTACATTAAATAAAATAAATATAGTTATAATTATTTCTTCAAAAGTAAACTTAAGTTACATTTAAATGAGTTACAATTTAATTTCATTTGATGTTTTGTAAGGATCAATAGATTAAATCAGCCGTTCTCGAAATTGTGTTCTGCGAAAACCTAAGGCTCCGTTAAAAAGGCACAGGGCTCCTTGAATTAGGACTTTTTTCAACCAGTTACGACTTTTTGAAACCTGCAATGGGTTTATATTACACCAATAATCCCAACATTAAGCTTATTTTTATGAAATTATTTATGCAAAATTGATAAAAATTGAAATAGGAAATTTTAAAATATATTTTTCCCCATAACAATACATTGATCAAATTGTTAAACGATATGCATTTAACAACTAATGCATCAGTATTTTTCATCTTGAAATTCAAAATAACAGAACTAAAACAACCAAATTTAAAAATAAAGAATAATATTTTTTCTGATAACCTTTTACCCAAATATTAGCAATAATTTTTCAAAAATTATAATTCAACTTATTTTATTCAATTTAACTGTAAAACTACTAGATTTAAATTAAACAACAAAGGACGTAGCCTCTGCAGACGTGCAAACTCAACTACTTAACATAAAACCTAATTTTCAGACTCATTAACGAAACAATGATAAATTTCATTCATATTAAATGTTAAAGTTTTTTCTTTTAATTTGCATACTTACATCTGCTAATGAGCGCTTGTTAAAAGTTAGATTTCCACCATAAATAATTTTGATTGCTTAGGATTCCGTGGCTGAAATAAATTGGGAACTGCTATAGTAAATAATCATTCTTATGATTTATCCACACGAGCCTCATATCATGGAGGTCAAGTGAACAAAAATAATTTTTTTTTTCTTTAAAGGAGATATTGAAAAAATATACGTCCAAATCAATTTGCTTCAGAAAAATTATACTTCAATTAAAAAAAATTCTTTATTTGTTCGAAAAAATGTTTAGTATTTATTTATTTATTTATTTATTTGAAAATTTACAAAAAATGTTTTAACAACCTCCTCTTTCGTTTGTATTCAATTCTCAAGTATAATTTTAAATTAATCGTATTATTCAGCATTTTAAAGTTTTCTAGCGTATACTAAATTGAACTTTCATAAAAGTTGAACCATAGTATCCAAACCTTAAATCAGAATATGGTGCAAATTTGTTGCAAACTTAGAAAGTTAAATTAATTCATGTTTTGTTCATGATCCTCAGTATTATGTAATAAAGTTAAAAAGTAAGGGAACATAGTTTAATTTTGGACCTCATTAACGATGCAGCGAATTTCGAAGATATTATAGTTCAATGCGCTCCAAATTTTACAACGATGTTCAATTTTGAATCATTTGACAAAGTCTTACCAAGTTAAAGAAATTATTAGTAAATGGAAATGCTTTTTTTAAAAAAGACAAAATGCAATTAAGCATTTATTCGGATATATGATATCTGGCAACTACATTTTTCCAGGCTACTATCAACACTCTGCAAAATTTGAAACAGTGTACATAATAAAGAATGTACGAAAATAATTTCTTTACTAGGAAAAAGTTATTGTATATTTTTTATAGCATTGAGTTTTAAGAAATTCCATTCCAGTGAAAAAAGTGAGAGGAGAGAGAGAGAGAGCGATATATATATATATATATATATATATATATATATACGCAACAATTAAATAAATTATTTAAGAAGCCAAAAACAAACTTTCAATCATTCGTTTGACTTTAGACCATATTTTCGAAATTGATTCAAAATGGACCCTATTTTTAAGAAGATTCATTCTGCCCCCTTCTTATTTTAATAGTCAAATTAATTTGCATAGTTGCGGTCACCCTTTTGAAAGATTAAGATTGGCCCTTTGGGAAAATCTGATCATTAGAACTAAAGTTATTCAAGAAGATATTTTTTTTAAAATCATTCTTCACAGTACATATGTAAAAATCTACCAATTAAGATTGACGTAAAGATAATAGATTGGATATAAGTGTTAAAGATTGCGAGTGCAAATTATAACAACTTTGTCATATAATACGTAAAATATTGCTCCTAAATACATAAGAATCATCATTTCTAAACAAACGACAGTAATGTTAAGAAAGACAGCAAGGCTAATTTTTAAAAGAAAGGTAAAGACAGAAAAGTAAGACGAAAAAAATTAAATAAAATAATATGATCCACTAAAACCTCTCGCTTAACCACTTGACATATCATTTCCTGATATGGAAATGATCTTTGATTGCACTGCAAACAACAGCTCGCAACGGAATGTTGACAGAGATGCCAACTGCTCCTTACACGCCAAAATAATTAAAAAAAACGGTAAATAACTACTAAGTAAATTTTGCAGATATTTGACCATTTTTGCTTGCTTTTTAAAAGGTATAGCATAGCATAACTATTATAAAGTGGTGAATTATATAAGCCTACGAATTGTTTAGAAATAGTGGCGGATGAAAATCTACTAAATTGAATTTATTAAACCAAGAATCACAATTGATAAACTACCACTTTAAAATATTTATTTGCTGTCCGGAGCAAGTTGGCATCTCTGTGTTGAAGACGTCTGAGACACGTCAATTATTGTTTTGACATAAGAAACAAATGTCACTAATGTACTTATATAAAAATCTACCAATCAAAATCATTATAAAGCTAATAAATAAGATTACAAATATAACAAACTTGTCATAGAATATGTGAAAAGATTTATATATAGTCCCTGAATGTAAACAGTCAGCATTTAAAAAGAAAATGAAAGAAGTAGTGCTAAGAAAGACAACACGACAAATTAAAAAGAAAAAAAGTGAAAGGTAAGGAAATAATAAATAAAAAAAGAAGTAGGATCCGTTAAAACTTCTCGCTTGGTAGATTGTCCGCTCAGAAAGGAAACGATCCGTTTAAACCTGGAGAGAGAAGCAACAGAAGCCGGAATCAAATTGCCGTATCAATTAGGTTAAAAATTAAGTCATTTTAAGGATTATGTGTGCATAACGGGCGTTTATTTTAAGAAGTAACCCCTCGGATTTTGGCAGTAAGTCGGAATGACAGATGTTAGTTGCGGTTGCGCCCCCTTTCTCCGACGGCTTAGGAGGACCTCTTAAGTTCGGACAGTTAAGCCTCGGTGAAATGATGCGCCCTGCTGACTCCTCTTTCTACATCTTGAGACAGAAAATTTAAATATTTGGTTCACTTTGCATGCCCGAATATGAACACAAATGCCTTTATTTATTTGATTCCTTTTTTTTCAAACTGCGCGTATTTACAAACTACGAGTAAATTCTGTTGCTTCTTTTTTGAAATTTTGCAAATAATTTTGAGGTGTATATAATAAATTTTCTTAGGAATATTGATAATGTGTAATAGTGAACAATCTTATAGGGACTCGGATTTCGTTCCCTCCCTCAAAATAATTAAAATTATATCTTTTTATGTTTTTTTTTTAATGAAAAAATTCTTTTTGCTCTAACTCGGTGTTTCCCAAACTTTTGACTTTTGTGTACCCTTTCTAAATTTTTCGAAACACTGTGTACCACTAATGAAGAAATGAATGTGTTTTTTACCATAAAAAAATTGCCCAAAAGTTAAACATCACAACTGGCTATTGACACCACAAATTATTAACTGTTAACTCTGCAAAAAAATAGCCAATAGAAAAATACGAAATCATAAATTTTCATGGCCAGCTTTGCTTTTAAATAAAAATTTTTGAAATTTTCGTTTGTTACAAGATATTTCGCATAAGAACGCGTACCTTTGCTAAACTGTTCCCGTACCCCTGGGGGTACGCGTACCACACTTTGGGAAACACTGCTCTAACTGGATGAATTAGTTAAGTAAACAAGAAAGATTAGTTTGCACAATAATATGATGAAACTTAGGACTATACTAAAGTAGAAATAAATTTAAATGATAAAGGATATTATGGTTCAACAATCTACAAAACTCTACATTATTTAAAGTTATATACTGCATAGTTGTTTTTTAAAGAATACATTGTGTATATTTTTCTAAAGACGGTATTTTCTACATTTTCGTTTTTTTTCCCTTCCCCACAACTTCAAACGTCAATGCTAATAAGTTCAACACGGATTCAGTTACTTCCACCAATAAAATTCAATATCTCAATTAATTGACATAATTCAAACTCACTTATTAGAAAATAATAATGCGTGAATGATAGTAGATCAAATGCACGTTAGTTATAATATCGAACAAATTTGCTTTTAAGAAGGATTAATTTGCAGGGAAATATGGCTTAATTTGGCGCTTTACTAAGGTTGAAAAAAATTTGCTTTGTTAAATATGGTGCAATGCTTTCTGAATGACATACCTGTCTAAAAGGAATAGCTAGAAACGTCACCACAAAGGGCCATAGCAGAAGTGGCTGAATTTAAATAGAAAAAAAAAAATAGTGACAAAAAGTGAATTAGAGAAACATTATTTTCGGATACCTTTCCCATTTGATCACTAGTGTGGCGTTGTGTAGAGCTGCTGTTTGGTCACCTCGCGAAGTCTACTCTTCGTCAGATCTCCGGTATCAGCTTATTTGAGATGTAAAGGTGGACGGTGTGTGATTCCCTTTACCCCATAATGCCGATGGTCACGAAATTGTTGAGCCATAATCTTTCTGATCCTTTGGCTTACAACAGGCTGCTGCGGGAATGCTATACTTTTTACCTTACCTACTTATACCTAACTTACTTACACCTTAGACACCTTATTTTTAATTTTTTTACTAAATCTGTTAATTTAATTATACGCAGTTAATTATGTTAATAATTAGTTCTATCCTTAATAATTATTTATTAACTTGCTTTTAAGTTATTAATTATAAAATTTACTTTTAATAACAGAATCTCCAAAATATATGTAAAATATAAATATAACGCTATTTTAGTTAAAATATATGTAAAATATTAATATAACGTTATTTTCGTTAAAAATATTTGTATAAAAAAATTATATTTTTTAAATTTTAAAATGCTGGGAGCTGTCTTTACTCTCATAAAACGAAACTTAACAACTGATACAAAGTTCCGGTTTGATTGTATATTAATTTATTTTTATCTTCTTCAAGAAAAACGAAATGTAGACATAACATGATAAGGGTTTTTATTTAATATCGGTATTTTCAAAAGACTCTTGAGATAAAAGTGATCTTAGCGAAACTTATGATATTTGATATTGATATGTCATAATTTTTGTGACTCTAAATACTATTTTAAATAATATTTTAGGACACAATAAATTTTTTTAATTATTTGATTTATATTTTTTACGAATGTGTTCAAACTATCTAAACAGGATACAAGATCCTAATTATTAGAATAGTGAGGGATATTTTTTGATCATTAAGGGAAACTGAATTTTTTTTTAAAGTTAAACTTTTAATATTATGTATATATTAGTCTTTGATATGAGTAAAACTGATTTGATAAGCTTCTCGCAAGGGATACGGTTTATATATTACTTAAGCAAAAAAGGGGGAGAGGTTGCTTGTGATTCGCTTGTTTTCGCTGACAAGAGGGAAATAGAGGTATGTAGGGCTGGTCTGACGCGGCGCGAATTTTAGCGAAATTGTCCTCTTTTTTCTAAAATCCGCAAATTTCTCAATATGTTTTGATTTACGCTAAAATTGATTAAAATTTGATTTTTTTTTTTCATTTTTAATTTATTATTTTTATTTAAGAGAATTTCTTACTTTCCTGAAGCCTTAATTTGAACATGTAAAATTGATAAAATATTTAGGGGAGTGAATCAATAGCAGAATGACAAGAAAATAGTTCAGAGATAATCACAATTTTGTCAAGTAAGGTGGTCTTTCTACACTTAGAGAGGGTGATAGACTGATAAGATTACCTTCATGAAGTCAGTAAAAGTACAAAAGAAATTGGGATCACAAAAGAAGGAAAATGTTATAAATTTAATTTGCTCTCCAATACTTTTATTTCATATTTTATATCCGCGGTTGAACAGCCGATCCAATTTTTAGGTTTACGACTACTAATGTTCAACTCCGTAGCTATGTACTTTTGAACCAATCCAGAAGACAAGGAAACTCCTAGATCAGTACCCTCAGAGGTATTGATTTGTTATGGGAACATGGAGGACTTTGAGACTCGACAGATTTAACGTGCATCCGTCACCATTTACTACACGGGCAGTCTTCGGTAGCCGGGGATGATTACGGATGATTCCGCTCAATGTTCCGATACTTTCTATCGCAATTTGTTCCTGATTTTCTTTTTTTTTTTAGTGACTTAAAAATATACTGAAACCTAAAATAATGTTTAAAAAATAATATATGTATTAAGCAGTATGAATTCGCATTAAATATGCAGCTTCCGAGTGTTCTGTTTTGTCTTTAATGATATCTAAAACATAGAAGATGGAAGGACCAGCTCAGATGTAGGCCATGCTACCTGCGACGATAAATGTGCTTGAAAAAACAGCAACACCAAGAGGTGTAGTTACTGCTTAACATTTATAGGGTTATAATATCAAGTAAATTTGTTGCAACGATAGTAAATTGTCAGATTAAACCGTATTAGGGGCCGTTCAAAAAGTACGTACATCCCGAAGGGGGGGAGGGGATTTGCTATTATGAACGGTTTTGTACGATGGGGAGGGGGGGAAGGTATTATACAAAGTACGTACTTTATAAATGGGAGTAAGACCTTATGTACGGTAATGTACGAAGGGGAGGGGTTTAAAATTTCTACATTTTTGTGAACGTACTTTTTGAACGGCCCTTTACCGCACAAATTTATTCCAATTACAATACTATATTTCAATTTGAAAGGAAATATGGTTGAATTTAATGGTTAATATTGGCATAAGTCTGAGTTGTAAAAGTCATTGCCCTGGCGAAGCAGACGTTCTGTGTTCTGTCCTTCCCGATGGAAAGAAGTGGGAATATGTATAGATGTATGTTGTTTAAGTTTTTATTTATTATTCGAATGCCTTCTCGAAATTTTTAGGGACTTCTCTTACGTCATTTCCTGTTCCTTATTTATTTGTATACAAGTTCATATGTTTCAAGTAGTAACACAGCTACCTCATTCTATGTATATCAGATGTGTTCTATAAATCAGTGTAATTAAGGGGCAAAATGGTTAACAAATTCGCAGGTTCGAAATACTTATTTTACGGTTTAAACATGAACCAATTTTTCTAAGGAGGGATGAGAGTAATATATAGTTGAGCATTAAAGTGATTTTTAAAACTTTTTTTAAATTTTTTTTAAAACTTCGATTTTGAAATTAATTATCACAGTATAACCTTCCTTCATTACAGGTTTTCAAATGTAGTTTGAGCACATGTACCAAAAATAACAAAATGTCTCTTCATTTTCCTCCCTTCTAGTAAAAGAATGCATAAGATCTGACAATGTACTTTTTCTGTTCTATTTATAAATAGCATTTTGTTTAAATCCAAAACAAATTTTCATAAGCATCACCGCATTTGTTGTCTTAAAGTTGCCGACTCTACCTGAAGTAGAAGTTAAGACTACTAAATCTTCTCAAATCCAAGATTCCAACAATAGTGATACCACATAATCTAAAAGGACTTTACTCAATGTCTTTAAAACAACTTGTGGCGAAACTGTCAACACCAGATTAGATGTGTATCTCCAAATGAAAGAAAAGAAGAAAAAAAAGTAATGAAGTAGCCAAGTGTTGAACTAAAATGCCTCACCAGCACTTTTGATTACTATGAATACTCTTTGGCGACAGTTTTTAATGACTCTCGAATTTCAATGGGAAAAAATAACTCGTTTTCTCTCATTCTTTCTTTCTTTCTTCTACTTCTTGATTTTTTTTAAAGAAATTCCGTAATCGTATAAGCTTAAATGTTTTGAGGATTTCTTTAGAGTAATTATAATATATGAATTATGAGATGATTTAGAAATTGTTTCAATCCCAGATAAAAAAAATCGCAAATATAACATTAATAAAAATGATAAATTAAAACCCGCGTACTGTAACGTAAAGTGCTAGGCTTCCAGACTAATACAAATTTTGAGCAATCAATAAAATTCAGTTTTCACCGCTTTAGTTAAGATTTTTTTTCACTGATTTTTTTTTTTTGTTGATGCTTACATGTTTTAGCTTACACGAAAATATTGTTTAAAAGTTTAAGAAAATTGTTCAACTTGAGTATAATGATACTTTATTAATTTTTCAAATTAAAATAAATTGTTCAATTTAATTTTTGACGAAATTTGGAAATTTTTGACGAAAATATGTTTTAGCCTACAAAAAAAATATAGTTAAAATTGATGGACTGCTTCAATTAACATATTCAAAAATAAAGCACTTTTGGCGTCAATAATTGTAGAATCAGTCATCATAAAAGCAATACGGTAAAATATTTTTTTAAGAATCGAATATCATTTATCTTGATACCTCACTAATTTTCTGCATTAAGAATAATTGTTTAACTTATGTGGGCATGATAGATAAAAATATACTTTAGATTACATACTATCATAATATAAATTGACGAGCTGCTAAGCCTAGTATATATTTACAGAAAACTTATTTGACGTAAATATCTTTCTCATGACACGAAAATATTGTTTAAAAGTTTTTAAGGAAATTATTCAGATTGAGAGAATCGTTTATGTTAATACCATACTAATTTAGCAAATTAAATTACTCGTATAACTCGCATAGAAATTTTCGACAAAAATATACTGTAACTTAACTAATTTAAAGTCAATAAAAATGACTTAATATTTATAACGCCATTTTATAGTGCTAAATTTAATACTGCTTAATAATTGATTAATCAATTTGTATTATGTATCATCACTAAAAAATGTATTTTCTTTCTAAAAAAAACATGAAACAAATGAACTACTATTTACACACTTAAGTAAAACTAATAAGTTTCGAACTGTTCAACTAAAATTTGTATGCATTTTGAGAGAAAAATGAGCTAAAATATCCATACAATTCTTTATGGTGACATCGTTATCAAGAAAAGCACGGATTTAAATTGCAAATTACAATTTTAAAGTAGTGCATCATGCACAAAGAAAATTCAAAAATTAAAATTAAAATCTTAATGTAAAAATGATTTTCTTATGTAATAAAAATTTTTCTGGAAAAAAAATGTATATTGTTTTTAAATTAAAAATTAAATGAAAAATATTTTATAAGAAATAAACAAGGAAAGATCTTTTTAGAGCTCTGTCAGAAAATCAATTTCAAAATGGAAATTTACAAGAATTTATCGAAAATTTTAATAAGTTTGTTTGCTACTTAGAAAGAAAGTTGTAAATTTATTAGAAATTACTAAAACGCAAAATTTTTTGTTATAGAAATCTGATTTTAATTTTTTCTCTCTTATACATTTTGTCACTTATTATAATCAAGTGAAACTATTATTTCAGAAAAGTGGCTTCTACTTGATCATTTTTAATTCCAATTAAAAAATTAAACTTTTGGTGAAAATTGAGAGGAAATTTGTTTAAAAAATACCAAAAATATTTCTTAGATGTAATGTTTATAATTTATACCATGCTTTCGGTCTGATAAATGAATACTACAGAAGATTTTATGGCAATCATAGAATTTATTAAATAGAATATTACTGAATATTACTGAGGCATTTTAACGAATAAATTTCACGAATTAATTGAAATCGTAAATATATCTGATAAAAATCTAAATTTTTCTATGATCATTAACACACAAAGAAAAAATTCTGGTGAAATTACCTTACTGTATAATAATGACATACAACATACTGGTCAATAAACCCAAATTAAACGGTATTTAAACAATTCATTTTGTAATTTTTCTGTTCATATGGTAACGGTTTACCAGAAATTCTGGTTTTCAAAGTTGTTATTCTTATTACACCACATATATAATAACAAATACAAATCTGTAAAAAAATAAATAAATAACGGAATAAAAAGATTTTATGCCATCATGATAAGGTATCACGATAAAATTACCAAATTTTATCACATTTACGAAATTTTATCACATATTATAAAACGATATTTTTTGTTAATTTTGCAAAAATCTTTACTGAAGCACTTCGGTAAAAATTATCGATTATTTTGGTGTTTCCCCAAAGCCACAATGACGGTAAATTTTACCATATTTGGGTAGTTTTGACCATATTTTATCCTCAAAGTAGATTTTTTTTTTAAGAAAAATATTTAAACAATATTACACATTGACTAAGTAACTTTTGAAATGCATCCATAATAGGTTCAATGTATTCCAGTGTAAAATGTCCATTTTTTTAAAAAAAATCTATCTTGTGCATTTTATAATTGTCTTATCCATTATCTAAACATTTTATGGGAAAAAAACTACAATTGAGATAGTTTGAGATAATTGAGATAATTTTTGAGATAATTGAGATAGTTTGAGATAATTGAGATAACAAGAAAATTTTATCTTGTGCATTTTATAATTGTCTTATCCATTATCTAAGCATTTTATGGGAAAAAAACTACAATTGAGATAGTTTGAGATAATTGAGATAACAAGAAAAATTTATCTTGTGCATTTTATAATTGTCTTATCCATTATCTAAACATTTTATGGGAAAAAAACTTCAATTGAGATAGTTCTGAGGCAAATAAAAATACCTTTTTCGATTTACTTTCTCTAATTTTGATTTTTTCACGCAATACAAAACATTCATTTCTCAATCGTGGGAAGAAATACATATTCGTGTTGAAAGATCCCATTACTCAAAATATTCTTAAAAATTTCATTTCTGAACCTGAAGGTGTGATAAAGAAAATTTAAAATCATTTCTACATTGCGAGAAAAAATGTCCGCAACTTTTGGTATTCGAAAGTATCACTCGAATTTTCTTGAACTTTCCTTTTTCTATCTCGATATCTCGAATTCTATTTATACAAAGAGAAAAAAAGTTTTTTGTTAAAATTACTGTACTGTAAAGTTATTTCTCGTTAAAAAAAATATATAATTTTGGTAATAAAAACAAAATATACGGTATTTAAACCATTCATTTGGTAATTTTCCCTTTCATATAGCACGGCTTACTGGAAATTCTGATTTTTAAACGTATAGATTTTACTACCTCATATTTAGTAACAAATACAAAACTGAAAATCAAATTCAACTGAGTATATTGTTTTTTTGTCATGCTAAGGTAACATGATCAAATTAGCAAATCTTACCACATTTATCAAATTAAAACACATTACAAAACAATATTTTGTTGCTAAATTACCAAAATCATTATCAAAACGCTTTAGTAAATATTACTGGGCTTTTTGGTGTGCCCATAAACCAGAAACACGGTAAATTGCAACATATTCTGGAAATTTTGACCATACTTTGTTTCTCAATGTATATTATAAACAAAAATTTCAGATTTTTTTGGCCTATTGCTAACCTTGCTGCAGTTAGGAAATCTTATTTAATTTCCATATAAAAGATGCATGAGCTAAAAATATAATATTTTTTGTGTTGCCAATTGAAAAATAAACAAATTTTTGTTTATTAAAAAGTTTATTGTTCTCTTGACAATTCTCGTCCCTTTTCCGCCTTTGAAGCAGAATATTTCCCACAATTTATACAGCAGATGAGTTTTTAATTTATAATGACCATTACTTTATAAATCAGATTTAATTCTTCGTACTACCATCAGTCATTTCACAATTCACTGCATAATTCACTCTATTTCTCTAGACAAAGGTTAGGAAAATAAGGTAATGGTAAATGGTAATGAAATATGGTAATGTTAAATGGTATATATACATTCAGTGTGACCTGAATATTTTAGGTCACATTTGGCTATTAATAAACATAAAAATAGATAGCGACAACAACAAAAATCAGTAAAAAAGAAGAGCTGCCACCACGTGGTTGAAGAGCATCAAAACAAATCTAAGAAGTCATTTATTGTTGAATGAAAAATGAAATACAGTCCTACCTGAGAAATCTCCAAAGGATAGGTGGTTTGCATCACACGTGATGCAACGCGGCAAAAACACAAAACGTTAGCCAGCCCCTTTTCTTTGAAAGCCGCCTCCCGTAAGACATGCCCACTTTCAACACTCCAGCTCATCTCTGGGCTACTCATTGCGTCACTCAGGCTGGTGACGTAAGAATAAAGGCGTGCCTTAAGTAGGCGGGGTATTAAACGAAATCTGGACGAATGGGGTCGTGGAGTGGGCCAGGATTTACCGCGCCGCGTGATCGGCCGATTCACTCGTATAGCAGCTGCCTTTGCAAGCGATTGCTTCAAGGGTAGTATTTCGCGTGAAAACGACTGTACGAAAGCGCTCTCTATATATCCGGCTAGATCCCCCATCCGAGCGTCCGTCCCAAATCCGGCTTGATCCGGGCGAAAAGGAAAGGCTTATAAAGATTTGGGGGTTTTGGGAAAGAGTATGCCCCGCCTAAATACAAGCTTGTAATCCCCCGGCCACCCTCCTTTTCTATCTGCGGCTTTCTTAATTGATAGATGGACAGTTTGAACGAATCGCTCTGCCTGCAGGACTTCGTAGGCTCCCCGGACCCCACAACACTTGGGGGGCCCATGGGTCCCTTAGGCCACATGGTCAGCTTAGGCCATCACCATCATCACCACCACCACCATCAGTCGCCCTTGACCCAAAGGGCGGGAATGACCACTGACCATGGGGCAGTGGTGACATGCTCTTCAGCACCACACTTGCCTGACTCAGCATCTGATAAGAAAAAAAGAGGTAAGAGTTTTTTTTTTCTCTGTGGTTTCTTTTTTTCTATCGATATTGGAAAGATATCTAACTTCTCTTGTGGTACTAGTATTTTTTTATTGGTGAAAAAAACTGCTAGTATGTACTTAATTAATGATTTAAAGGATATTTTAAAGATAAAAAAAATGTACCAATTAAATACTGATGTGAAAATAAAACGAGAATCGTAACAGTTCATATTTGAGATATAATTTTTGCTACAAAATCTAATTTAGAAATAGAGTTGAACAATTTAATTGAACGAAAATCACCAAAGCGATTAATGGTACAAATAAAGACTCCAATATTGGTGAGGAGGAACTTGCTAACTTACAATTCAGCGCCATTAAGAAAATCGACAAAATATTGACGACAATGTTTACATAGCTTCTTTAATTCCATTGGAAATAGATTAATCTAAAAATTTTAAAAGTAATTTCAAAGTAAGAAGTAATTAATTATCATAAAATATTCATGATGCAGAAGTTTTATTAAGTTTCTTAACAGTTTTTTTGCTAAAATCCTTAAATATCACACAGGTTTTTAATTTCACCTCATTACTCCACCAATGCCATAAAGTATTTCGATTGAATATCCTATTTTATACCATCAAATATTCATTTATTAATTTTTTTTATTACACTTATAAAAATTTTGTATCATATTGCGCCAAAATATCATCCATATTTGCTGCAATTGTTTTATGTCTCTAAGCTGAACCATATTAAGGTACTTCTTAAACTTGTTTACATGATATCTTGAATTAAAACGTGTTAAAGTTGAAGCAAATAGGCACCACCTTGGTCCTATACTGGGGTGGCAGGGGCACCACATTATAATCAATTTAGCAATTTTATGAGTCAACGTTGAACTGAATTTTACTTGAAATTAGTTTTTATCGAATTCATAAAATATACTATTATCTATATTTTAAGTAACAGTTATGAACATTAAATTACCAAATACTAATTTTGGAATTGTTGCACTGCTTTGTTCAGCTTGATTTGTTACAGTTGCAGATTGCAATTTCATCCCGTATTTTTTACCAATTTATTTTTCAGCTTTTTTATTTTAAAAATTAACTGAATTTGGGAAATTAGATTTCTGTAATACTATTAACTGAAGGAAAATTTCAATGAAAAAATTTAGAGGAGGGTTCATTTGATATTATAGAACGAATTAAGGGATACATTTCAAAATAATCAATAAATAAAACGAAATAGTTAAGTTGATGTTTCAAGCTAAGACGAAACATAAAGCTGCTAGACATATAAAGCACAGTCAGGCTTCGTCTTTAATATTTTTGTTAGTTTGAAATACCTTTATTTAATTTTAATATTTCATTTTTCAATGGGGAGTTTGCATAATATAATTTATAAAATAAGTAAAATTTGTAGTAATACCTATTAGTAAAGAAAAATATGTGGCGAAAGTTCAGTTATTTGCGCCGATAACTCCTCTGCATCTTTGGTTCTTTTAATTAGAAATTTAAATATGAAATGTTTTATCCAAAAATTAAATTATGAATTTAGCACAAATGCTTTCTATTCATGCTTTAACATTTGTCAATAAAATTTGGGTATGAGGTAAGAAAAATTAATTAAAAATTTGGTATTATTAGGTATATCTAATATACTTCGAAATTAATTATTTAAATATATTTTGAAGCATGCTTTAAGGAATATGTGAGGTTAATTTTACCAATTAGATAACAAGTTACGAAAAAAATGGTTGCAAAACAAGTTAAGTTTACCAATAATATGAGTTCTTAAAACACACAAACGACACTGCATTATAAAATAAATTAAAAGTAAAGATGGCCAATAAAGTGCAAGAATGGAAAATTTGAAAAATTTTCTTGTCTGTTACTTTTATGCAAAAACCTAACTGAGGAAGGAAAATTTAGCAAAAATGTTTCAAAATAGCTTCTGAACAAATAATAGTCGGAATTCAAAACCCCATGTATTCAAAATTGAAACCGCGTATATTCATTTGAGCAAAATGCATTGTCTCAAAAGTGATGGGGATGTAGAAATGTCTGAGAGAAAAGATTCGTTAGCAGCCGGCGGGATTCGGCACATCATGACATGCTAATTTCCAATTTCAATGGTACAATTTGTTGCAAAATGGAAAATACGGTCCCAATTGCTTAGTCAGAAAATTGATGATTTTAATTTCACTTTTTGCTTATTTCACTACATCTTAAATATTTTTAAGTGAATGCAATATTTAAAGCATCCTACTACGAATCTGGAGGTCCTGGGTTCGAACCCTCTCTCGCACATTTCTCCCTCCACATCACTTTCGAGATTATGTATTTTTTTAAAAAATAAGTATATGCGGTTTCAATTTTGAATACACAGGGTTTTCAAATTCGACTATCATTTGTTTCGGAGCTATTTTTGCACATTTTTGCTCAATTTTGAGAATTTCTTTTTTACAGTGCAGTTCCCAAGAAGTAAATTAATAATAAAAACTAAATAAATAAAGTAAAAGTTCGAGTCTATTTTAAATTCAATAGGTTCGATAATATTTTTAAATCAAAACCTCTTTCTCTTAAATAACAAGGAAGTTTAAATTAATTTTTGATAACGAACCGTTAGTTTCTTCTTTTCAAATTTCGTAGTTTATCAAACAAAAGTGGCGAGGATTTACTTAACATGCGATTCTATTACGTTTTTGTATTTACTTTATGTACCACAACTTTTTCTTATACATTTTGTTCTGGCAAAGAACTCTCAACTACGCTTTCTCTTTGTGATTGTAATTAAATAAATACTTTTTGATAGGAGTGATTTATTTATTATGCTTGTTCTAATCTTAAACCTTATCCAAGTCAATTTCGACATGCTGCTATGAAAATATTGCATATATAGATATATATTATATTATATTGACTATACTATATCGCAGTTACGTTGACTAGCTAAATAGAAAATAAATAGAAGTGATAAAAAAAATTTTGTTGATGATTTAAGAAATAAATAAACGACGTTATAATTAAGAGCTATAAAAAGAAAACCACTCTACTTTGTGAGGAATGTTTTGATTCCTGTTAAATTATATTTCGTGTAAGATTTCAGATTTTAAGTTTCAATAATTTTGGACCTATATATGTGTATAAATTCTTACAATTTTAGAGTAAACTTAATTTGAACAATTTTATTTGAAAATAGTACACAGTAGTTTTGTTTAAAAATGGTACTACAGATGACAACTATCATATCTTTTAAGAAAAATGAATTTGCTTTCCCGTAATTTTAAACTACAGCACTCTTGAAAAATATTTTGTGAAAAAATAACTTCTGATCTAATTTGTATATTTTCCTCTTTGACTTCACGCATTTTGTTGCAAATACCTCATTTAAAAATCAAGGTCATGGAATTAAATATCTTATAATCTCAAACAAGAAAATATTTGAATTACGGTTTTTAATATTTTAGTTGTTTAATTGGTGATACGATTTTTATTTGAAAGAATTAAAAATAATTTATATCTAAAGTTTATAATATGATATAATTGTTTCGTTGATGCTCCTGTATTCGAAGAATGTTTAACGAAACGTATAAGAAATATTGCTTTTTAGTTATTAAATGTGTTGAAAGCTGATATCGTAATATGAGAACCTAGGGGTTATGGATTTAATCTATGAATTACCTAAAATAAGACTTGATATTTTACGCTATGTTTAATATTTCAGTTGTGAAAAACTAATTTTTTTTATTAGATTGTATTGTGTTAAAATATAATTTATTTTTCAGGATCTTATTATCAACTTCATATTTATTTCATCTATCAGTTGATTAGTTGTTCGTTAGATTAGCTTCACCTAGGGGATTTACCATTTTTTTTTTTTAAATAGATCTTGGTATTTTTGTTCCATAAGAGAAAACCGGAAGAGTAAAAAAACGATAAAGAAATCCGGAAAAAGCACCAAAAAACGCGCTTGAGAATAAAACGGGAATAAAAGCTCGGGAAAAAACCTTGTTAGTAATTAAATGAATTTAACAACTGATTCAATTTGGACGGTAAATTATATTTATACGGATAAAATTAGATTATTTTTCATAAGTTATTTCATGTATAAGAATTAAATAGTTCTAAGATTTTTCTAAATTTTAATAATTACCCTTATAGTATTGTGATATAATGATGTACAGAAAATATTTTTTCAGCTAGATATTTCTTTAAAAAAATGTATTAAATTGAAATTTTTTATCATTTTTGAACGATAATCAAACATACATTTCACCAATATTACAAACATACTTATTAAAAAATTAGTGCTTGAGAGATTACTGTTAATTGATACATCGTTTGTAAAAATTAAATTATTTATGTAAATTATTAAAAGTTTCTTTCAGTCAACTTCAAATTGAACATGGTATGAAAATTTAAAAAAAAAAAAAAAAAAAAATCTAATTTTGTTTTCCTTTGCACATCGTTTCCGACGTAATTCTTTGTAAACCAATAAGAATTGCTCTAATTACGTTACGAAATATTAAATTTGTGTTCAACGGCCGAATCGAATCAGACGTTAAATTTATTAAATTTTTAAGGAGGTGCTTTTTTCTGGAGCTTTAATTTTTCATTGCTTTTTTTTGTGGAGGTTTTTCCGGTGCTTTTCTTCCCACTATTCTAAATGAACAGTTAATTTTTTTAAAAAGTTGATTTTAAAAAAAACTCTTTAATTGCAAGTTTTTTTTAATTCAATGTTTTATGCGTAAATTACGAACATATTTCATTAATTCCTTTTTGTAAAGAGCAAAGATTTTATTGTTCATACATACATCTCGGTCTAGTATAAATTTCTTCATATATTTAGAGTGGTAAAACTTTTTAAGTCTGTTGACTTACAATATCTTTCGAATTTGCGAATTGCGATTTCGAATTCTTTATATGGTGCTGAGTCGAAGCTTATCATTATACACTGAGAAAAGTATATGTTAAAAAATACTAGAATATGGTAAAATTTACCGTGTTTCTGTCTGTATGTGAACATCAAAATTTCATGGAAATTTTTACCGAAGCACTTTGGTAATGATTTTGTTAAAAATAATAAAAAAATATGGTTTCATAGTAGCTATACGATTAAATTTGATAAATGTGATAAAATTTTCTAATTTTATAACGATAACTTTTACCATGACACAGGAACTATTTATTTGGGTACATTCACTTTCCAATTTTGTATATTTTACTAAATGTGTGGTAATAAGAATTATAACTTTAAAAACCAGAATTTCCGGTAAACCGTTATCTTATGAACGAAAAAATTACCAAATGAATGCTTTAACCACCGTATATTTTGATTTTAATAAAAAGAATTATGAATTTTACTTTTAGTAGAATTGTCATTTTCTTACAGTATGATCTGCGTGTACAAATTAAATTAATTATTCTATGTTATGGTTCAATTTCAACAAATCCCTAATTGGAGATACCATCGAGTTTGCACCGTATTACGTTTCAACGTTGACACTATTTTTCTAGTAGCGTTCAGTATTTTAATTATTTTTTATGATGTATTACATTTTTACTTCATATATATTACAATTTAAAACAATGTTTGATCTCTAAAGTATGGTTAATTTTAAACCATTATTTAATTTTTATTATAAGAATAAAAAGGTATTTGGGTCTTATATATAAATTGCAGTTCACAGTTTAATATATTATATATTTCCATAGTATTTTAATACAAAATTAAAGTGTTTACAATGAATTGAATCTAAATAGAGTAGAATTTCCTTTATTTCTTCCTCCCTAAATATCCAAGCATCGCATTTCAGGATAGATATTTTTTTCAAGCCTGACTAAGCTCTACTTTGAACTCTTAAATGTTTACAATTGTCCCCTAAACCACTTCCAATTCCGCGAGAGTCAACCGGAACCTGCAGCTGCTGAATGAAATGGTCTCGAACCTCCTTTTCATTCACCGGCTAGTTAGCAGTCTACTCCCCCGCAAAGGTCAACTAACACGTGCTTTCGGAAGGGGTTACAAGAAGGTCGAAGCCGGCATCTCCAAAACTGTCACTGCCTTGACTGAAAGAAAAAGATTTATGGGGTGCGGTCCAACGAAAAATTTTCCAACCCTCACTCGATTGACATTTTCGCTCTAAAACTTGTTGGTCTTATCCTTTTTAGTGAAAGTAGTTACGTTCACTTTTTAAACGTCATTCCAGTAACTAGTATTAATAATCAGACATAGTATTTACTATATAGCAGGGGTGGCGAACCTTCATGCACCAATGTGCCATTTTTTTAAAAATATATTTTAATGAGGTCATAGACGTACCGACAAATAGTTTTGACTTCGTGATTATTGGGTAAATAATAATACTAAATACTATCAACTCAAAATTCTTTATTTACTACAAAAAAATGCGATTCTCAACTTTTGCAATGTCTCAGTTATACGCGTAATTCGACTTAAAGTAACATCAGTGTGACTTCTGTTGTTGCAGAATAGATAACAAATAACTTATATTAGGGTTATAAGATGTTAGTTTAAGCAGAACTGTTAATTTTTTATGCTAGTTATTTATTGTTCGCTTGTAATTTATGGTTATTTATTGCTTTTTTCGCATTAATTGTTCTTTTTTTTGTGAATTTTAATTGAATTGTTAATATGCTTCATAGTGAACTTTGTGATCGGTGGCGTGCCCAAAATATTGTGTCGCGTGCCATAAGTGGCACGCGTGCCATTGGTTCGCCTTCTCTGCTATATAGTGTCCAAATATATTACTAGTTAAATGTAATAATAGTGTCCAAAATTATTAATTATCAAATGGAGAAATTACTATATCTTCTATACTACTATAAAATATCTACTATACTATAAAATATTCAAATATCCTTTTTTTAATAGCCAACCGTAGTAATTGCTAATAAGATGTCAAAATATATTAAAATTGAATGTTTCTAATTACAATTAAAATGTTCATATGCATAGGAGTTATTATAAATAGTTAAGAAATGTGAATTAAATGTCCTTAAAATCTTCAAACTTATTCAATCAATGTAGACACTTTTAAAATATTCAACCTCATTAAAATCAAAAGCAAGAAAAGCTCCTTAAAATGCTCAGACATGATATCATTTTAAAATTTAATATTTAAAGTTGAAAATCCAAATGCGATTAAATATAATAATTGCTTTTTAAATATTAGATTCAAAACAGTTAAATGCGAGAATTTTTGATAAATGCCAGAGCATGTTTTTATGAAATGTAAGCGTTAATGATAATGTCGAGATTTAATAAATGTAGGAATTACTACTTAAATGCAAAAATATATTACTGATCAAGCGTATTAATAACTACGACCAGTAGAATATAAAGTTACCAGTACAATTAAGCTCAAAGAATTGCGTAATAATTGCATAATTCTATAATTACGCAATTATTATAGACTTAGATAAGAACTATTTTTTTTTTTTATTTACAGTAGCAGTAAAACCAAAATCAAATACATTATTTTGAAAATCAGTATTTAAACCAGATTTCTTTTTAGACTCTTTCTTCAGACATAAAAGATATTTAAGAGTAAATTTAAAAATTATCTGTGACAATTAATAATTTAATTTTACAGGTTACGTTGTTATAAAGAATTTATCTTTTACTGAAATAATTTAGAATTTCAAATTGCGCACCATTTAGAATACTAATAAATAAATTTCAGCATCTAATGGTAAAACTTTTATTTGATAACTTATATTATTTATCTTCTATTACATATTGAAATAATTTTAGCGTCTATCAAAGGTTTTGTTTATACACGTTTTCAATAATTAATGAAGTTTTGATCAGAAACAGAAACGCATTTTTAATGGGGGATTTGTAGAAATTAAAGCAATAAGCATGAAGAATTTATTTAATTACCAAAAACTTACCTTATAATTTTATTATCTTTCTTGATATTTCAAAGTTATTTTTCACTAATGTTTACTTTTTAGGAATAGTTTAGTCTAAATATCAAAATTAACATCACTATTAAAACAGCATTAAACATTAATATTAGTTGCTTAATCTCCTTCAATTTAAGACTTGGTTGTTGTAATGTAAGTTACTATCTTGATGTCTCGTACTTTATTTAAATAGGAAAAAAATAGCTTTGTTAAAAACAAGAGATAACAGTTTTTTTTCTCCAGCAAATGATTCAGTAAAATTTTATTTACAATTCTCAATTTTTGCTGTTGAACAAGGTGTACTATATACCAGCGTTTGTCTTAGATTATAAATTGTTGTTACAACTAAGTTTTACAATTATGCAAAATATGAATTTTTGAGATGTTTTTCAAATTGAAAAGCGCGATTTTATCGAAATATGTTTTTTTTAAGTTTAATCATTTATGAAATTCTGCGGACGGTTTTTACATTTTCTGCTTCATTATAACACCGTGTTAGTAATTATACATTTTAAGCATCGTAAAGTATAATTCTGAAGCACCTATTTTATTCAAATTTTAAACTTTCGTCCGTCGATTTTTACAAGCGGTCAGTCGCTTATGATTTTTAATTTAAAATTATCATTATTTTTTTTGGTACTTTAACACTTTGATAAATAAAAATATTTTTAGAATTTTAAAAGAATTTCTACATTTAATTATTATTCCAATTACAAATTAAAAGAAAAAGATAGCTAAATTAATTGCTAGTATTTTTAAAAGTTAAAGAATTATAAACTTTTTTTTTTTACTTATTCAAATGTGTTTATCAATAAAACATTGATTAAAGAAAGAATCTTACATTTAATCCATTCTCTCAAAATAAAAATGTAAGAAATCAAAAGATTAAGTAAATCTCAACCATGCTTGAAACAATGAAATAAGATTATATTTGATTAGAAAAAAAAGCATATTAAAGCATATTTTCTATCCCGAGTCTTACTTCACTTCTTTTTAAATGCTTTTTTTTAAGATTCTTAATGAGTTTTCAACAACTTTTTTTTCTCCGTAAAAGCAGACGATTAATAAAAAAGATTAACACTTCATTGTTTTAAAGATTGAAAAGAATTTTCTGTATGAGTTCTTAGAATGGGGAAAAAAAAGGCAAAAAACTAACTTCCCGCCCCTCAAAATTTGGATATAATACTTCTTTGACGATGGTAATTGATTCTTTTTAATTATATTTCTTACGACATTAAATTCGTAGATTCTTATCTATAATGAAAAAATTGAATTTTAGGTAGTATGCAAAAAATAAGCGACGTTTATACCGATGTAGCATTTTTTTCCCGTTCCTTTTTGTAGAAAAAATAATTTGTTAATAAGTTTTTTGGAATCAAGCATTAATTAAGATTAAAAGATTTATTGGAAGGGCTTTAATAGAAAAATACCATATTTGGTTCAATGCATGTCAAATTAATATTTAGCATGTTTAAATGATAAGCATTTTAATTAGTAACATTTAACTTAAAATATAATAAATATTGAGTCAAATGTCAAAAAGGAAGTTAGGCTTTTAAATTAATAAGTGAATCTAGTTTTTATTACAATATTTTTTGTTTTGTTCATAGAACTGTTGAGGTATTTTGAATATCAAAATCATCACTGAATTTTGTATTAAAGGCATGTTAGATCATGTTAAATTTTAATCATCGTAATCATTGGATTTACAACTAGAAATACGTTAAAACTGTTTTTTCTCTCTCTTTTTTTAAAGTTATTTGGTTTATTTGTAAGAGATCTGAAATCTCATATAATTGTTATTGTTTATATTGTTTTATTAGAGCTTGAAATCCATATTTTTATTATATCCATATTATATTTCCCAGTATGTATTATTAGCTGAGATCTGTTGTATTATGTTGCAATGCTTTTATAAAACTGTAATGCTCTTGTAACGTTAGACAAAAATGAAATCTAGAAACAATATTATAATTATGCAGTCATTTGTAAACAACATTATATTCAAATAAATCTCTAAAATAATCCCTATAATTATTTATTGTTATTTAGTATTATAAATATTAATTATTGATATTTTTAGCATTTTTAGTTATAATTACGTATTGGAATTATTTGTTCTATAGCCATTGAAACATAATTTTAGTTTCAGTTGTAGTATTTACTTTGTAGAAATAATTTTAAAAATAATAACATATATTTTCATTTTTTAATGTTTGTTTTAAATATATTTTACTCAAATAAAGGAAAATTTAGATTAATAATTTCCTTTAAAGTATGGTAAAATAATTTATAAAATTAAACTAATTCTAATGAACTGTATGGGAATGAACTCTGAAACTTTAAAATGGATTTTTATGAGTGCTTATTCGATTAAATCGCGTAGTATCAAAATTGATAGCAAGAAACGTGCTTTATCAAAAAAACTTCCAAAAGCAGAGTGTTATATTTTCTGAATTTTTTAATGCTTACTTTTAATAAATTAAATAACATCAAGTAAATTAAAGGTTGTAAGCAATTTTTATCTTTCATATACATTAGCTTGCAATCTATGTAAAAATTTTAGAATAATCAATAAAAAATTATTTTAAAGAAAAAAAACTGGTTAATTTTAGAACATTATATGTTGAAGTTTTTGTGTTCTTAAAAATTTATAATAGTGCTATTTTGATCGTTGCATAAACACTTTTTTTAAAATTTTGATATCGTGATAAGAAGAAAGCAGTTTTTCCTCTTAATCAAACTTCTACATGTAAGAACTTTCTTTACTTTCACATTTAAGAACACTGAAATCTCATGAAACATTTATATTTTTAAAAAAAAATGTGGTAATCTAACGAACATATTCAATATTCGTGTTGATTCACCGATCTGTGTCAGGGTTAGGGAACTGGCCTCGCATCAGAAAGATTCTGGATTCGAATTCCAGACAATGCATGCATGTTCTTTCAAATTCTGTACTATCTGTCTTTACTGTGGGAGCAACGTTGGCCCAACTAATATGGTGCCCCTGAAAGACTGGCCCTTCAGCTGTCTGTATTGACGAAATGCCATTCCCTAGTGTAAGCATTGGAAAAAAAATATTCGTGTTCGTATTTTTCCAAAACTCTAAGTGCTGGTATTTAACCGATCATAACTAAACCATACTCGCATTGTTAGTCTATTATTTAGAATCATTAAAAAGTGGAAGTAATTTAGTATATTAATCATATAAAAGTATGATACAATCTACAAGAAACAACATATTAGTTATGAGATACCAAAATAAATTTCATTTTTAAATTAAAACATCGCATCATAAATAATTGCCGCTAGTTTTTGAGAAAGAATTCGGAACCTTTGTAATTCCATTAATTTGGGAGAGGCGTTTAATTCTTTCTGATAACTCGTGTGCATTAAATCACACGCATACTTTTTTTCAAAAGGACCCAAAGCAATAAAATTCCTACATTTGTTTAAAATGCTCACAAGAGTATCATTAAACATTGCTCGCAAATGATTCAATTAAATGTCTTATTTAACCTTCTTTAGCCGCTTAACAAACAACTTCAAAATATAATCTTCAGAGAGAAACTGAGAAAAATAAATAAATCAAATTTTAAAAAACCCTCGAGCAATCCGGCGTCTATCAGATTATGCCAAATCCTACTGGTTAGGTAATTAAAACTTTAATGAGCTTTAGCGTGGATTAGGGCGCCTCGTTTTGCAATATCAATTAAGAGTGCTGAAGAAGCCAAGATGGTAGACTGAAGACTTCATCTTGGGGTTGTAATGAAAGAGGGAAGGAGGATTTTTGAAGACCCCGAAATCGCTGAAGCCTTAAAATTAAGTTTTGAGGGAAAAGTTTTAGAACAGATACTTCGAAATAGCTAGCTTTATTTTCAACGACGGTATTTTGGATGAAGAGGGTTTTTTTTTTTATTGCTGTTTTGTTTAATTACTTCCTTTGAGAGTGTTTATGTTTTGGAATTCGTGTTTTGAAAATTTTCTTAGTAAGAAAGGAGCTTCTATTGTACGTTATGTAAATTGTAATTACGAAAAAAAAGAATAGTTTCTTTTTTTATCTTTTAAATATAATTAACTCTATTATTTCTGCCGACATTAAAGTTATTTATATTGAGTTTTTGGAATAAATATACTTATATCTTTCACAGAATTGATTTTATTATTCATAAAAAAAAACAATTAAAAACATTTAAAGAAGTAAGAAATATTTGAATTAAACGATAAAGTATGGAAAAAAACATTAAAGCAAAACATTATAGAAAACATTAAAGCATTTCTTCAAACAAAAAATTGTTGTTGGAGATCAAACTAAAATACTTTATCTAAATGAAAATAAAATTGCCATTCATTTTAATAATAATGCAGATGTAAATTAAAATATGATTATGGGTTAAAGTTTTTTTCTCAAATATTTTTAATGATTTTACTTATAGTTTTAAACTAATACAAATAAGTTGACAACAAATAGTGGAAGATATTAACGATAAAGAAAGTTAATTATCTCTTACAAACTTATGAATAACATATACATTAACAAATCTGATGCCACTCAAATAATTGGATTTTTATTCAAACTGTTCAAAAGTTCCTTCAAATATCACACAATGTTTTTTTTCTTCTTTCTTCTTTTTGTGATTTCGAACCTTTTCTCACAAAAGATGTTTTGCCCTAATTTCATTCTTTTTGCCATTTGAAGCAGAGTTCTTTTTCTTCCGATAAATGGAGAGCAGAATAAATTTTAATAACGGAAGCATACACATTTCTTCATTGTCAGAAAAAATAAGCAATTAAATTATTCCCTTTTCCTGTTATTTACTTGCGTAATATTTTATATTTGAATAGCTCAAAGTTCATAAATAGTAACAGTTGCAGAAATAATTAGAAACAGTTATGAAAAAAAGCGGAAGTAGAAACAAACTGAAACAAGAAGAAATAAGTTTATAAAGTTGTACTAAACTAATAGCTGCAAAATAGGCTGAAAACCACATTTTTAAGTTATATGACAATTTAAAATGGCTAATACTTTTTTTTAAGAAAAATTTTATGATATTAGTATAAATAGATAAAATTTTTCTCATTGCTAAATAGCATATTACTGGCGACAGTAAAAGAACAATTACTTAAAATTCTTATTTAAGAATATTTGAATTAGCAATTAGACTTAAAGTAATAACGTAACCACTTTAATTTATTACTTATTTACAATTGAATGGATCATGTTGATTAGCAATAAAACCTAAAATAACAACGTAATTACTTTAACTCAACATTTAATAATAATTAAATTGATACCAATTAAACCTACGGTAATGACTTAATTACTTTAACTTATTAGTAATTAAAAATTGAATAAATCAATGCTGTAAATAGATTATTTTCGAAAAAAATTATGAACTTCTTAAAGAATAACATAAAATACTTTATACATATTTTTCATTTCTTTGTAGGGTTCGCAGAACATTTTTTTCTTTTAAATGTAACAAAAAATAAAAATTTTTTTTTTTTTATAAAATAATAAAAGCTTTATATTTGTCCTTGTCTTAGGAACATTCAACTTGTAACTTAAAAAGACAATTATTAACTACAATTACTAACTTACAATTATTATGTAGTTTAATTAATTATGTAACAACATATTAATTATAGTCTAACTAAAGTTTAAATATTAAGTGCAATTTAACAATTTACATTAATTAATTTAAAATTAAAACATTATAAATTTCCAATGTTTATTTAATACTTATTATTCAAAATTTATTAACTTAAAGTATAATTATTATGTTATTATGAGCAAAACAAAATAGTTTTTTTATTTGTATAGTATAAGCCTTCTTTGATAATAAGAATTTTTCAATTATTTAGTTAGAAATAAGTTAAAATTTTAATAAAAAAATATTAATTATTTTAATTAAGCTTTTGAATAAACACGTTTGTGAAAATCAAACTATGCGCTAATTTTAAAGAGGATAATTTATACTTCTTTGTTAAGAAGAATTTTTTAATTATTTTATTAGAAATAACATTTTAACAAAAAATAATTATTCACTTAATTAAGCTTTTGAATAAACACGTTTGTGAAAATCAAACTATGCACTAATTTTAAAGAGGATAATTTATACTTCTTTGTTAAAAAGAATTTTTTTATTATTTTATCAGAAATAACATTTTAACAAAAAAATAATTATTCGCTTAATTAAGCTTTTGAATTAACACGTTTGTGAAAATCAAACTATGCACTAATTTTAAAGAGGATAATTCATACTTCTTTGTTAATAAGAATTTTTTTATTATTTTATTAGAAATAACATTTTAACAAAAAAAAATTATTCGCTTAATTAAGCTTTTGAATAAACACGTTTGTGAAAATCAAACTATGCACTAATTTAAGAGAGGATAATTTATACTTCGTACTTCATATGAATAAAGTAAAACAAAGTGAATAAAGCAGGAATAAAGTAAAAGAAATGAACAAAACCGTATGTTCTGTAATTTACCTTAATTTGTGCTTTATTCGCTTTGTTTGCTTTATTACAAGCACTTATTTGCTATTATTAAATATCGTGTCGATAGTAAGCAAAACATTGTTTCAAAATCCCATGAATTTTATATCTAAGAGTTCTTTTTCTATCAAAATAAAACGAACTTTCATTTATAATTTTTTAAAGTCCATACCAATAACTATTCAATTTAAAACAAAATAAATGAATAAATAATCAAGGAAGTTCATATTTTCGTTAAAAAAAATTATAAAACCAATTTTTACTTTTACGTTTAAATCTTATTTAAAAGGGAATTTTTTCACCTACAACTTTTATTAGTTAGTTTATTAACTTAGTTTTTAAGCCTAAACAAGCGGGTTTTGTTATTAAAAATTTTTATTTCATAGAAATTGAAATTTCTCTGATCTAAGTCTTAAATTAAAGTATTCAAACAAATAATTTATGTCACTTTACTAGCTACTGTTGGTGCTAATTTTTTGCCTTTATAAATATAGATTTTTTTAATTAAGTAATATTTTCCTTCAAATGATAATAAAACAAAGTTTGAGAACTAAAAATTTCAGTTCAAAAAGGTTTTACAGTAATTATTATTAAAATTTGATAAAAAAATGTTTTAGAAATAGTGTTGAATAAATTAAAATGTTTTGAAATTTATTTGCCATTTAAAAGAATAAGATTAAATGCATACATGCTTTAAATTTTTTGTAGTGGCTAAGTTAATTGTTTCTTTTATTTTTAATAACTTGCGACTGCCTTTGTATTTGTTTCCATCATGCGTTTTTTCATCAGCTCTTATATTATGGTTTTTATGGTTTTCAAGTAGATTTTTCATTCATTCTTGAAATTTCATCTGTTTCTATTTATTTTGAAGTTCAAAACAGAAAGAAAAAAAAGTTTTTTCTAACTGTTAAATAGGTACAAAGTATTAATTGATTAAAAGCTTCATTCGCCTCAAAAATATACGAATTGGAAATAAAAAGTCGACTTGTTTTAAGGGCTCAGAAATAGGCATTAATTTTAAAGACTTGCTAGATGTGAAAGAGAAGAAACTAGTTGTTGGAATCTTGGGCATAAATTTAGTTTCCTCAATGCCAAAATTATTTCTCCCAGCTCATCTTAATGCCCTGGAAGCTCTTGTTTTATTCATATGAATACCGATACCTTTGTTAATGACATTAGTCCCTCACCGCGTAGAAATGTATTTTACTCGATTTGCCCATCTTGGCCACTGTGGGGTTTTTTGTTCTGCTTTTCGACTTTTCTCTCTTAGCTTCTGTGGCTTTTCTAATTTTGTTTCTCTTCTTTCTTTTTATTTTTTTTGTTGGCAACTTTACGTTTTATGCTTCAAATCATTTTTGTTTCATCACTTTCGCGTATGGCGTCTTTTGAATGAGAGCTTGAAACATATCGAGTGTTGTTTTCAAATTGTACATTTTTGAAGCGAATGAAGTTTTTAATGAGGTAATATCTTACCATTTCAGTTTTTTAGAATCATTAGAATTTGTATTTTCATAATATTAGAGAAAAACGCTAAAAAACTATATAATTTTTTTTAAGGATTATCCAGCATTTTATTTGGATGTCTACAACTAATTTGCTTCTCATGCATTCCTTTTCATTTTTATTCTAATAATATTCTCATGAACTGGTTTCATTATTTCAACAAATGTTCTAGAAATATCTAGAAATGTCAGTCTTTAGTAGGCCACTGAGGAGGTGTAGGAGGGAAGAGTTACGGTTAAGAAGGATTCATTATTTGATGATCAAAGCAGTATCATACTTTTCTAAGAGGTCGTTTGTATTCAGTTTAATTTACAACCAAGGGGATGTCGGCGCATCTAAAGGGAACGCAAAGAGCACCCTCCGAGGAGACCACAAGAGGGATGTCTTGGTTGCTATGGCTACCGCAGAGGCTCGGGATAAAATTTTGGCTTGAACGAATTGAAAATGCCTGCCTTCTCTTTTCCCATAGACGCAAATCCGGAAGAGCGCCGCTTTGGCTTTATTTGGTAAGACCGTTTTGAAGATTCATTGACTTTGAACCTTCGCCAAAGAATCATCCAATAGTTGAAGAAGTGGATAGAAAATACCACCAATACTGGTATTTTTAAGGTCCTGGTCATGTTCTGTTAAGGGCAGGTCTCAATTCAGTTTGAGTGCCTTTTGACTTTTTGCTTAGTACGTTGAAAAAAAATTCAGCTGTTATATATTTTGGCTATTTTTAACCTTAAGCAAGCAATTCCTTCTAGCTGTATTAGTTATTACAAATTGTTTTAAAAGTTTTTTATTGATTGTATAAACAACAAGATGTATTTTCTTTGGTTATACCATAAAAGTACAAGTAAAGTTTTATTGAGAGATTAATTTTGCTAAAATGGCCACAAACAGTCAAAACCAGAATAATACCGCTTTAGCAAGGAATGTTCAAAGGGAAGGAAGGCTAGCTGCCATAGATGCAATGTAAATCGGTCTCCCAATGGTTAGTAGGTACCTGAGTATAAAGAGGAAAGCAACATTAAGGGTCACTGCAGCAGAGACTCTTCTTACAACGGGCTTACACACATTTCTACTAAACCACTAATAGGGCTGGGGAAGAGAAAGAATGTTTTCTCTTTTTAGATATGGTTGGTCTGTTGCTGCATTTTTGCACTATTTATAAACAGTAATGTACTATTAACTAAGATATTTCTACGTATTTTATCCATGTATTATCCGTGTACTCATATTATCCATGTTGATTATATCTGCTTGCCCGTTTTGAGATAGAACGAAAGAATAAAATGGCGTGTGACGTAGGAAAACTGGCTGAGTTGGCATAGATCCTGACTGCCAATTTGCTTCTTATGTGCTGATTCTTAGTACACATGATGCTCTTCTAAATCTGAGTATCTGATCATAAGTTATTTTTCTGGTACAACATACCGAACCAAGCGTTAGTTACGTATTCGAAAGGTAGCGTTAGATACGTATCCCCGATTTAATTACGTATTCGAAAAGATTGAATTCTTCTGCCGATTCTCATTGAACTGCCGAAGAGATTCGAACTTTTAAAAATGCGCAACTTTTTGCCAAATGAAAATTCTTCTTTCTCCGTCAAATTTGTTTTAAAGTTGCCCTTTGATTGCATTTGCAACAAAATGAGTTTTATTATCATGCTACAAAATAATTAGATATAAAGTAAAGCTTTTCTGTGTGATTAATTTCACCAAGAAAATCTTAACTAATCAACACCAGAAGAATATCGTTTTAAATTTAATTTGTAAAACTGTTTTAAAGATTCATTTTTGAGACTTCATCAAAGAATCGTCCAATAGTTGAAGATATGAAGTTGAAAAACCAATACCTTGAAAATACCACCTCAGCTGCTATTTTCAATGTATTGGCTCTGTTTTTCTTAAAGCAATAGGTTGCAGTAGATTTCGACAAGGTTTGTGAACCGTTTGACACAATGTAAACTTTTTTTTAATCTGCTATACCACTCCACTTATTTTAATATAAAAACGCATGTTTGTATTAAACTTTTGATAATTATGTTTCAATGAAACGCTATGCCAAACAAGAATTTTTTACTCCTTGCTCTTTCAGTTAAATTCCTGACTCTTTTTATAAAATTCTTGCAAATTTATACAAAAAAATTCTAAAAAAAAAATACATATAAAAAAATTCATGAAATAAAAAAATTATAAAAAAAATTCTATAAAATAATTTTTAAAAAATTCCATAAAAAAATACAAAAGATACTTGAAAATTTTCAATAACAAATATTGACACCAAGTAAACATTTATGTATGCCTTATTTTTACCAAAATCTATACCTGCTTATATCTAAAAGATGCATAAAATCATACCTGTTTAAATTAATTGCTTCAATCTTTACTCAAACGTTACAATAATTTATTAAGGATCAAATCGCAAATCATGCGTTCAATGATAACAACTTTTTAAATTAATTTAAAAAGGATTAAAAAAAAAACTTACTTGAATCATCCAAGACATTCTCAAACGAATAAATATGAATAAAAATAAAGGAGTATAAAAAAAGAATCAAAGCAAATTTTTTTTTAAAAAATAATTTATTTCACAAAACAAATTGGAAATAAGATGCATTTATTAATGTAGTTATTTATTCGTAATAGTTGCGCAACGCGTTGAATTTTTTACTGTTGTTTACATTGTTGCTACGAAACTATCTCGAAATTCATATATTTTTTTAAATAAATTGCTATATTGTGTACCATTGAAGTTTTGTTTATATTATTATTTAATAATAATAGGAAATCATTTGAGGATCAATCATAGGAAATCAACTGAAAAATTACCGGAAATTTAATGTTCCTAATTTAAAAAAAAGAATTTCTTATGCTCAGATTTTTATATTTTGAGGAAATTATTATTATATTCAGTGCTTAAAATTCCAGGAAATATGCTAAAAACATTTCTATTCTAAATATTAAGACTGATAATTAATTATATGCGCAAGTTGCTAATTCTTGGTTATATAAGTTTCATATTTCAAATTTCATGTCATACACAGGGAAATATTCTGGTACAATTACCCCCCTGTATGGTATTACCCCCCTGTGTAACATTTCTGATAAAAAAAAGCAACAACATAATTCTAATAATACCATAATACACGGTATTTAAGCTATTCATTTCGTAATGTTTTGTTCATATGGTAATGGTTTATCGAAATTCTGGGTTTTAAAATCGCTTTTCTTATTACCTCGCTTTAGCAAAAAATACAAATATGATAAGTGAATATAATCGAATAAATGGTTTTCATGCTCCGCTCTAAGGCAACATGACTTAGTTACCAAATTTCACCACATTTATCACACATTATAAAATCATATTTTATTGTTAATTTTACCAAAGTTATAACTAAAACGCTACGATAAAAATTACCAAAGTTTCTTGTATTACCATAGAGTCAGAAATGTGGTAAATTGTACCATATTCTGACCATTTTACCATACTTTTTTTTTCACTGAGGCAAAGGAAATGCGGGTTATTTATTTAAAGAAAACCTGTTAATCTGATACAAATTTTTTTTTGTTAAAATCATATCTACGCTGATAATGTTCTCAAAGTAAATTTCAGTTTGCATAGGAAGGAAAGTATACATTAGTTTTAAATAAATAACAAGCACAAAATGTGTGCAAATTTAAAAGCTTTTATTATGCAGGTGTTGAAATGAAGCTAATGCATTTGGTGAGTTAATAAAAGCTAAACAATCGGTATTACTTAACGTATTTCAAGTCATTCAAATGTGCATTTAAGAAATTTATTATTAGAAAATGGCCAACACAGAAATTACAAAATCATAATTTAATTATAATTATTAAAGCTGAGTTGTAATTTTTTTTCTGAGAGAAACACTACTGTAAATTTACAATTGTTTCTTTATTTGCTAAAAAACGAAATCATATTTGTTCAATATATCTCCATACTTTCAGCTCAAAAATGACTTAGATGTCATTTTAATTTTGAAATTTTTGATCACTCTGTCTTCGCTTATGATTCTTGTGTAATTTAATATTAATATTGCGAGAAAGTGAGAAAGTGTCGTCATACACGTCACTAGTTATGAAGTACAGTTTTTTCTCCCCATCGATAGCTTGAATGGTAGTCTACCCAGCTTCAAATTGTAGTGTACTATCAGCCTTTTTGGGAGCTAAAGGTGACCGATGCGCAATGATGTAGTGTGTCTCCAATTTATGGAGTCTAAACTTCCATGACCTCTTTGGCAAGTAATTGATATATATATATAATTACAAATTGTTTT
>NC_092209.1:48560606-48640267 GCF_043381705.1 Parasteatoda tepidariorum | reverse complement strand
AATGTTTATTTATATATATATATATATATATATATACATCAGAATGGCAGCTGCTATCATGCGCCGTAGGGAAAAGGTTAAACTGTCTGATATTGTAGATAAGAAATAAATCCATTTAAACGTATTTAATTTGAATAAAAATACATTTGACATACTTTTGATTGGTATGTTAACTAGTTCATAGACAAAGAAAATTAGTTAAATAATAATTGCAAAAAAAAATATTAACTACTGATTTATTTTCAAACGGATCAGTCATTGAAAATAAATCAAAATTTTATTAAGAAGAAAAATAAATTATTAAATGACGACCTGAATGAAACGAATGAAAATGATAAGAAACATGAGCTAGATTAGTGCAGACGTTTTGACGGATGTAAAATTTTATTCTGATGTGAGGGTATAATAATATCTTGCTTGCAGTGCGCAATGTCTAAAACATGACACCATAATATATTCTGACATGAGTTATTAGTCTTTCACATACTAACATACAATCATTATGGTTCGATGATCTTAACTGAAATATGCCAATTTATATTAGCTGTCGAAGGCATTAACTACGAAATCCAACACAAAAACGTGCTTAATTCTTTGTAAAATATGGAGCCATAATAGGAAATTAAAACATTTTCTTGTAAAAATATATTGCGCATGTAAATAATTAATAATTTCCTTCAAAATATTATTCTTAAAAGGTATTTATTGTTTTTCATAGTTACTTTTACTGAGGGTCAAAACATCTTTAAATGGTAAGTCATAAAAATGTTACCTTATTTTGAGGTATGCACTTACATAAAAAAATACACAATTTGAACAAAATCAACCGATTAGCTTAAGTAATGAACTTTCAAAAAAATTTTAAGTTTAAATGTTCATTGTTCAAATGTTCATATTATTGAAGAAATATTTAACTGATTTCATATTTTGCACACTGTATAAAATAAAATGATATGTTAAAATATACTCAGGTACTTTTCACCATAAAATCTTACGGATGATGCATCAAAAGTGCCAGTAATTTATACCATAATTTGATTCGGATTTTTTTTTACAGTATGATAATATTTTTAAAGATATTGAGATTACTTTCAAGTTTAAACTACTTTTGCATTGAATAATGAACTTTTGTCATCTCTTGCAGACGGCGGATCCCTCCACGAAAAACCAAGTCAGAGCGGAGCAACAGCCGATTCTCCGGCGGACAATTCGGCGGACGATGATCCGAAGAAAAAGAAGCGCCAACGGCGACAACGCACACATTTCACAAGTCAGCAATTGCAAGAATTAGAGGCTACATTTGCTAGAAATAGGTATCCCGACATGTCTACAAGAGAAGAAATAGCTATGTGGACCAATCTCACCGAAGCAAGAGTTAGGGTGAGTTCGAATTTTTACCCATGCTACACCTAGATAAATTAAATAATTATTGATCTTTTAAAATCACGGAT
This sequence comes from Parasteatoda tepidariorum, assembly GCF_043381705.1. Lineage (NCBI taxonomy): Eukaryota > Metazoa > Arthropoda > Arachnida > Araneae > Theridiidae > Parasteatoda > Parasteatoda tepidariorum. The sequence goes on along the minus strand of NC_092209.1, from coordinate 48,638,816 downwards.
AAGAGTGCAATGAAATGTAAGTCTTTTTACATAATATATTTGATTTGTTCACTCGCCTATTTTGCTTAGATAATTTGTGTTTTAAATCAAATGATTTCATTGATCTGCAAATATGACCAAGTGTAGAATAGGTGCATACGAAGAAAATGGCGATTAATTAAAGTATTGGCACGGCTATTACGAATCCTTTTTTAAAGACGAACGTTTGAAACTTAAAAATAGAGAAAAATTCCATAGAAGAATCAATTGTGAACAGAGAAAACTTTTCTGGTAAATTAATTGTAATGTATGATAATGCCATTTCTGGTAAAAAAAAAAAAGAAGAAAAAAAAAAAACAATAATTCTGGCTAATAAAGTAAAATTTATGGTATTTAAACCACTCATTTGATAATTGTTTGTTCTTATAATAACTGTTGACTGAAAATTTTGTTTTCAAAATTTATAGTTCTTATTGATACATTTTGTAAAAATACACAAAACTGAAGAAAAAAAATTAATCGAATAAATGATTTTTATGCCCTGCTCTGAAGTATTAAAAAAAAATCACCAAATATTTCCAAGTTTATCACATGTTATAAAAACCATATTTTAATGTTAATTTTACCAAAAATATTACCAAGGCGTTTAGGTAAAAATTACCCTACTTTTAAGTATTACAAAAAAAAAGTATTACAAAACAATCACCAAAGTATTTACCTAAAGCAGGGGTGGCGAACCTTTATACACCAAAGTGCCATTTTCTCTAAAAAATTGCTTAATGAGGTTATAGACGTGCCTTCAAATAATTTTGACTTCGTGATTATTGGGAAAATAATAATACTAAATACTATCAACTCAAAACTCTTTATTTACATTGGAAAAAAATGCATTTTGTAATGTCTCAGTTATACAAGTAATTCAACTTAAAGTAACATCAATGTGACTTCTGCTGTTGCAGATTATATGACCAATAACTTATATTAGGTTCTAAGATGTTAGTTTAAGCAGGACAGTTGATTTTTTTTGCTAGTTATTCATTGTTAGCTTGTTTTTTACGGTTATTAATTGTTTTTTAGCATTAATTTTAATTTTTTTTATTAATAATTGTTTAATATTTTGTTTGTTTGTTGTGAATTTTAATTTAATTGTTACATATGCTTCATAGCGTAATAACATTTGTGTAATAACAATTCATAGTGTAACAACAATTGTGATCGGTGGAGTGTCCAAAATATTGTGTCGCGTGCCATAAATGGCACGCGTGCCATTGGTTCGCCATCCCTGACCTAAAGTATTACAAAAAAAATCACCAAATATTTCCAAGTTTATCATGTTATAAAAACCATATTTTAATGTTAATTTTACCAAAAATATTACCAAGTCGTTTAGGTAAAAATTACCCTACTTTTCGGTGTTAAAAAAAGCAAACACTAATATTTATACCATAGCTTTAAAAATACTGTTTTACCATATTTTGGCTGTTAGATCATACTTCCTTTTCTCACTGTGGGTAAGACTAGCTTTCTTAAAAATATGTATTCTTTTCTGACTTTTAAACATTGTTTTTTTTTTAATACAATAAGTCATATCAAGGTACATATTAAATTAATTTAATCAGAACTATCGTATTACTTAACAATATTCCATTAATGAAAATTTACAAATGCCTTAGGCAATTTTAAAATCACAAGGAGATAATAGACCAAATTTATAATTGATCACCATTGTGTTATTTGTATTTGGTTCGGTACCTAATACAATGATTAGAAAATAAAATTTCATATTATAATCATCAACTTGCTACAGACTGGGTGATTAAAATATCCATTTGTTCTATGAAAGGTTATTTATATGAAAAAGTAATAATAAATAAATAAATTAGAATGACCAAATTAATCATAACATTGATTTTGAACTGTATTGAGTAACAAGATTTTAAAAATTCACGAACATATTTTTATTTTATTCGATATGAAGCTATGAGCTTCGTCAATATATGCCTCATCATTGTGTCGTGCTAAGTTTTGTTCAGATGAATCTGCTATAAACATCTTATCAATAATAATTAAATTTTAAAAGTTTTTGTTCCTTATAATGAAAGCCTTTTTCCATATTGTAAATATTGAACACTCTAATATTTTAAAATTAGTCTATAAATTTCGCAAATCATAAAAAACTATTACCGAAAAAAGAACTTCCAACTAAAATTAAGTTCATTAATTTTAGGCATATCTAATTTAAAGAATAATTAAACGTTCGAATTTAAAAAAATGGAGAGTGATTTTGAAAAGGAGTCAGTCAAGAATGAAATAGTTTCATTAAATATTCGCTTTCTTTTTTATGACATTTAAACATCGTTTCATTTTTCTTACTTAAAATCTTTGTTTTTTCTCCCTCCACCAATTTCAAAACATTATTTTTCCTTTTCAAACAAAATAAGCATATAAGGGAAGAGACTTAAAAATTACAGAAAAACACTTATATCGGTCAAAATAAGATCATATTAATGAAAATTTTATATTATTATGAAACATAAATTATGCAAATAACATTTAAAATGAAATGCCCGTGTAAAAAAGTATGCAAAAGAATGCACATGTTATGTTCAATACAAACTATGCAAATAAAATTTGTACAAAAAATATACATCCACCGTTATAGTTATAACGAAAAAAAGTTTTAAACTATTTTGTGAATAGTTTCTTAAACTTATTCTAAAACTCTGAAAAATTTTATAAGACAAATATGACGTTTACGCTATATAAGAATAAAGTAGTTATCGCCTGATTATATTTTGCCCCAGCAAATACAAATAAAACAAATAAAACAGAACAGTTGAAATAAAATAATTTGTATATTACTGTGAAGCTATTTTATTTTTATAAACCATGCTGTTTTTTTTTTTTTAATTTTATACATATGGCAGGTAAATTGCGAACATTAATGAATAAGTTGAGTGTATAATGAGTTTTAAAGTCAATTATGATTTTTTTAAAAATTTCTCAATGATATTATGCTCTTGTTTCTTGTCCGTTACAAAAGGAGGTTTTAGTTATTGACGTAATTACAACAGTGTATTGACATTATACTTTAAAAGTTGATTGAAATGTTCTACCACTTTTCTTTGATAATGTAGTCTTAGTTGTTAATAACTTTAACTTTCTTTAACGTTTATAAATCTTTACACTAATCTTTAACGCTAATCTTTAACGTTTCCAAAAGAAATTTAGTTATTTAGATATTTTGTAGCCCTTGTAGCGTATCTACCACTACAAAATTACAATACAATTCACTAGTATATAAGACATGTTAACTCGACTCTCTGTCGGGGTACCTTTTCATAGATGACGGTTGACATGGTCTGTAACTACTCTCCCCACATTGGTGACCTTCGGACGTGATGTGAACACGCCTACCTTGGCAAAAAAACGCCCACTTTGATCTGGATACGCCTACATCGGCAGTAACGCCTACTTCGTTGGATGATCCATATTGAAAAGTTGACTTGCTACTTGTGACTGCATTATTATCCACCTCCTCACGCAGTTGCTACTCAGTCTCATCTCGATCACACAAAACGTCGGCTTGCATACTTGTGATTACTCGACTGCTAACGGCAACAGAGGAGCGACTACGACCGTGAAGTTAATACACCTCTCACATTCAGCACTCAAAAAATACGGAGATCTTAATACTGCTCTCCCGGCTTCGCACAAAACAGCAATGAATCAACTAGTGGCATCCATTCATCGAATTCTATCATAGCTATAATTCTGGTGGGGGAGTACTGTAGCGTATCTACCACTACAAAATTACAACTACTCTCCCCACACCCTGATTTGCATATTTGTAAGTTCAAATTATTTTTTGCATATTTATTCATTAAATCACTAAAGCAAATGTTATTTTCTATTTAAAAATCATTTTGTTTTAAAAAAGGAGTGAATAAAAAATTATACGATTTTTTTTACGTGGTATTGCAAAATGCAAGGTTTTCATTCAATCTCAAACTGTTCCGATTTATTAAAAAAGAATCTACCGACTTCGATGTTCAACCTGAATTTCATACAGAAAGACTGAAAAATATAATTAGAGGTTTAGGAACATATTTTTTAGATATCTTCAGCATTTTCTATAGTTTGGATACACTTTTAAATAAATAATTTTATATTTATCTATTCATTCATCTATTTCGATTTATTTTTACGTTTAATTACTCAACATTTTAAAAATCTTCTCAAACAAATCACTACTAAATTAAATATTAATATTTATTAAGCCCTTCAAAATAATCGTTTTACCCTCTTTTAGAACTAAATTGTTTTGATAATTTTATGCAAATGAAAGTACAAAAAAGAATTTTTTTTTGCAAGTGAGACATATTTTTTAAGTTTAATGATTTCATAAAAAAAATATTTAAAAATTTGTGGTTAAACAATCAGTTATCAAATATATTTCTTGACTTCAACAATATATTTGAATGAATGAAAATTAAATATTCAACTACAGTTTGGTGCCCAATTATCTATTACGGTTTACGAATCAATCGATAAATATATTTTCGATATTAAAAGCAAATTTTAAAATCGTTGTTACTGACTTTTCAAATGCGCTTTGAGTCCCAACTGTCTGTTGAATAGAAACCAATCCAAAATTCTGAAAAAACTTGCAACTGTTTATTAATAAAAAAAACAGCTTCTTATAAAATACAAGTAAAAACCACTAAGTATTAAATTTTAAGGTTACTTTTTAAATAACAATAAACATCCTGCAAATCAAAGTTCTCCCAGAATTTAAGTTCGAAAACTCAAAATACTACTGTAACTTTTCACCCGAGTTATCTTAAACAAACAACTCAGAATACTAATTAACATTTTCCTTACGACGTTGCCTAAAATAATTAGTTACTCCAAAAAGGTATCTCGCGACATTATTTTAAGTTTAAGCTATCATTTCAAGCGAACGAGCTACAAGAGAACTGCAAACACAATCTTCGTACCGCAATTCCGAAACGAATGTTCGGAATTTTCTCAACCGCCACCTGATTATTCCATCGTCCCTCCTTGTCCGAAAGCCAAATCTCCAGAAAAGCACAAGAGAGACAATCGAAGATTAAAAACGAGATTAAGTGCGAGAGGAAAGGATTAAGGAAAAGGATTACTTTCTGGACTCCTTCAGAGCATCCTTCGTTCTCATTCCCGCGTTGCCCACGGCAACCGCTGGAAGATGCTCAAGAGCCAACCTCAGCCTTACCGTCCGGGATAGTTAGGAAGGAATAATTTTGATGTGGGCAAAAATTAAAGGGGTCTACTGTTGAGGGTTATTAGGGTTTAAGCAGTTGAGAATGTTATCAATAGTGTGTGTTAAATTAATATTATTAATTTGATGTTTCGGAGTAAACTGTGAAAAATTCCGGATCAAAATACGATATGAAGTACCGGCATTATCACCCGCAAAATCTATTTTTTCCGTAAAATAGTATACTACAGTTTTTACGGTAATATTTATTTAATTAGAGTTATTCAGGTATTTTACGGTAAAAATTACTTTAAAAATTACTTTTACTATTTTACTAATTATATCTGATTTATTGTTCTGTAGCAGGTTTCGATAACAATGGAATTTACCAACACATCTTACATACGATTTTTTTACAATACTAGCTTGATCTGGAATTTTTTATTGTGTATTTAATGGAGAAAACTGTGAAAAAAACAGCAATAAACTATCAAGTTATATAACAATAAATAAGATATATTACTTTTACTAATTATATCTGATTTATTGTTCTGTAGCAGGTTTCGATAAAAATGAAATTTATGGTAAAAAGTGCCAACACATCTTACATACGATTTTTTTACAGTACTAATTTGATCTGGAATTTTTTACCGTGTATTTAACGAAGAAAACTGTGAAAAAAACAGCAGTAAACTATCAAGTGATATATGAAATAAATGATGTTTAACAGTTAAAGTTTTAGATACGAATATTACTTCTGAAGTAAATTTTAAATATCATCATTGAATTTTAAAATTATTATTGCATTAAAACGAATGTAGCCTACAAAGAAAATAATAAGGTGCTATATGAAATGAAATAAATATCATTTATAAAGTAAATTAAAAAGCGTTGAAAAATTAAAAGTTTAATTGAAAACAAATCGATCGTCACTTGTGTACAATAGAAAATTCTATAAGAAACGAAAATGATGTCATTTATAAAGTCAATAATTTAGTTTTTGTTTGTGAAATGAAATAAATGTCACTTATAAATTAAATTAATCATTTTAGGAAATGAAATGAATCTAACTTATAAACACATTTAAAAAATTCCATACGAAACCAAAGGAACGTCATCTATGAGGTACATTAAATTTTTTTATACGAAATGAAACGAATATCACCTATAAAGTATATCATCTAACGCTTTTATCTCAAATGAAATGAAGATCACCTATAAAGTTAATTAGAAAATTATATTAGAAATATAAATAATGTGATTTACAACGCAAATTAAAAAGCTTTAAATTAATGGAAATGAATGTCATTTATAAAGTAAATTTTACAGTTTCATAAGAAAAGAAATGAATGTCACCTATATTACGAAATTCTATTTGAAATGAAAATAATGTGTTCTACAACGTAAATTAAAAAGTTTTAAATTAATGGAAACAAATGTCATTTATGAGGTAAATTATACAGTTTCACAATAAAAGAAATGAATGTCTTCTATAATGTTACTTAGAAAATTCTATTTAAAGGGAAATTAATGTGATCTATGACGTAAATTAAAAAGTTTCAAACTATTGGAAACGAATGTCATTTAAAAGTAAATTATACAGTTTCATAAGAAAGGAAATGAATGTCAATTAGAAACTTTTATTTGGAACGAAGAGAATGAAGGCAATAAATTAAATCATAAAGTTTTACATGAAAAGAAATTAGCTTACAAAATAAATTATGACACCGATATATAAACCATAAAAATCCATGTCAAATGAAGGCCACTTGCAAAATACGTTGTTTAAGTTCACCAATAATTAATAATTTTGTGTGAAAGAAATACAACTTAGAAAGTAAATTATAAAATCCTTTGTGAAACTTAAAATATTATTTACAAAGCAAATTATACATTTGCATTCTTTGATTTTTCAGAATGTTTTAAATCAACCAAGAATGTTGTTCTCTAATAATGAAATATATATATAAAAAAATCTACAATCATATTTTTTTCAGAGAAATATCTTAAAACTAGTTTTCACTTTTTCACAATTTATTAACACTTTCTGCAGGATAAAGCTTAACAACATTTCACAGGATAGCCCAATCATTTCAGCAAAGAGGTGGGTTAATAGCATATTTAAAAAAATGCTTCGTAACTTTTCCTGCTTAAACTTTATAAATTAGACAAAATAAAAAGATATTAAATAATGTATCTAATTAAAATGTTATTTTTATTAAAAAAAACAGCCTTTTTTCTGTTTCCATTAATCTTCATATCTCTAGCACTATTCGTTTTTTTTCTAATGATGAAATTTTTAACAGTAAAAATTAAGGCTAAGCATCCACAAGTGTCTAAAGTGAAAAATTGCAATTTAAAAAAATAAACTCATATATCCATCACAGCCTTACGTGTTGACATGTTGACTTCCCAAAATTCCACTCCATTGTCAACAAACACAATTTGTTATTCTTCTTCGATTTGAATAACCGGCTTGCTGGCATCATTTAGAAAGTTTCTACCAGCATCCCTGCCTTGCTTTTTTTCCCTTTTTATTTATTTATATATTTTTTTAACTCTTCATCTTTTTCGATCACTTGAAAATTTTCCAACGATCTAACAGAGAACGAAATGAAGTTCCTACCGAACAACGGAAGGAAAAACTACCTAGATCTGCCATACCTGCGAACGGAGAACATTCGTCAATTAAGGTGAGAAGGCAAGAGATCTTTGATTTTTTTTTCTTTTCCATTTACGTTTTTTTTTTCTTTTGGCAACTTTTTTCCCCCCTACTTTTAGAAAAAAAATTCTGGGAAGTAGAAGTTTCGAATAAAAAAAAAAGAAAAAAAAAAGGGACCGGAAGAGTGATGTAGTGTCTTCGGACTCGAATTCGTGGCAACTCTATAAATCGGACTTTAGCGTCAGTGACAGGGACATAAATTTCAGAATGAAGTTTGTGTCTCCTTTTTCGAGTTTTTCTTCTTGGTTGGAAGACGTTTACTTGGAAACGGAAATGCGTCCCTTGCCATTTTGAGTCACGACATTTAATTTTATTCATGCTATTTTCTTATCATTTAAATTAAATAAAAATACACAAGATTATTTAAAATTGTAGATATAACCAATAGAAGTGGCGCATGTAAACAAGTAAAGAAAGAGCATATTTCCTATAGACCGAGGAAATTGAAAAGAAAAAAAACTATATATATTCACTGAGGAAAGCAGTATGGTTAAAATGCTCTATGGAAACATCAAAAAGCTGGAAAATTTTTTACCGATGAGCTTTGGTACTGATTTTGGTCAAATTAATTATGAAATATGTTCTTATAACATGTGATAAAATTTAATAATTTTATAATGCTACCTTAGCTACCTTAGACTAAGTCTACCTTGGACTTATAATGCCGCCTTAGAGCATGGCATAAAAACAATTTATTTAGTTACATTTAATTTTCAGTTTTGTATTTTTTTACTAAATGTGTAACAATAAGAATTATAATTTTAAAAACCAGAATTCCCTGTTAATCGTTTGCCATATCAAGGGAAAGTTACTAAATGAATGGTTTCAATACTTAGGTTTTAAAATCAGAATTATGGTATTTTTTACCAGAAAATTTATTACTATACAGTGCGGTTATTTTGGCAAATTTTTTTTTCTCCGTGTAGATTTAGAAAACAACTTTTCCATAAAATAAATTTGAAAAATGCAAAAAATATAATGAAAAGAGCTTTATATAACTCGATTATCTATAAAGATTTGTTGGAAATGATAATTCAGATTGGAATCTCGGCTAACGATGCTTTTCGAGGCTATTTCGCCAAGAAAAAAAAGCCGTAGTTTAAGTGCCTAACACTTAAGCTGTGATTTTAAACTATATGTATCATCTTGTCATAAAGAATTATCTAGGCTTAAAAACAGACTAAAAACATAAATATTTTAAAAGTCATTAAACTTATTTAAAAATCGCCATTTTGGCGAGATTTTCCCCATGACATGAAATTATCAAAATCGATGAATAATTCTCAATTTTTTAAAAATTGTTTGAGCCCAGATAATGCGTCATTGAAATAGCTTTTTAAATATTAAAAATTAGATAACAAATGCTTTTCATTTTCACCATAATGTGACTTTTCTTTATTGTATTGCGCCATTTCTATAATTAACATAGAAAGTCATCTGATTAACGACTGGCTTAACTTGACCCAACACTCAGGAATAACTGTTTTAAACTCGCAGAATTTATGAAAATTGTACATAATTCGCTAAAAAGCGCTGTGACGACACATTCTTGCAAAAACATCCGTAAAATTGATGGATGCGTATACAACTTTTGATATGCAGCTTTTGACTATTAGAGCTGGTAAATAACTTCAGGTCTTATTAATCATGAACTAGAAACCCATTTATGTTGGTAAATTAGACTTTGGGTATTGCTACATAGAAGGATTTCGTGGTTTTTCTCAGAGTGTAACGCACGCTCTCTATACTTGACTTAGAAATTTTCTACAAACAGATCGTGGTTTGGTTTTAAAATTAGAAGAATACAATGTTTAATTCAGGATAAAATTTATGGATAAACTGGTTAATCCGAACTTCAGATTATACAGTGTGCAAAAGAAAAAACAGACCTTGGTGAATAACTTTTTATCTAGTAATTGGATCTTCACGATCTAGAACTTCTATCTTAATGATTCGAGGGTTAACGTCAAATATACAAACTAATTAGTACAGATAATTTTTTAAGCTACGAAATCAGACGCAAAAACATCCTTTCTCTGAATAAACATACCTTTTTTTCGACGGATTTGGATTTCTGATTCACGAAATAGGGAGTAGCCGAAACCTGGGAAATATGACCCCAATAGTTTGGTCAAGAGAGCAATTAAACTAAAAAGTTTTAAATTAAGCACTTTTTTAAACGTGAATTGATTATTTTGTGTTAGTGATATGTATGGGAAAATGTACTTCGCTGTCCAAGTCCTATTTCTTTAAAATTGAATTATTTTCAGTTTTACGTAACAACTTCTTTATTACTTAATCTAGAAAACAAGTATTTTTTTAAATGTTGTTTGATTATACTAGTTCGAATGTTTAACACTAGTTAAGATAAAGTGTGGGTCCTAAAAATATAATTAAAAATTGCTTTTATACATAGAAAAAGTTCCAAATAGCGCAGTAAATTTGAATATTAGAGTAGAAATATTTGTAATGTTGATATGGGAAATTAATTTGTATCATTCTATTATTCACTAAGACCACTGAAATTTGTAGAATTCATGATAACATTTCACTGAACCACGATCACTCAATGAATGCGACCCAGATGAGAATCCCGAGTGTGACTTAGTACGGTAAAATCGTACACTCCACGCATGTTACACGGATCATAGTGCTAACTCAATACACCCTTAGTGGTGGACGGATCATGGAATAGAATCCCCGTAGTTTTCTACACCATGCAAAGCAAATGTGGATTGATTTTGTCAAAAAATCCTAGTTTAACTCATTGTCCTTACTAGAAGCCCTCTCTTATTGCCTGCTTGCTTGCTTTTAAAATTAGAAGGCTGCAAGTTCAGCATTGAGGGGAAAGTTGAGAAATTACAAGTTGAGCATTGAGCCGAAACCCGATATAGATCAGCTGTCTAATCCCGGTAATAAAATACAATCCCATGATATTTTTATAACTTTTCTAGAGACTCAGGGGGTCGAGCGTTTGTCACTCAATAAGGCGATCCAGGTTCGAATACCAACGATGGCTGGTCGATACGAATTCCACACCCGGCTCGTACCGAGTACAATTGTGACGTAAATTATCCTCAGTGACAGACGGATTAAGGGTTAGAGTCCCCTTGCCATCAGGCTTACCATGGGAAGTTTTTGTGGCGTTCCTCACCATGTAACACAAAGTCTTGTTAATTTCATCAAAAAGTCTTCCACGAAGGTAAAATTTGCCCAATACTTGATCTAGGAGTTTCCTTGTCTTATGGATTGGGTTCGAAATTACAAGGCGACGAGTTTGAACGATGGTAATAGTACACCCAAAATTGGATCGGCTGTTCAACGAAGGTTATATATATACATAAAAAAACTTTAGTTCATTTTGTACTGTGACCAAACATGGTGGACAAGAGCAAATCTCAACATGCCTACCTACAACTGCTGTTCATGTCTGGAAGTCCCATTGGACTTGAGGGAAACAGGGATTCTTTTATGTTTGCTGGGGTTGGAGAGAATTCTACACAACTATGTAGAGGGGAAGTTGAAATCGGTTTTTCCAACCACAAAACAGCAAGAAAAAGTCGGGCTGGAAAAAGCAATTTTTTCCTGCTCTATCATGTGGGTAATAGCTGCATAACTGCTACACAAGCGATATGGTACCGAAATGTCACCCGAGGGACAACATCTAGGGTCGTCCCCGAATATATATTTCACTTACTAATGAAAAACAAAATGGTAGGTCGTCCCTTTTTTTCCCACTTCGCTACGACAGTTGCAATTCTTTTTTGGAATGGTATTGGTGCACATTACAAATGAAACATATAGTGCTAGCAATAGTATAATAATTATGGAATACAAAAGCGTCTTCAAAAAAAAGCAACAACAGCATTTTAATAGTTATCTGATTTTAATAATGTCAGTCTGGTTTAGGTCTATTGATCACGAATTATATTTAACTAAATACGTATTCGATAGAATGCAATTCGACATTTTTTATTTAGGATTAATTTAAAGTTTACAACAAGGAAACTTTAATCATCTTGTAATTATTTGATTGTATATTTCCTATAATATTATTTTTAAGCACAATGTGTCATTTGCTAACTGTCTCTTAGCTGCTTTTGTGAAGAAAAAAATGATAGTGTTTAATTATAATGCAATTAAGAAACTACTTGTTGAAAAAGTATTATTTCTATACGGTTATTTTATTATTATATACTTATTGTTATTACTCATTTTATCATTTACATCAATCTATACAATGAGTGTAATTATTAGAATTTAGAAAACTTCCTTTTCCAAAAATTCAAATTAATCCTTTTACTTATTATAAGTTATATAAAATTACATTATATTCTGTCTCAACGGCCAGTATCATATAATTATTAAAGTTGTACTTAGTATAACACCTAGTACAAGATGCTACTTTAAAGTTACTATGTGTTTAAAAAAATGCATATTACCCTGTACTTATTATTTTATTAATTACATTTTGCGAATTTAGTTCTGAACTGTAAAATGTATAAAAATGAGTTTAATACAAAAATAATTATTAATTTTATCATATAATGATCTAGTACAATATACTACATAAAAAGTTAAAACTTTAATATAAAATACTTCCCACTTTGTACGCAAATGTATTTAAACTGCACAATGCCTTGATTTTTTTTAAACAAATCTTAAATAGAAGCAAAACCTATGCAAGAAACGGAAAATTAACTATTAAAATAGCATAAAACATATGCTATACTCAATAAAAATATATATTTAATAATTATTACATTCAAGTTGTGGGTTTTAGTTCTGACGTAAATAATAAATAATCTGTTTCAAAAATAAGCGCTTTTGTTGATTCTTCATGAAAACATAAATAATTAATAACAAAAAAAACTTAAAAATGCAATTAAATTAAAAACAATTATTTAAAATACATTATGCAACATTTATATGGTGTTTTAGAAGTTAAGAGTTTACAATATTAAACTTCTTTTTTAAAGTAAGAAAGGCAAATCTTACAAAAATACTTTGTAGCATTTTAAAATTAAGATTCAATTTTAATTGCATGACTCATTTAATCTAAAAGGAACAATAAATATTTTACGCTATTTAAACTTTAATAGTACATAAGTAAATAAAGCGCAAATGAAAGACATAAATTATGTACTTTTATTTGTGCTTTATTCATGTAGTTTTTCGCACTAGTTTACATAGCACAAAATACAAATAATTTATCCATTGTTGAATGGAACTTTTATTTTAAATTTAAACTGTAATTGTTTAGTTTTAGCTTTTTCAAAACTAAAAATTTCGGAGTTTCTCATTGAAATAAATAAGTATACAAGCATAAATTATTAAATTAAAATAACCTTTTGCAGCAAACAGTGTTTTTTTTTAAACTACAGCATGACGAGAATTTTGCAATGTTTTCGGTGTAAAATTTTTGACATCTGATAATGAATATTTTTTAATTACTTCAAAACAGAAAAAATACATTTCATTAATAATTTCCTTACCCAAAATGCTATTTTTAAAAATAATCATCCTGATTTGAGAATACCTTTCTTGTAAGTAATAAATAAATTAAATAATAATTTAAATAATAATAATTATTATTTCCGTAGCAATAGTTTTTCTATGTAATACTTATAGAGTTACTCTCAAATAGAAAGTTGTACTTTATTTTTTTTTCTATTTTCTTAATCAGCCTAGACATAAATTTAACTCAATTAAATGTGATTGTTTGGAACAAAAAAAATACACACATTCACCCACAAGAGAAACTTTTATTAATTTTTCCTCACCTACAAACGTACATCCAGTTAGCGGTGGCTTCAATACCGTTTGACTCAGCGAGCCCATTTATCTCTTTCCCTTTATACTCCACCCCTTTCACAAAAGAACCGACAGGCTAATAAAAGAACAAAAAGTATATGTAAAAAAAATAAAAAGATGGAAATACGAATGAGACTATAATGAGTCTCATAACCATAGGGGTAAAGAAACAAGTTGAAATGAAAATGCTACCACCCCCGGACAAGACCCTAGGGGGGTTTGAGCTTTCCCGAGGGACAAAACGCGTCATTTTGATGTCCGGGAGACCGGGATTTTCGTCACCTACAGGTGCTGCGAAGCTCAGGATAGGGAGGGTTAGTGGGTACGCTCAATTAGCATCGCGAGTCTTTATATTCACGACATCAATTCATTGCAAATTTGTTTTTGTACCAATACCACATCCATCCACACTATATGCTTTTAACATTTTGATTGCAATTGACTTATCTTGGGATGATATATTGTTTGAATTAACTTGATCATAATTTTGGGGTTTTCCATTGATTTCTGTTGATGTTTTTAAATTATAAAGTTTTGCATTTGATTTAATTAAATTTAATATGTCGGTAAATAAGTTGCGCAAAACTTTTTCTAAATTATATTTTCAAAATATGATTGTTTAGAGATTTTTGGAATCAGGCTCTACTTTCTGCGTCTCCTTCATTAACCTATTCAGTGTTGTATGTATTAAAAAATTTCCGTTTATTAAGCCGCTAATTTATATTTTGAAATAGCATTTTATGTAATTTTATCCATTAAGTAGCATTGCTTTTATTAATTAAGTTAAAAAATTTCACTTTCTGAAATTGTAACTAGTTGTAAACCTAACAAAACTTTATCCCAGATACTGAAGTAGCTTTAAAACAAAGCTTTCGAATTTATTTATATAGTTGAGCAGAAGTCTTTCTATTATATTATTCTTGGATAAATACAGAATTATTTCAAAGTTCGATCAGGATACATTTAAAGAAATTCTATTTACAAAGAAAAAAAAATTCGAAATAAATAAAGCAGAACATATTAAGAAATTTTATTAAGCTTGTTATTTAACACTAAGAAAATGTTTTCTTATATTAATTATTTATAAAGGGTGTTTATTAAATGGGAACCGTTATTTATATCACAAAAGATATCGAAAATTTTAAGCAATGCAGCAATAAAAAAATTAAATGATTTTATTTGTACCTATGAATTGAAATATAAATTTGTGCGAAGGAAATACAGTTGAGTATAAAACAGTCGCAAATTAAGGTAATTAATTTCACCTTAATTTTCATGACAGATAATTTTGTTAATCAAACCTGATAATGTGTCTTTCATCCAATATTTTGCACTTAGGGATAGTTAATTTTTATTAAATGAAGGATTATTTATTCATTCATTTATAGTAGTTTCATATATTATATTTTGAGATTGATCTTTGTGCAATTTCCAAAAGAATATTTAAATATAATTCCGATGTGTCGTGCAAAATTCATTACTTATATTCCATCTTACTGAACAAAAATATAGATAAAAAAAATGATTCTCTTTCTAAAAATAACCTAACTCAAAGTACAAGATTTCCATAAAAGAATTCAAAGTTTCAATCATGTATTACAACATTATATTTAATTTAGTCTGATTACAACAAGTCATGCATGTTTCAGAAGTTAAAGTAACCTTATTTTCCATACAAATGTTCAATAGGTGCATCATTTGTTATAAGGCACGAATTAAGTCTAATTTTCTATGCTTTAGTTTACAAATTCGGAGTAAGGAAGTGGATAAATAATTTTCTTTAATTCAGTGCCTCAATGATGGAAAATTATTACAAGTAGCTGAGAAACGTAGAATCAATATTTCATGAAGTCATAAAGGTTGTTGATGCCATATTATAATCACAATTAACATTTGAATTTCATGTTGAACTGAAAATAAAAACTAAATCTTATTGAACTTCAAAGCATTAAATATCTTCCATGTGTTGCTATAACCAAGGAAAACAACAAAGCAGCTCTTTTGCATAGGTTAATATTGAAACTGGGTCACAATTATTCCTTAACTTGCACCTTGAACCAATACTACAATGATTACAGATGACAGTTTGAAAATTTAAACTGGAACAAATTATTCCTTAATTTGCACCTTGAACCAATACTGCAATGATTACAGATGACAGTTTTAAAATTTAAACTGGGACAAATTATTCCTTAATTTGCACCTTGAACCAATACTACAATGATTATAGATGGCAGTTTGAAAATTTAAACTGGGACAAATTATTCACAAGACAACCGCTAAAAAGCAAAGCTAATATTTATTTGAATTCAAAATATAATTCCTTATTTATTCAAACATAAAGCAACATTTCCGGAATGTATTAAAAACAAAAGCAGCCACCAGAACCAAAGTTCCTGGAACATTTCTAACAGTCTCTATAGAATCCTCCCCAGAGAATTCAACGGAACATCCAAGTAAAGGAAGGAAAAGTTGGGAAGATTATAGCTCAACAGAGCAATACCAAATTCGATGAGACAGCCCTCCCCAAAAAAGAACAGAAGCAACTAAATCCTCCTATTGAACAACTAACTACAACGAATCTCGCACAAAGATAGAGGTAAGATGGACGCTGCTTGCCTGTTTTGACCAAAAAGCGGAGAGTTCACGAGATAAAAAAAAAATTGTTATTTTCTTTTGTATTTTTCAAACTGTCGAGCTCTCCCGCCAACGTTCATCAATATCAACTCCGATGGAGATGAAAGTCCTGATTCTGAAAGAAATGGACGGGGAACAGAAGAAAAACAATTTGGTCGTGCTTTGGGACACGTAGAGACATGCTCTGGACGTCTCTGGGGGAATGGACAACGCTAATATGTTAGCTGCCATTCATTTTTTCTTGCCTTCAGCTGTTGGCGAGAAAGAAAAGGTTAACAATAGTATATAAAGCTGAACATATTTCGCCAAATAATAAAAAAGCTTTAAGGTTTTTTTTTATTTCATTACCAGGCCAAAATAATTATATTAATTGACTGGAGCTGGAGAAAGAGCAATGATTATTTATTAAAATAAATTTTTTTTTCCTTAAGTAGAAATCTTTTTGGAAGGAAGCTTTGAAAGTTTCACATAAAGCTTGGTGAAAAGAAAAGAAAAAATAGCATGGATCTATTCATATTCTATCCTAAAAATTTATTCCATAAAATGTCGTTTACATGCTTAAGAATAGTTTATTTACTTTATTAGATCTATGAGATTCATATGTACAATATTTCTATACATTATCTGATATTATATACTCAGTTTTTTTTTCTTCATATTTTATTTGTTATCCATAATACATTGTAAATAGTAATCTGGAAATTTAGGTTCCAAAAACATGGGTTTTAATAAAAAATTGATTAAAATAAGATATTTTTGGTCAAAAGAGCGTTAAATTACACGAGGGTATTATCCGATGTTTCAACATATGAAAGTTAGTTTAAAAAAATTTCTAAGTAAATTTTTAATTACGAAGCATGCGAAAATGCAATATTTTTTTTTAATTAAACGCTTAAAACAACAAGAAAAGTCAGCAATAGTTTTCGGACAAAATGAAATTTTTAGAATTTTATATAAAAGCAAAAGAAAACAAAAATGCTAACGATTTTCAAACTGTGCCAATCTGTGTAATCTGTAAAAATCCTTTCCCTGCTTTGCTCCTTGGCTTGCAGGGAAGCTTTTCGCAGTTTTTTTCACCGCTGGATTAACAAGGAAAAAAGCCAGTTCATAAATTAGAACGCTTAAAACTCTAAGATGGATTTAGACAAAACGGATTGTCTTTGATTGATATATTAGTCCTTAATCACTATGAAATAATGTACCTTTGACTTTCATTTTATTTTTGTTTCATGCCGCAACATTCCACCAAAAGCCTTGGCTGGCTAAATAGCGCTATACCATAATTTTGTACTCTTAGGTTTGAACTTACAATTTGAACATTTTAATTAAGGTTAAATCTTTTGTTACAAGTTTTTTCTAATCCTCTATTGTGAATTACTGATTTATATTTGTTCAAAAACTCTTCTTAAAATTTTTCTTTTAAATATTAATAAGTTACCTCTTACCTTTACTTGTTTACTTTCCCTATCATCAGTTGTTATAGGCGTAACAGTTTTTTTTCTTACAAAATTTCAAAATTAATATCTTTAGTAATGAGTTTGTCATTGAAAAATTCTCATAAATAGTAGTTGTTCTTTCTTAACTGATTAACTGAGCAATTTCGAATAAAAATCTGCAAGAATATTATTGTCACATAACATAGAAATATACAAGCAATGTATAAAGAAATTTATCCTAACTTAAAAGAGGAATAGTGTATTATTTGAGTTTTGATTGAATAAACTTAAAGGTAGAATATATGCAAAAAAACTTCTCTTTTTTTCATCCTTAAGACGTAGCAATATTTTTAAATTTACGTAACTAATTTAGTGTCTTTTTTAATTGTACACGTAAAAAATGCATTTTATAGCTCTTAATCTTTTCTAAGTTAAATCTCTCTTTATACAGTTATTATTTGAAAAATTAAAATTTCCATTAATTACCATTATACTTTTCAAATTATTTAGATAATTGTAAATTCCTTTCATTAGATATGCTATAATATATGATCATTTTTTATTTTAATTCAAATTTTGAAAGACTAAATGATAATAAAAATAATTTCCAATTACTTTTTAACAGTTTAAAAAATGTTATTCGTAAAAAAAATGTTCGTCAATGCTTAGTAGAAATATGCTTTGACTTAGTCAATGCTTTGATTATTAATTTATTTTGTGACATCAAAATGTTTGTATTATTTAAAATTAGATTTATTGAGAATTAGATTATTTGATTATTAAATTTATTGAAGAGTTTTTTTGTGAGAGTTTTATGATATTGCAAAATTTTTTTCTGTTGAAATATCTACTTTGTACACTTATTTGCTTAGTTTAATTAATTATTTACACTGTTAAAATAATTTGAACGGTTAACTATAATATCATGCAAACTCACTGCAACCACATTAAGTTCTCAAGATAAACTATCCAAATAATTCAACTTTGAACATTTAATATATTATCAGAAAATTTGCATGATACTGCTGCTTATAGTTATTATTTTTCAACTTTTAACAGTGGGCATACTTTGTTAATTTTCACGTTACTTATATTCTGTTTTAATTTTCTACTGAACATACCATATAGTGACCGATCCCTACAAAATCTTTCAGCAAAGAAATGTATTGGCGATTTTGCGCCAATACTGGCAAGCTAGGGGAAAAAAAATCACTAGAGAGAGTGCTGAAATGCGTCACGCTCAGGCACCTTTCTGCGGGAAAAAATATTAACTTTTGATTGGAATTGACGCCACAACTCGTGATAAATGGGTCCACGTTATTGGAAGCGGAGCGATGATTGGAAAAACGGACCGTCCCGGACGGACGAACCGGACACGTGCGGGAAGCTGCAGGCGGCAATTGTGTCTGCTAGACACCCGCAGTGTCCGTTATTGCTTAGAGGCCTACTGATAAATATGGCAATAGAATAAAGAAAAAGAGAGTGTGAGAAAAAAGGTTTTTATGGATACGGTTATAGATAAATAGCATCGAGAGGCATATGTTCCTTTGATAAATCAGCAATTCGGAATATTGATGAGAGGGTTTGAGACATGTAGTACGTGGGCTTTGATTTAATTTGTTTAAAAATTTATTTATACTTTGTATATATATATATAGAGCATCAGCTATAGCAATCTAAGTTTATGTAATTTAATCTTATTCAATAATTCCAAATTACTCTTAGTTAAGAATCTCGTATATGTAATAGAAATTATGTGTTTTGGAGTGACTAATAATGAATGAAGTTATTACAAAAAATCTGAAGTAAAAAAATTATATAGAAGAGTTTATCAAAATTCTTCTATATAATATAAAAGAATATTGGAAATTGAATAATTTAGCAATTTAAGTAGCATTTAACTTATCCTGCAGCAATAAGTTTTAAACTATCGGAACAGATATTTGTGGAATATATAAAAAAAAATTGGTGCTTAATTATCTTATCTATCTATTTTTTAAAAATTTTTTTCAATAAATTTAAGAATAACGTAAATCTATTAACCCAAAGTATTCAGCTGATATCTTTGAATGTAATTTCATGCCTGTGCAACAATATTAACGGTTATTTGAACTTATTTTGTAGTGATAAGTTTCAAATTATAAGGATTGAAATATGTGGCATATATAAAACATTTTTTTTTGTGTAAATAAATTTAAAAATAATTAATTAATAAACCAAGTAAACACGTGATGCATGTTAATGAAGAGCAACGTCACAACAGATGATGTTCTTAACTGACTACGCTCTAAAGGACAATTAGGATATAAAAGATCCCTTTCAATTCTAAGGAACGAAAGGGAGCGTATGGTCCATTTTTATCGGCAAGGTGAACGGGGTGGTGTGCAAAATTAATTTTGAGAAGTTTTTAAGACATTAAGAAACAAAAATATTTTTAAAAATAACTGTTCTAAATAAAGTCGGTCATGTTTTAGCTTTATACGAAATTGATTAATGAAACATGTACTCGTGAGTTCTATAGAGTCAGTACTGTCACATTTATTTCCTCCGTTATTACAGAATCATTTCGGCTTCTTATAGAGGATATGTAGAACATACCTAACGTAATGTTAATGTATTTTTTTATATAAGCAAATACAATTTCTAAAACTGTAAAATAAGTTAAAAAACATGTAAAGAATTGATTTTTTTCTTTTTTGCTTTTTATTGTGAAATAGTTTCAATTATTTATTGAAATATATATCTTACGCGAATTGCCTTTGTTTTAGATAATAAATTCACACCATACAATTTATTAACTTAGTCTTACGGATATACACTGGAAAAATTATGTTTTCTCTCCAAGCCACTCAATGAAATTACTGCCTGGTAGAGATTTTTTCCAAGTAACGCACCAATCAACTAGTTAGTTAATGAGGGTATGATATAGAAAATAACAAGGGAAGATACTAACTTATTTGATGAGCGATTAATTAAAAATACATTTACTATTTTATTTCCCACCGTGTGCTTTAATTAAAATTTAACATGCATCATACATAAATGTATTATTTAAATTGATTTAGACTTTTCTGTCAATTCCGAAAATATGCATTCATATTTAAAAGAGTTTTGGAAAATGTTGAAAATAAACACGGAATTCTTTCCCGCTCGTTATTCTGCATAAATTTATAAGCACTTACGAATGGAAAGTGGCGTGAATTCCCTCCCAAAATCCCTTTTATCTCTTAGAATAGAACTTAAATTCCCTCAAATCTGTCATTTCTGAAGTTACCGAAAATGGAAGCTTAGACACACGACTCGCTTTTCAAGAAAACTTGCCAACCTTTGCCAAAAGCATTCCAAATACAATCCGACCCACCACCCCATTTCCCCAAGAATTCTAATTCTTTGCGACACGCGGTTTTAAAGCTAGTTGCAAATATGCATTTTCCAAGCGGTAAACAAACAACTCACCTCGACTCTACTTTAAAAGATGGAAGGGGAAGGAAAAGATTTCTCTTCTCTGGGGGTGTAAGGTGATGGAACGGAGGAGGATGGATGAGTGGTCATCCCGAGGATTAAGCTTTTCTTCTCTCATTCCAACAACCGATGCAGACGACAATTCTAAATATTTATGAATGCCGAGAGAGACAAAAGAGAAGGAAAGACACCCCGCCAACCCCGAGGGTCTAAAGGGTTGAAGAGATGTCCCCAATGTTTCGTGCGCTGACCCCTACTAAAGGCTTTAACTCCCCCTTTCCAAATAAAGCAAGATAAATTGGGATGCCTGTATGTTCCACGCTCTGGTTGTCTCGTGTCCTCACCGGGGTTGAGGACGGGAGTAAATAATGAACAGAGTTGCTTGCTACCCCCCCTTCTAGTCTGTTTTCTAAATCACAGTCGAGGTGTGGAAAAGGCAGAGAAGTGTGGTGATGCTGTGCTATGGTGATTCCGAAATCATTAGATGGGGCCCCCCGCAGAGCAGCGAAGATGGCTATATATTATGAGAGCCAGCTAATGCTTTAAACGTGCCTGACATAACGGGTGCTGTTTGACTTTCCAGCTTGGAGCTGGCATCTAATTGGCTTCTGAGGCGACTTGGCTAGTTGACGTTTGTCATTCTTTTCACGGAAAATTCACCGGAATTTTAAGTATTTTAAATGAAAATGCTTCCGTTGAATTTGTCACCGGCTGGAATAGCGTTGGATCTTTTGCTTTGGATAAGTGTTCCATTGCATAAACTGGCTCACTTTTGGAAAGGGCTATCATAAAGCCTCGCTGCAAAATTCTTCGTGTGAACATTTAAAATAAATTTGATGCGCAAAGAATTGAATCTATTTTTTGTTTTCAAGTTTAAATTATAAATCTTACACTCAAACTATTTTATTATTAATTAAGAGCAGTATTTTTTTAATTTAACTAAACTAATTAACTAAATTCATGTTTTTAAATTGTAAAGTTTTATTACCCGTAAACTAAAACATAAATTAAATTTCTTTTTAGAAACTTAGTATGATTCTTAGAAAAACTGACGGTTTGTTAAAATTTGATAATAGGTTTCTATAAGACGTTCAGTTGCCAAAATTAGAAAGGAAGAAAAAAAACTATTGGGAATTTTGTCAAATCACAATCATGAGACACTAAGATTATTTTTTGTTGATAAAGTAGCTGCTTTCTTTGAATTGGAAAAAGAAGATTAAATGCATACCTATAAAAACCCAGATTTATCTCAAAGTAAAACTTTTTTTTGTGTCATAACTTTGGAACAAAATAAAACTTGCTAAAGACATATGGTAAATGCTTATGGTAAATAATTATGTCAACATTTTGCTCATATTGTCCATTACTGTACCAAAGCAAAAACATTAAATATGTTAAGTTCTGAGCAATATTAAAGACTCTGGAAGAAAAATATTTTTGAGTATTTTATTCGTAAAAAAATTTATAACATAAAAATGATGCATTGAGCAGCATTAAATACAGCGAATGATACTTTTAAGATTTGCTTTTCTGATGTTAATCGTGGTAACGCAGTTACTTGTACGAATTATAAGCCTTCGCCAAATGGACCATTTTAAAATAACTATGAAAAAATCAAATTAAAGCAATTGAAGTATGTAAATAATTATTGCCATTAATTAGAGTTAATTATGAAATATACTATAATTCTTATAAATTCTTCTTCAAAGAACAGAAATAATTACTGCTATAAAATGAAATCATGAAATACGCGCAAAATAATTATCTTGTAAATTTAGAAACATTCATTAGATTCGCGAAGTTTTCTTTCGATAGATTCAATCATTAAGGGAAGCATTCTTAAAGCTGGATGATAAATAGAATTTTGATCTAAATGCTACTCAAAAATTAACCATATAGTGAGAGAGAAAAATTGCCATTGACAACTTCTGACATACTTGGCGCAACAAACAATTATTTGATATTGAAAATCTAAAAAAAAAAGTTTTAACTTCCTTCAAAAGTTGGATTATGAAATACACAACTCTTGATTTTTTTGTCACTTTGTGACGTAGCAAAGTTAACTGTTAATCTATCCTATAACCAGAGCTTAAATACTCGCCTCATTCGTGATCGAAGGAAGTCACCATCCATAGTCACCCTCCATTGAATATAAATGTATTAAAAAAATATTAAGATTGAGAAAAAGGGACTGAGTTTTGCTTCGTGTGGCAAAAATAATCAGATCTTAGAGATGAGTTTACTATTAACCACTGAAGTCTTGTGATTTTGAACCAAGCCCAGAATACAAGAGAACTCTTGTCATTAAGCTTTGGGACAATCTAGCCTTCGTTGAGAACTTTTGATGTAACTAAACCACATTAACGAAAGCAGTTGGGGAAAAAAAGAAACACTCATAGACAAATCTATTCTTTTATTTTACGTAAAAAATTAATTACGTGATACCAAAAATCAAAGCCATCTATGCCGATCAACCTTTTTTCATGTGCTCAAAACCATTGAAATGTATTGGAGAAGACATAGTAATGTATTTAAGCTTGCCTTGGTTTACTGGCATAGTTTATTATGCCAAAGTTATTTTCGATGTTGGGCAGAATTGTTAAGACCTATTTCGCTGATTTCTAGCAAAGCACAGAAATGTATAGTAGGGGAGAGTTGGATAAAACGGGATAGTCGGACAAAACGGGATATGTCGCCTAGAGACCACACTATTGTAGCTATCTAGTGGACAACGACAGAAACGTGTTATTCGACCGTGATTATATTATTCTCGGTGCGTCCCGCCTCGAGATCGCTATTTGATTGAAAGTTATAAGTCTCAGAACTTTTTTACTCTATTTTCTTGTCATTTTCTACATTTACGGGCGTTGTTTCTTTACATTGTACTGTGTACATATAAGGGAATAAAATTCCGGTGAGTGTTAAATTTGATTAACCATTTATTTACCAATATTTTTATGCGCAGTCTTTTTAATTTTCTTTTCACATTTAGGCAGCAGCCATGTTTGTTTCAAAAAGTGTCGGAGTCGGACAAAACGGGACACTTATGAGTTGGATAAAACGGGATAGAGTTTTTTATGTCTCGTTTTATCCACCTATTTATTAGTTAGATTATTACATTTTAAAATAGCCATATATTAATGTAGGCCTAGACTTTTTGAAAAACTTATTTATAATAGCTACATATATTTTTGAAAAATTTAGTCTCTTTATATAGTAAAGCAAAATTTGTTTATTAACATTCATTATTAAGTATTTTATTTTCGACTCTAGGATTTCACATCTTTCTTTAGAACTAATTGTAATGTATTTCTCTGATGAAGACTTGAGCTTCTTTACATATAAACTTCTTAATTTTCTGGATATCTCTATTCAATCTACATTCAATTCTAACAAGAATTTCTTCTCTTTGTTTACTGAAGAATTTAAATACTTGATTATTAAAGAGTTGTTCAGGGATGTTGCGACATCAATGGAGAGTTAGTTTTAATAATTGTTTTAACACGGCTGGACACACATCTTCAAGGTACATCGCAGGAGAAGATCAATTTGCTACATTTTCAGGGGAGAAAGGATTAGAACCCTCCAGTTATCCCCCTAAGTTACCCTTTTCAATATCTCCAAAGTGTGTTTCACCTGTACCTCAACTAAAAGGACCTCGCCCAGAAAAAATGGCTGATAGGAGAAAGAAAAAAATATAGTAATAACATCATCTCCATATGAAAGTGAATTAGAAATGGAAGAAAAGGAAAGGATGATTAAACTACAAAAAAGAGCTAAGAGAATTGAAGAAAAGGCTGCTAAGAAATCTCTCTTAAAAGCACAAGCCACATCTCGACCACGAAAATTGCGGAAATAAGCCTTCATGTTTGAAAACTCATAGTCCTTAAAAGCAAATGTAGCATATTATTTTTTTGTGTACTTACTTATAAAATAACAATCTATATAAAAGTGTTAGAACAGTAAAATCCCATGAATATAATTTATAGACATGTTGCTTTGCAGTTCTCTGGCAGTTAATTATGCTTTTCACTTAGTTTAATGCAAAAAATTAAACATTGTAAAACCTATCCCTTTTTATTCAACCCAGGTATGCTAAAACGGGATATGTAAGAGTTTGGAAATTAATTTTTTTTTCTATTTCACAGTCATTAAAATTAGTTGAAAATATGTTTTTTGTGTGCTTCAATAAATGTTGTAGCTACAAAAAAAAAACAATGTATGGTTTTCCTTAACAGATATTCCGTTGTAAATAAAAACAATAATGGTATCCCGTTTTGTCCAACTCTCCCCTATGTATAATGTCTCTAAGATACTTAATAATATTCAATGTCAATAATACGTGTTTTCTTACAACGTTAAATCCCAACAGGTCAAAGACACAAGTAAAGCTTCTAATAAGACACCTAGACAACATCAGAGATTATTGAAATAGAATTCTAGACTTAGACAACATATTGCGCTTAGATATCAAAGTCACTTTATGTACAAAAATTATAAAAGCGATATGAGAAATGACTCTCATCAACTATTCGTAAATAGTACTACAAACTATTACTTGATGCATGAAATCTAAGAATCAGAGACTATTCTAATTCTCAAAACTTTTGCGTGATTAATGTGAGACATATATCAATAAATTTATGCCTATCTTGATTTATTGCTCTCGTTTATAGTAAAAACGTATTTTATATGTCCGGTAGAATCATTTGCTGCTCTCTTGAAAATTATCGAAATTGACAGCATGTCAATATTGGCATATTTAACAATATTCAATCACAAAATTTTCTGTATTCATTATTTGAATTAATTCAAACTGAACTCGAATGAAGCTCTTTTTCGCCGTTAGACATGCAGCATCTTGTGCTTAGACAATAAAGCTTCGCGACGTAACTAATAAATAAATAATGCAAGAGGTAGGATAAATAAAAAAAAAAGTCCCTCATCGACAACTCTTGTTTTAAATAGCACAACAAACCATTACTTGATGGCTAAAATTTAAGAGTCTGAGCCTATTCTTCTTAAAACGGTAGATCAAAACCATCGACTGGGCTTATGATGAGACGCATAGCAATGTTTTTATGCCTACCTTGATTTATTGGCCTCGTTAATTGCAAAAATATGTTTAAAATGTCAGACAGAATTGTTTGCGGTTTTATATCAAATACTCAGAATTGACAGCACAATATTCTTGCTATATTTACCAATATTCATTGGCAGTAATCTCTGTATTCATTCCTTCAATTAATCCCAACAAGTCAAGTACTCGAGTAAACCTTTTATTCACAATTATACGGACAGTACATTGCGCTTAGATCTGAAGTCACGTGACACGACCAGTAAAAAAAAATAATGAAAACAGTCGGATAAGAAAGACTCGATAGCTTAAATAGCACAACAAACTATTGCTTGTTGCCTGAAATATACGAGCCAGAGTTTACTCCCACTTTCAAAGCGAATCAAAAGAATAGATTATGTATATGAAGAGACATGAACTAATGTGCCAGCGTCCGCCTTAATTCATTGGCATCGTTTATCGTAAAAATACTATCTAAATATAGGAATTCATAGATTAAGCATATGAAGAGACATGAACTAATGTGCCAGTGTCTGCCTTAATTCATTGGCATCGTTTATCGTAAAAATACTATCTGAATATAGGAATTCATGGATTATGCATATGAAGAGACATGAACTAATGTGCCAGTGTCTGCCTTAATTCATTGGCATCGTTTATTGTAAAAATACTATCTGAATATAGGAAAGAATTGCTTCATAAATTTTTTTTGCTGCTTTCTCTCAAACCACCAGAATTGACAACACAATATTCATGGCATATTCAACAATATTCAATGTCAACATTTTCTATATTTTCTTCCTCTTGAGTAATCCCAACAGGTCAAGCCCTCAAGTGAAGCTTTTTTTTCTCCACCACAAGACAGAGACAACGTGTTGCACTGAGACATTAAAGTCACGCGAATGGCCCCACGTGACGAGTAAGTAAACAATGAAAGCGGTAAGGGGGCAAAAAAAAAAAGACTATCATCGACACATCTTGTCTTAAACAGCGCAACAAACCATTACTTGATGCCAAAAATCAAAGAGCCAGAGCTTTCTCTCATTCTCAAAACCATTGATCAAAAGCATAGACTGTGTTTAATTAGGCATAGTAATGTGTTTAAGCCCGCCCTGCATTAGAAGGGCTTTTCCAAAAAGGAGCGAAAATTCTCTAATTACGCCAGAAAAGGTATCATTGGCTCGGATTATAGGATCACTGCCATCAAATCCCCGAGGATTGAGGCTGCTTAAGAAACTGACGTCTCCTCCGGTTATGCCACAGTTGTAGTCAGGAAGCAGTTTTGATGATTCTCTTTTTTTCATTCTCTCTCTTTGGCTCTGACTCCTTTTTCTTCGATTTTTACTTTTTTTTGTTTTGTTTTTATCCTCATATTGCTCGTGGTTTTGTTTCAGATTTTTCGAGTTTAATTTTGTTTCCTTTTCTCTCATTCTTTCCCATTGTCTTTTTCTCCGATTGGGAGAGTGTATTAAGATTCAACAGCCACCCGGAGACATGATTTGGATGATTAAAATGGGATTGTTGAATGAAGTGGTTTCGCGATTTTGGTAATGGCGACATTTTTTTAAAATTTTGTAAAAAAAAAAGACACGTTCGGACAAAATCATTCAGATGTGTGGCGTGATTTTCTAGAACTATTTAATAATTCCCCCTCATTCTGTCGAAAAAATAATGATATTCTAGAGCAGTGTTTCTCAAACTTATGACTTTTGTGTACCCTTTCTAAATTTTTCGTAACGCTGTGTACCACTCATAAAAAATGAATGTATTTTTTACAAAAAGAAAATAATTGCACAAAAGTTCACAACTGGCTGTTGACACCACTAATTATATTAACTGTTAACTCTGCAAAAAATAGCCAATAGAAAAATATGTAATCGTAAATTTTTATAGCTTGCTTTGCTTCAAAATAAAATTTTTTGAAATTTTCGTTTGTTGCAAGATATTTCGCATAAGAACGTGTACCCCCGCTAGACTGTTGTCGTACCCCTGGGGGTACGCGTACCACACTTTGGGAAACTCTGTTCTAGGGAATACTTTCTGCCAAAAAATTAAGATTAAAAGAATTTAGTTACCATCTAATTTTTTTTTCTTATGATTTCTTGATAATGGGTTTGGTGGAGTACGCAAATGAATTTGGGTGTACAGAAGTTGAAACTAAAGTGCTAATGAATACATGCGTATAAGAAGATATAGCACTATTCATCAGTTTTATAAATTAGGAATTTATATTTTGGCTTGATGTTTTCCCATGCCGTATCAAATTGTTTTGGTACCCAAGCAAGGATGTTTCTTTATTTCCAAAAAATAATTTCATTCAGAGTTTTTTTCCTTTCACATAATTTAAAAATTCCAATTACTTAAGCATTGCCATGAATAGACAGTCGTATTCTACCTTTCTGTAAATAGACTGGACATTGTAACGAGTAAAAAAAAATTTTTTTTTTAAATTTATTCTTAAGCTATTATAGTTTGTTTATTTACAGATCGTATCCATTAAGTCAACTTCAGTTAGGAAATTTCATGCATTGTAAAGCGTATATTTAATAACTTATGTCGTATAATTGGACTCTAAATACTATAAAAATTTATTTTCTCATTAAATCATAATACATTCTTACTATTACATACTTAACATTCATAACAGATGAATTATTGAAGATAAAGGATCTTTATTATCCTTTTTTCTGTTGTCCCTTTCCCATCATCGATTTTCAGGTTAAATCAGTCTTACATCGATTGATCAGTATCGTAATGCTTGCATTACTCTCTGAATGATTCATAATAAAGTCACATTTAAATTAGGTATTATAACTTAATTTGAGTTTATGTAAATGCTATGACTTATAACATATTTATTTGCTATTATTGATTTATATTACTTTTTGTATTCAAATGGTCGGTATAAACAGCCGCTCGTTGGGTTAAATAGTCACCAACGCTTTTTTAAAATCATGACTCGCTCTTGTACACAAATTTATAATATTTAATTTAATATACTGTAAATATTTTTACTTACAATTATAGTGATGCAAGGAAATAAGCAAACACGTAAATAGTAAAGCAAAAGCAAATGGGTTGCTCTCTTCTTTCTTAAAAGTTATGAACTGATAGAAAATGTAAAGAAAAATTTACTTTAATTAAATAAATAAATTTTTTAAAACTAAAGTATTCTTTTTTTATGCACTGAAAGTTTCTTATTTATTACGAAAAACATTTAATATTTTCTATTCATCGTTCGTTAATGATAAGACGGTGTCATTACGAAATGGATTGCGATTTTGATTCAGAAATATGAATTACATTCATATAAAATATATCCGCTTTGAATTGTAGCATCGAAATAATAGTTATTTTATGTAAACAAACTTTTTTCTTTTCTTTAAATTTGCTAGTGAGCTAGTCAGATATGTGTTCTCTCTCTAGGGTTAGTGTGGTTTACATACTAGTTTCATAGTTTTTTTTAATTGTCCTCATTTTTTCGTGAATTGAGCACGTATACTCATTCGTATAATACATCTTCATAATAAATTTTCAAATTTTTCGATTTTGAAGCTAGGAATTCAAATGTAATATAATGAGTGACATAATATTATAAGAAGTTATAAATAAGTATGATATGAAATTAAAAAGCAATAGCAACGCTTAATTCTTAAAACTCCAATTTTGTAAAATAAATTTTTATACACTATATATATATAACATGGAATTATTTTACTCAAATATCGAAATCCTGTCGTTAATTTCTGGACTAAAAAAAAACTGGAATTTGCACCAAGAAATTATTGTTTCAATTTTAGTATTTCTTCAACACTTCATATAATTCCAATGAATATTTATATATTTTAATATTCACGTAATAAATTTAAATTTTAAATGCAGTTTATGCAACAAAGAGAAATCTTCAACTTATAATACCTTACGAAATATCTTTTAAATCCGAGTTCCTCATTTGAGTGAGACAATAGCCGAAGCACACACTCATTCAGAAGTGACTGAATATTAAGAAAATCTATAGCAGAAAGATTGCTTTTCCCTTAATTACCATCCCATTCGTCGCTTAAAAGTGCTCATTGTCTGTCAAATTGGCGGAACAAATTAACTCAACTCGATGGCGTCCAAATTAGAACATTGAGAAATTTATATTGAAAAGTTAACGTAAAGGCGGTGGGAAAGAGGGGGCGATATTTTAAATACTAACATCAGTTCAAGCTAACAAACAACTCGAAGTGGCGACCTGCGTCTTTAATTATTCAAAGCACGGTTCTCTTTTCTATCAGAAGATTTTGTGCTACCGAGAGAATATGTATACATCGGCAAACTTGCTGATTGTCTTCCGTTTTAGAATCCTTTTTGAAACTGTACAGATTTGCTAATTCCTCTGGCTTCAATAGGGATTAAACCTCGCGGAAAAGAGTTTTAATCACAGAGTTCGGCAGCAAGTATTAAGTTCCTAATTACGTTATATGCGCAAGCGAAAGGTCGTGGCGTTCTCCTGCCAGTTTTCCTCTGCTAAGATTGTCTTTAATTTCGCGAGAAATGTTAATTGGTATGCAAGAGGGTAGTATGGTGCTTCGATTTCCATTTAGTCACTCCCCCCCCCCTTCCCTCTTTCTCAACCGATGAGATTCAGATTGCTTTCGTAACCCTCTTCTTACTCCACCCCCCTATCTTTCTTAATTGCTTTCGAAGCGATTAAGTCCGAGGAATTTTCCCGAATAGCTTTGATTTTTCTCTATCTCCGACTGGCTTGTTTTAGAAGTTCACTTATTCTTGGAGAAGACGTGTGTTTTAGAAGTTATTAAATAAATGCCGATCGAAAATAAAATTGAAGTAAACGCCAAATTAACTGTTGATTGAGGTTTAGAAAGATCTCCCATTTGCTGCTTGAATGTTTAATTATTTACTTTTCTTCAGAATCTGTTAAAACGGATGCTTTTCATTGAAAATAGCGAAGTTTATTTCGCAAATTAATTTGGAAAGGAAATAAAAATCTCTTTCATCAAATTTAACTGAATAAACGTTTACATTCTATATGCTTTTAACAAATCTTTATGGAAATGATTCTTAAAGGTAAGTTCGCCGGACAAAAAATTATTCGTAACTAGAGAAATCATAAAATAATTTTTAATGGTGATGGGTCTAAGTTGTTTCGGTTTTTTAAAAATTTTTTTTATTATGAATTGCAACCGCCTACCAAAGGGATAACTAAAAAGTACCAACATATTAACTTTAGCATTGTGGATGTCAATATCAGTCAATATTTTAGTCAGCATCCTCCCGATCTGAATGGATGCAACAGAGAAGTTCATCATACTAGAAGAATAAGTGACTGGTTTTGCAAATTTTCAATCAGAATTACGCTTTGTTTGAGCTTCTAAAGTTACTTGGCCCTCATCAAATATCTGTGGAATATGAAGAGCGTGCAGTGCGCAAAATAAAAAACGGACAACTCTGAATAATTTTTGATCTAATGATAGTATCTTCGCTTTCTAGGACTCATGTTCTTAAAGGTTTGAAGGGGAGACTTCAAATAGGTTCATTAAATACTGTAGACCATATTTTAGGTAACGAAAATAGGTACAAAAACATACTTTTTCTCATACCCGATTCAACTCCCGAAGTATTGGAAATAGTCGCAGTCTGGGAAATATGTGTGAGTTTCATATGGCTTTATTAGGAATTCAATCCAGAAAATTTGGCAGCTCATTGCATCACAAAGGAGCAGAAAAATAACAAAGAAACAATTCAACAATTTAGGTAAAGTGAACAAAAGGAACAATAAACATTTGAATCAATAAACATTTCAACAATATAAAATTTTAAACATTAACATGAAAAAGGAAAGGTTAGTGACAATTCATGAGAGTTCTTGCATCCCAATACAATTCAGTGATATTCCCACTTTTCTGGGAGTTCCTATCTAGTCCCTTACACAATAAGAGGTGATCAGAGTTTAATACACCTGTGTCACAAATTGGGCATGCTTTGCTGGAAAGAATTTTTATGTTATATAAATGTTCTGATAGGCAATCGTGGCCTGTTTTAAGCCTAAAATGGGTTACTGCTTCCTTACGGGGTTGGTAACAGAGAAATTTCCAATTGTCTTGAATATTTTCCCATATTTTGCCTTTTGATTTTATAGGTCTGGGAAATATGATATCAATAATTTGGTCAAGAGTTCTCTCAGTAATTTGGTTCAAAGTTTGGACCCTTTAACGCCAATCTAACTATATTTGCGTATTTCCTTATATCTCGAGAGAACGTTTTAAGTCAATTGAAATTTTTTTGAACACAATTATAAATATCGTTTATCCAAAGATAGTTCCAGACAAAAGATGATTTTTGTTAAATGTTCACTATTTTTTTTATTTTGCTTAATAACAGACGAAAAGTTTTGAATTGTAAGGTACACAATTTCCTACATTATTTTAAAGAATGTAATTTTACGTGGCAGGGCGGAATACGAAATTTGAGCGAAATCAATCGAAAAGGAAGCCTTACATTTTGTGATTCAGAGAAAAACTGTTTCAGTAGACTTGATTAGAGATATAAAGTTTGTGTTTCAGTAAGTTTAATAAGTCGTGGCTAATAAAAGTCAATCGTTTGTGATCTCAAAAAACTTAATCAGTTATAATTGGATCCCTGCAAGTGACGTCATGTAGTTAAATCGTGGTATTTGTCGATTCAGATACCAATCAGGTTCGACAGACGCGCATGACGTCGCTTACAGGTATCCAATCAAATCTAGAGCCCCTGAATTAGACAGTATAGTAGCCTTAAGTATTGTAGCCTTAATCAAATCTAATATGAATCACATGTGATTAGGCATAATTACTGCACTTTTTCACGAGTTCACACAATTAAAAAAAAGCATGATATTTATGCATAGGGAAACTTGAGTGCTTCTGTTTTTTTTTTTTAAATTTTTTTAAGGCTTTTAAAGACTAATTTGTATAGTTATGGTTTTTTTAAATTGATAATTTTTGGATAAAAAATAAATGCTATGTTCATCAAAATTCAGCAACTTTTGACGATAATATTCGTTTGTGGTTTTAAGAAAATCTTCGCGTTTTATGAATCATAAAGACTTACCTTTATGCATTATAAAGCTCATGTGCTACCAGACGTATACATGCGTGCTTTATAAAATGTAAACTCTTTCTTTATAGTTCAGACTGATACGTTTGTACGTATTGCCAAAACACGGTCAATTTGTAGCTTTATATGGCTTTACTCAAATTAAATTAAATTTGGCGATTTTCGACTCATAAAAAATAGCAATAGTTAAAAATTGATTGCCTTGAAAATCATACCTGAAGTCTTTGTGAAAAAATGAGTGCTACAGCTCCAGAAAGCTTAAAACTGTGATGTTTCAAATTACGTTTAGACTAATCTGTTCACTTGTATTTTTACAAAATTAATAGTTTGAGAATTAAAATGTTTTACTATTTTTTTAAAAACCATAATATAGGGCAACTTTAGTTTCACGAAAATTGTCTGTGGCTCATAAAATTTGAAGTATGTTGTCTCAATTGTATATGATTATTAAGAGATATTCTAAAGGCCTAACGCCTTTTTTTTATAAAGACTTACAATATTTGATAGAATTAATAGAATTTGGGATATTATAATAAGAATATTTCAAGTTTATGTGAAGTACAATACTCTCAAAATAATTGGTTTTATGTTCAATTATTATAACGGTTCTTTAAAGCATAGTATCGCGCGAATAGTCTGCAACCTTAATTAGGTGTTACATTGAATTTAGCCTCAATTTAAATCAAGCCATATTATCATGTAATAAATTTAAGCAAGGATTAATTTTCACGACAATATACAGTGGCTCTCAAATGTCTTCGTACACTGATAACTTTCAATAAAATATTGCTCTTTTCTTCAATTAAAATGAATATTTCAGAATGGATATAAACTTTCGCTTTGTTTTTTAAATGTTCCATGCAGGTTTTGTTAAAAAACATGTTAAAGATCTTATTATTAAACTAGCCGCCTAAGGCGGCCAGCTGTCCGCCACGCTGAAGGTTTTCACAAATAAAGTTTTTTAAAACATAGCAGGAAATCTGAAGATTAGTGGACAATTAAAGTGTTCCTGTCCAGCAATTTTGTCTTCATATCCAGTTCTGCTGCAGATGTGTTATAGCTCTTGAGGATGTTTGAAATTATATAGCTACAACGCTTAAGAAAAAAAAAACTAAAATGCTAAATACATGAAAAGAACACGAAAACGAATAAATTTTTTATGGTATCAATTTCTATTTCTATATAATTTTTTATGGTATCAAATTCTATTTCTATATCTGTTACGTCAAGCACTCAGGTATTATAATTTGATCTAGTTGTGCTTGTATAATTTTGATCTAGTTGCGCTTTCTACGTCATTTTGTTAACATCGTTTGGTTTGTTATTTAACATCGTTTGGTTTGTTATTTCTAAGTTAACTTTCAAAAAATTGGCTGGCATCAGCATTTTTATTCTTTAAGTTGTTTATTTTTTCTTTTGGAATTCGTTCCTTTTTAGCGAAATGTTTTTCAACCTAATCGAATTCTTTGCCGACTGTTCTCTGTATATATAAAGAAAATAAAGTAAATATTTTTAAAGTGTTGTGAAAAGAATTTTTAGTTGTACAAAGTACTACAATATCGCTACAAAAATTATCGTCTTCGCTTAAAAAAAAAAAAATAGAGCGTGGAAAGAAGAAGAAAAACTTATTATAACAATTATGAACAGCGACAAATATATCAAAGCGAAGCGTTCTATTTACGTATCGAATATGTTGCCACATTTTTAATACAAAAGTTAAACTTTTCTCCACTTTAATAAATGTAAACTAATGCGAACTTTACAATTAAATTATTAATTCCTTCGTATATTATTGGTTTAAGTTGTCGAAAATTAATATTTCAATTGTGAGGTTCGCATTAGCATACATTTATAAGAGTGGGGAAAAGTATATGCATTTTTTAATAGTTTTTTGAATATGGCTCTTTGAAGACGAAAAAGCAGACGAAAAGCATAGACTTACAAAATGACTGATAACTAAATAACTAATCAAAATTTTTGAAAAAGAAAAAAAATACTTCTTCATTATGTCAAAACACAATTATGGGCCGAGTTTCGTGCCCGGGCGAGGCTTCTGGGGCGATATATTGTGATTACAGACACACACACACACACACACACACACAGCCGCGTTTATTATTATGTATAGATAACCATTCTGTCGAAAGTTATTTTTAACTAATGAATAGTGCCCTTATTTCATTAAAGATATTATTATTAAATAACCATTCTGTCGAAAGTTATTTTTAACTAATGAATAGTGCCCTTATTTCTTTAAGATCTTATTATTAAATAACCATTCTGTCGAAAGTTATTTTTAACTAATGAATAGTGCCTTTATTTCATTAAAGATCCTATTATTAAATAACCATTCTGTCTAAAGGCGTTTTAACTAATGAATAGTGCCCTTATTTCATTGAAAGTTATAAGTGTACGAACACTTTTGGGAGCCACTGTAGATCAACTTGGTACCATAATTAGGATCCATCTAATTTTTGACAATACAATGGTACAGCTTGGTACAAAATTTCTAACAGTGTATTTTGCTTTATTTCTTCTCCTTAACAAGACAAATAGTGAAATTTGAAATAAAAACAAAAAAAGAACATGCTCTATTAGCAGAGAGCTATCGACTTCCTTCAAATCATATCTTTAAAAAGGCGTTTAGCACAGCATTTTGGTAGAAATGCCATCATCCAGGGGAAAAAATAAATAAAACGAAAGAAAAGAGGGGGGCTATCGTAAATTATACAGGCCTTACCCGATAAGGCTCCGTCACATCAGAGAGGGTTACCATAGTTACCAAAAAGGAATAGATAGGACTCATCGATTTTTGAGGAATTTTTTTTCTTCTTCTTTCCTCTCTTTCTCTGGTATCTGTATGTCGATGTTTTTTGATTGAGATCGGACCGATATTGGATGGAAAATTCGATAAGGGGATTGCTGAAGTACTTTCCTGGTGTTTTCTCTCGCTCTTTCTCTCTTCTTTCTTTATTCGGGCCTTGTCCTTTAAAGTAGGGAGATTGGTTTTGGTTCTTTTGGTGGGTTATTTCAGATCTTGAAGGCACTCTAAAAATATTCGAAGAGCCTGCGATTGTCAGAAAGACAAAGCACCGGAACGGATGGAAAGATTACAAATTTTTCCTTGTGGGGAATTTTCGATACGTTTTATACAGACTTTGAAGTAAAACTCCTGAAAATTAAAGTCACTAATATGAAACGTTACAGTTTTTAAGGATGCGGTAGTTGTACACTCAGCCGGCTTAGAATTATCTATCACTTATAATCATGAGGATATCGCGTTCTTCTACTAACATTTATTACATGAACCACTTTGTTGGGTTAAGTTTCTAAAATTTTAAAGTACAAAAAGTAACAGGGTCAAAAAATGTTTAAAACTTGGTATAAAAAGAAATGGATTGAAATAATTGCACCCAGTCTTAAAAAGTCCCTTGTCATTCTTAAGCCAAATAAATCTTTTCGACTCCAATACGCGTCACAGAAAAAAAATTCGACTTTATCATCTAACTCAAAGTCACTGCACGTTTAAGTACTAATGAAGCATGCTTATAGCACTTAACGAAGACATTTTAGTCACTGAAATGTTTCAAAGTTCTTGAAATTATTTGATAGTGGGTGATAAAAAAACAAAATGATATGGCGGGAAGGAGCTAAAATGTTTTTCTGAAATACAGCAAGATAAAGCAAAAAAAAAAAAAAAAAAAAAAAAAAAAAAAGAAGTAATTTCATAAGAAATTACGACAGTAAGTTCCCTAGATTATTCTAAGATCTCAAGATATATGAGAATTCCATCACTCACTTTTTGCTTGAGTTTTTGGTAGCAAGCCGTATTTTTGTGATGGTTCATTTACCGTATTTACCTGACTTAGCACTTTACATCCTCTCTTTATCCTCAAAACTCAAAATAACTTCAAAAACATACTAATTTGATTGTATTTGAACTTATAGAACATTTGGATGCGTGATTTAAAGTGAATCTTTTAAAGTAAACAGGGGCAAGAGTATTGTTCGGCGTTATATTTATATATATATATNGCAATCATTGAAAAAAAATGCTTTTTCCCATTCGTAAGTATCTTCTGATCTTGAAGAAATGTTAAAAATTATAAATAATATATATATGATATTGTTTCTTGTCCTTGGTACTAGTATATTTTCTTAGCCATCTAAACATCTCGATTTCGGTTTGTTTTTATATGGAGTGTCTGCTGGTCTGACTATTAAATATTTTTTTAGAGGTGTAATCCTTCTGCATCCTGTAGACGTTAGTTAGTTAGTTAACCATTTTATTCTTTATATTACCAATGAATTTCTTTCTGATATTTTCAAATGCACTAGTTTCCAGATTAAAATATAAAACCAAGGCATGGGTCAAATTCGCCAAGATTAGCTACAATCCGCTTGTTCCCCTCCACTCCAACCGTTGTACCAAAATTTCCCTGCTATGCACTTCCTTCTTATGGAAAAAAACATGAGGAAAAACGAGTTTTGATGCAGGAAAGCCATCCACTTGAAGTTCGCACAGAAGAGTTAGCAATATTGCTGTTTTAATTAAGTCCCATTTAAATATAGAGAGATGCATAAAGAATTTTCCCACCCGAAAGTATGCCTATTGTATTGTTCTTAAAGATATGAAAAAGTTTTTTTTTCCTCTAAAAAAAATGTTTCGCAAACTTTATATTGTTTTTCCCAAACCAACTTTTTCATACCCGGCTGACAGATAACTTCTTCAAAATCAATTTTAGTTATCCCAGTTGCGTATAGAAAAGAACATAGAAAATCGCAATTCGACCTCAGTTTTTACTAAATAACAAAACCATCTTACGATTAGATTGGAAAACAATGAAAGGTGAAGAAAAATTTTCCCGAATTTGCTAACTTGTGAAATGGTTAGAAGGTAAAAATTTATAAATTGAGTTTTTGAAAAGTATAAAAATAAATGTTAAGTATGTTTTTATTTCTTAAGTTACTCGTATGTTTAGTTTTTTTAGACAAGCAGTTTTTCTTTATTTTATTTCATACTTTTTTTTATTTATTATTATTATTATTTTGAGAAACTTACAGTGCTGTTCCTTTAAGGCTCCGTAAGCTTTGACATTTTGTGAAATAATATTTTTTAGCGAATAATATTATAGCTGTTGTGATTTTACAAGATAATAAATTAGTTTTGTGAAAATAAAAGAGTGTGTAATGTAACTTGATAATTTTTTAAAAAATTGCTACAGCGCGGCAGTATTTTGGCATCATTAAAAAAATTCTGAATTATTCATTGATTTTATTAACTTTTAAAATGAAAAAACAGGTGATTTTTTTAAAGTTTAATTA
Source organism: Parasteatoda tepidariorum (assembly GCF_043381705.1). Classification (NCBI taxonomy): domain Eukaryota; kingdom Metazoa; phylum Arthropoda; class Arachnida; order Araneae; family Theridiidae; genus Parasteatoda; species Parasteatoda tepidariorum. Next base: position 48,600,024 of record NC_092209.1, on the reverse strand, counting down.
ATTTTTTAATATTTAAATTATTCATCCATATTAAAGTTCTAGTATTTTTTTTAAAGAAAGATAGCATATACATAATTTAAACGCTTTTTAATTATCCGGACGTAAATCCCGACAACATTCCATTTTTGAAACGTACTGCTGATCTATAAATAAACCGAAGTTATAATTTTATAAACGAAAACATCTTTTATCTAATAAAAAAAAATTCTGAATTATTCATTGATTTTATTAACTTTTAAAATTAAAAAAAATAGTTGATTTTTTTAAAGTTTAATAACTTTTTTAATATTTAAATTATTCATCCATATTCAAGTATTTTTTTATAAGAAAGATAGCATATACATAATTTAAACGATTTTCAATTATCCGGACGTAAATCCCAACAACATTCCATTTTTAAAACGTACTGCTGATCTATAAATAAACCGAAGTTACAATCTTATAAACGAAAACATCTTTTATCAAATAAAGTAAAAAATGAAATAAAGAGAGCAGAAAGAAGGAAAAAAAATTCTTCCCATGAACGATATGATTTACGATTAAACTATTTTATCACTGATCTGTGTTATAATAAACGATCGCCCCTGATATATAGCAGGTTCCAAGATGTCATACGGTTATGACAACTATACAGGCTGTTTCTCATTCCCGCTTCTTGTCACAAGAATAAACATTCGCAATGTCTTGTTTTATGACCGTGTACTGAATATCTGAACGTATTCCTGCTGATAAAGAAACTCAGTTGTTTAACGTCAATAAAGAGACAACATTCCGTCTTCTGATTGGCGCTTCTGTATCAGGTGTGGTGTGAGAAAGATAAGAAGCACCTGAACACATTTTTGCGGTTTACGGCGTATTTTAGATGATGAGATTTGTTTTTAAATATTCAAAACTATTCTGAATTAAATATGTATAAAAATTATAGATCGTAAGGTATTCTCTCTTCTAACAAAAAAAAAAAATTAAATGGAGTAATTAATACAATTACCGTATAAACCGGTGTGTAAATTGACTTTTCGGTGGTTGACTTATACACCATTTATAAAGTCAGATGTCTAATTGATTGGGAAATATCGATGCATTATAAAAAAAAGAGATAAATATAACTCTGTATCAATTTGCCTTTACAAATTACCCCTTTCAAAAACTATTTTTTAATATGTTATATGCAATTATTTTTGCATTTTCTCTCATGGTTTTACCTTAATACACAAAAATTTTTTTTTAGAAACAATACTTTAACGTTTGAAAAAAATAAAGAACAAGAAAAGTTAGGAAAATTTATTCAGGACTATTTAAAAAAATATTACACAAGGAAAACTTCTAAAACATACCATAAAGCTACAAATTTAAAGATTCATTCGTGTCGGATTCATTATAGTTAGCAGTGTTGTCATACGAATCCCGCTTTTCAATGTATTCTACTTCACCCTCATTCGCTGAGTCTCACAAAAAATCGTTTTCAATGTCATTCAAAAAATTCGAAGTTCTAAATTTTTTCCTCCAAATATTTTACAATAATACTTGAATCCACATTTTGCCACGCATCTAGTATAATTTGACGCTTGGCGTCTATAGGAATGATAATCTACTTACCGTCTGCAGTCAATTTATACACCTGACATACTAAAATTTGTTAATCTCGTTACCAAAAATGGGAGGTTGGCGTATGAAACAGGACGACTTATACACTGAGATATATGGTAATATTTAATCAGGGAAGAAACAAAATCGCAACCGAAATATGTTCGATCCGTTAAGAAGAAATTAGAGTTAGAAACTTGTAAATCTGTTTGATTGCCGAAGAAAACTTTGAAGGTTTCTCTTATAATCTTCTATCAACTTCTCCTTTTTTCCATCGGTCATCCAACAGGTTTTACTTCTTCCAGTCCTTCTTTCTATATTAGTTATTAATTAGTGTTTTTTTATTTCTTCCCTTTTTAAATATTAATTTGGGGCCCGTTACTTGTATACTTTTTTGTATTCATCTCTGACAAGGACTAAAATAAGGGCAGCCGTTACCGAACTCCCTATAGATAAAATTTTATACAGATGTGCAATAAAAACTATCCTAAAAAAGTTGTGTTATTACCTATGCTGACTCAAATATTACATTAATATTTGAAATGTAAAATTTCCGCGCTCTCGATAGAAATAGTATTTTCCTCCCACAGTAATAAGTATAAAATGTTATCTTTTGGCGATTCCGTATAATGGCAGACGATAAATAAAGGAAACAGCGAACAAGCTATGTTTTCTTAATCAAGAAAAAGAATCCTTTTAACTGGGAACTATTATTATTTATTTAAAACAATTCAACTCTATACTCCACGTCTGGGAACAATATATAACAATCCTTCCAGTGCGTTCCTGGCACGAAGTATGTACATAATTTAAAACAACCTCCCTGGCTAACTCCTTACTTGAAAGTAATTTGTTACGCCAGTGGTGCTCTCCGAACGGGTTACCAAAGTAATCGAATGTTAACTTCGAAGTAATAAATGCAATTTATTACCTGAATTACAGCCCTTTCGTTCTTTAAAACAAATGGAGGGGTTCGTGAGGGAGGGAAGTGTGCTTTAAATAAACGCGAGAGTTCGTTCGCTTTAATATGCGTTCTTCTTGAGAAGTGAGAATTGTGGATAAATTTTTCATGCCTAGCAGACGATATATTTTAATTAGTGGCAAGTTTCAAGGCAGGGTTGTAAAACGAATCGGTCGCGGGAGGACATGAATATTTAAACAGTGCCCTCCAGTGGTTGATGTTTGTAGAATTTAATATTCGAATTAATGGTTTATTAAAGGGGAGAAACTGCTCTCACCATGCGCTGATGGGAGTGTTGTGGGGGGTGAAAGGAAAGTGTGAGACGCTGAATGAAAGAAGCGAGCTTATTGCTGAAAGAATATTTCTCAATAACCTACTTAATTAGAATGGAATTCAAACGGTGTTCATCGTGAAATTCTTTGTATTAAAATGATTCTGTAAAAATGCTTGAAGAATATTGTATTAAAATTATAGCCAAACACATGCTTAAATTTAAGGAATGTAGGGGTAATCTAATAAAGACTTGGTTAGGAAAGGTAATCTTTAAGTACAGCTTTTGTAAAATTGTGTTTATTTTATCTTACTATTTTTCGTTATTAAACAGTATTCAGTGATGTATGTATGATGTAATGTATTCAGTGATGTAATAAAATACTTATTAAATTAATAATCCATATGTATGTGTGACAATGATGTTGCTTTTTAAAGGCATTGCCTAACTCCAATTCGATCTTCAAAACAAAACAGTTTCTGATTTTTGATTATTATTCAAAAACTGAAATTTTTGACGAAACACAACTTCTAAAACATTTGATGAAATTGCTTCTTTAAGCCCGTGTCATCTCAGGGCATTTTGGGAGTTCCCCAACATGCTTTTTTCTCTTCTTCCTATTTTAAAACTGTCAGTTCTGTTCCTAATTTTTCAATGGAGTAAATTAATCTGAGGCTCAAGGCCTAATGGTGCCGATGAAATTCATAACTATAATAAGGAAATATAATGATTACCTTAGTTTAATAAAATGCTGGTTAGCATTTGCCAGGAAACGATTCCATCTAAAGTTAAAACAACTTCATACGTTTTGATTATTTATCTTTTACAGTATTGCATGTCTGTGTATTACTGCAATTAATTAAATTATTTAATATCATATTTAGGTTTAATATATTATATTTAAATTTAATATATTATCTTCTAAATATGCATATTTTTCGTATGCAATCATTGAAAAAAAATGCTTTTTCCCATTCGTAAGTATCTTCTGATCTTGAAGAAATGTTAAAAATTATAAATAATATGTATACATGGTGATAACAAGAAAAAGTTCTTATAATTTATTCGTACTTCTGATACGAATACATATGTCATTTAGGAACCTTTATGGGTAACAGGTGAAATAAAATGTGATGCTTTTTTTCTTCAGTTGAACATATTATTATCATTCAGAGAAATTTTTACAGGTTATATAAAGTTTTCTAAATTTATGACAGAAACTGTTCTCTAGTGATTCATCCTAACTCATAACACATTTTAAAGTTTTATATATAAAAGTGTTTTTCTTTTATGATTCTTTTTCAAAATTTTTTTATTTTTAATAATGCTCTTATCTCTTTCAATAAATAGCTAATGTGAAAATATAAAGCCTACGCCAGTATATTGTGTTCATAACTAAAAAAAAAATAATAATACTAAAAGTAAATCGTAAAATTTTAAGATTGTGCGTTTCTTCTTTTTAAATCAAACATCTCAAATGATATCGTCTGCGTAAATCATCCCTATGCACAAAATGCTCATATGAAAAAGATTACGATTACGAAATGCGGAACAAGTTCGATGAAATGCGTGGCGAATAATAATAATAATCCAAAATAATGCTCCCCCATGCCGTTGCCAATCCGTGAATCGCGAAACATTCCGAAAAGATTATTCGAAAGAGCAGCGCAAACCCCATTACATTCGGCAGAATCAATGACAGATGGCCTAGTGTGATACACCATTATATCTCCTTTCCATTTCTAAAAATCGCTTGCTTTTAGCCATTATTCGAAACTATTGGTTTCTTAAGCCCCCTGCCGCTTCCGTATTCGAATGGAGAAGGTAAGGAAGACCATTATGCATTCCTTTCTGCAGCACCCGAAACTTAAGTTGTTTCTTCTTATTTTTCTAACTCCCCTTTTCACCCGGCTCGCTTGCATTTTCTCCAGAAAATCTCGAGTCGAGGGATCTGGCAACTGCTCTGCAATAATGACGTCACATCGCTCCCTGCGCTTCTAATGAGAATTTAAGTCTCGTTCTTCTGTCTATCAATTGTGTTCGATAGCCTTTTTACTTTATACATAACTTCCTGCGAGCAGAGGGATTTAAAAGTATTTTAGAACAGGCCGTAAAATAAATAAATAAATAAAAACTCGACGATCGCTTTTTAGGAAAGGGAAGAATAAATATTAAAAAAAAAAAATTATTTTTGAATAGCGACATCTTCTATGATGATGAAAGAGGTGAAAGCAACGGGTGGTAATATCTCTTAGTAATGAACCCATAAAATTTATTTAAAAAAAATTTATGTACAATAAGCGCTAGTGTGCTTAAGAAATCACTCTTTAATTTATTCTTTTATTCACAAATAATTCTGAATTATGCTAATTTATGTACAACAGCCGAGTTATAATTTGATTGATAATTTATGCTTAATTTTGTCAAGAAAACATTGACTTTTTATCGTGACATTAATCATATTTTCGAATCATTAAAAGTATATGTTAAAGCTTTGTTGTTTGTAAAAATGAGATTGTAAGTCCTAAGTGACTATGATAAAATTTCATTTTGGAATTCTAGGGAAATATTTTTATTAGCCTTTTCTTTCCTAAAATTATGTGTTATATTTAATATAAAAGTGGTTTAAAAAATTATGTTAAAATAGTTTGTATTGTTTGAAAAGTGCTGTACTTGTTTGGGGTGCAAAATACATCTAGTCGCAGAATTATTAATGGGGTAATTAGAGCAAAGCTAATCAGACATAAAATTATGCCGGAATGTTTCTCAGAATGGAAGGAATGTACGCAGTATTGTTCCATTGCCTATAGTATACCTGAGCTCAAGGTTGCTGAGAATAGACAATTTAAAAAAAATACGACTAATTATCTAAAATATGAAACGAGATGTACTTTTGTGTGCATTTACATTTCCCAAATAAAGGTACAACGTTTTCTACTACCAATAAAAACCGTTTCCACAGTAGATGTCGCAAACTTGTTTACTGTATAGGGTTTTTCTTTGACAGTATCTTAAAATAATTGGACTTTATCGGCCTTTGTTCTGCCACTTTCCAAATGCATACAATTAAGCTTTTTCGTTTTTTTTAGCCAGGCGGACCGTAATGTTTCGTATTTTTAAATTAAGTCTATGACAGTTTTTGAATTATTGCTATTGGATCTGTTTCAAAAGATATTAACCCGTGTTTTTTTCTTTTCAGGTTTGGTTCAAAAATCGTAGAGCGAAATGGAGAAAACGAGAGCGAAACGCTGCTGCAGAACTTAAAAATGGCTTCAGCACCCAATTCAACGGCTTAATGCAACCTTTTGACGATACCCTTTACTCTGGGTACTCAACCTACAATAACTGGGCAGCCAAAGTCCCCTCCCCACTTGGAGCCAAGAGCTTTCCTTGGCCTGGACTCAACTCTGTGAATGTCAATCCCCTGGTGACACCAAGCCAAGGAATGAGTTGCTTTAATGCTTCCTCTCCCCAAGGCATTACGAGTTCAAGCATAATGCCTAGTGTTAGCATGCCTGTGAACAGCCTAAGCAATCCTGCACCTCCTTGTCCTTATGCAACGCCAACACCACCTTATGTTTATCGTGAACAATGTTCCACGATGACTTCTAGTATAGCGACTTTGCGGTTAAAAGCGAAGCAGCACACTGCACATGGTTTTGGATCTTACGCGCCCATGTCACCCCGCCAAACGCCAACACTGTCGCCATGTCAATACGCGACAGTTGACAGACCGACAGTGTAATGGTAAAACGCAAATTCATTAGACGTTTAGAGGACAAAGCTCACATGGACATAGAGCTAATATTATATTTGCACAGACCGACTGTTCAGTTGACTTGAATCTACTCTTTGTGACAATCCAAAATTTGTTCTAATCTGCTTTCATCAGACATTATCCAGAGATGAGTTTTTCATGGTTTCTTCAAGTCAAAATATCATAAGAATTTCTAACTAATAATGAAAATCAAATATGAACTGAATTCTTCGAAGTCCCTCTGAATATTGCATGTTCCTCAGTTCGTATTTCAATACATTTCGTATATGTTTTCCCTAAACCAAATTCTTCAAGTTCAAATGTTCAAAATTCTTCAGGAGTTTCTTCACTGGAATATTGGTACTTGACTAAGTCTATCCAAAATGACTAGGGTCAGCATTATGAATGTGGAACAAATATTTTGCTACATTGGTGCACTCGATTTGTATTATTCTAAAATATTAATTTGAGATTTCACATGAAACTGTGATATAGTGTACATTACCATGCGAACGTTTTACTATTTATTGCTTATTTAGTTGCCATATTGTGCGTGTTTTTATTCTATAAACATCAAAATTAATTTCTTCCGAAATCAAGAATAAATCATAAGATTTATATTACAACAATAATGAAGAATTTTCAAACTTTATCAAAAGTTAAACGCATGCAATTAATCAATGTCGTTTTGTGCCCAATCTATCAATATGAAAATATATTTTGTTCTTCTTCTAAAACTAACATTTACGTTCAACATCTAACGTTTGGGGAAAAAATATTAAAAAATATTTTTAAGCATCGAATTTAAACAAATGGTTCAAATTAAATTAATGAAAAATGTGAAATATTTATTTCGGCAATCTGCAGTCTTTATCTTAATTATAAAGATTTTACTTATGGATAAAAAAGCACAATATCGTATGGATTATAATACTTGTTTTCATATTTATTGGATAATTGATGAAATACTTCCTTAATACCTAACCCAGGTATATACAGAAATATGTTTTAGATGCATGATAAAATATATTTTATATCCTGTTAAAGGTTTAATAGCAAAACAGGAATACATTTCTTTCAGTCGTTCAAGTGTTTGAGAATTGTATTCTTTTGATTTCAAAGTTTAATCTTTAACTCTCAGTCAATTGTGACATATAACCAAGATTCAATTACTTAGTTTAATTTTAACACTCACAAGATATAATTATTTAGTTTAATTTAATTGGGAATCTCTATTCAATTAAGTGTAAATGAAAAATTTTTGGTTAAGCCCCTGAAACATTTCACTCATTACAAGTTTCAAAGGTTCTATTATTTACTTAAGGAATATTTGAATAAGGTATACTATGACGCAACACTTGTCATCAGCTCTTGACAACAGCTACTAAATGCTGCATTTAAATAGTTACAAAGAAAGAGTTTACAAAAAATCAAAATGTTAGGACAATTAGTATAATTTTGAAAATCTGATTCAGAAATGCAAAATCAAAATAATTATGTAACTATTGTGTCATATATAAATTAAAGTTGCAATTTAATTTATGTATACCGCAATATTGAAATCATATGTAGCACAATTTAAATTAAATATGCCATTTTTTGTTTCCTGACACAATTGTTTCCAGCATGCAAAAAATAAAACAAGATAGTTTAAGGAATGAAATATTTTGCTAAATTACTATTTGAATACTGTAAAGTGATAACATATCAAATATGTGGATTTAATACAGAAATACGCAGTTGAAAACCTACTTTTATAGATAATTATAAACATTAATTATACTAATAAAAATCAAAAGGAAATCCTATAAGATTTGGTATAAATGATTTTTTGTAAATCACTTATACCAATAGTGTAAAATTTAATATTTGGTTTGTAAATAAGCATAAGACGAACTCTTACAAATAAATTTTTTCAGCCTCCTTTATTTCGCTAATTTGAAATATTCTATGAATTATCGGCATGATTAGCATATAAGAAGAAATATGCAAGAGGAATAAGAATTAGTGAAATGTTTTAAAATCACTAAATTACAATTTTTTACACACAAGTAACAATCACTTAATAAATGTATGTGTCCCTTACAATTTTTGTGTTTGTAAATATAATTGAAAGGTTCTTTTTATTGCGGAGAGTTGACTGTTTGTGTGGCTCTTTATAATCTTTTTATTAAATTAAAAACTATGCTAGTTTTTGATTTATGTTTTTAAACATTCACCTTTTGGCACGCAACATACTGGTCCTATTTCTGTAGAAGTTTTTGTGAATTTGTTTTTTAATTAACGCGCAGAAGAAAAAGAATGATTTTCTGCAAATTAAATATATAAGAAGTTATTTAAAATTAAAAATACAATTCACAGTTTCCTATTTTTCAAAATTACTTTATATTTATTTTTAGTGCAATTCTTATTTTCCTCATTAGTTATATAATTTATTATAAATATCTAGTCATGATGTGCAATGGCTAAGCGAGAGACGAGAAGTAAATAAGAATTTTAAAAAATGTGTAAATTGTTGACAAATTTTAATTTTTAATGAAGAAGAGATTTTTTTAGATATTTTAGTTTTAGTTTTATTAAATTATTAATAACGGTTATTAATAATTTCTGCTATTTTCTCTCGTAATACAAAAAAATTTGTTCATTGAAAAATTCAAGGAAATTGTTCTGTAAATTGAAAAATCTAACTAGTAATGATATTTTTTTAGCAAGCAATAAAGTGTTAAAAATAGTTTTTTTTCCTCTTTTGTGTGCTTATGAACAATTTATATCGATTATATTCAGTTTCCTGACTCAGAAAAAATGTCAGTAAAATGTATCAGATATTTTAAATTATGGATTATTTATACAATTTGTAGTTTAATACAGCCTATTAGCGTATAATTTAACTCATTTTTATTTGATGGAATGAAGTATGTTTCTTCTATCTCAATTCTATTCAGAAATAATCTTTTTTATTGAATAAATGAGAAAAAAATAACAATTTTAGTACAAATCTCTAAAAGCAATTTTTCAGAACAAATTTTTTTGCGGTTTTTCATTTTAACTAGTTTAAAAGAAACTGAAATTATTTTTCCGTAATAAACATTAATGTGCTTTATTTTTGCATTACGTTTGACACTATGTATTCAAGTTACATATCATACTTTATTTATTTATAGAAAATTATGTGAATATATTTTTTAATTTCTTGCCAAAGATTTTTGTTGTTGTTAAAAAGAAACCTGTACAAATGAAAATGTAACGTTCTAGTTATTTCTTGTGTGCATAAAAAATAAAATATTCAAATGAAATTCCGTTTTTTTTTATTAGTGTTTAGTTTCGAATTTAAGACTCACTATTTATCTATCACCATATGTCATCACTGCAAAAAATCAATCAGAAAATGTATTATTATTATAATACTTATGCTTTTAGCATTATTATTGTGATATAATTATATTCTGCTTTAAAAATTACAATTATTTAAGGAAAGGGGTGAAACATTATGAGAGATTTTATTAATGGCAAATTTTTACAATTTTTTATGTAATTAGAAAGTTTATCCTAATTATCCTGCTTGTCCTAATTAGTAAGTAAACTGTGACCCATTTTTGTGCATCTGAACACCAAAAATGGTGGTAACGACTACTTTACACCAAAGTGGTGTTTCACTAAGTGCTCCACTGCACCAAAACCGATGATAGTTTCTGGTGTAATGAAATATAAAATGTTTCTTTACACTACTTGGTGAACAGTAGCGTCTGCTTGTTTCTTACTCAGTAACACTAAAATTCATAAATACAGTAAGATATAATACACATAAGAATCATTAAAGCTACATTTACGATGTAATATAAAGCAAGAATTATAAATTTGGAATGCATATGTACAATTAACCGTAATTAATATTCTTAATTATTTAGTAAAGAGGATTTAATTTTATCTTATATCCGCCGTTGATCAATTGATCAATTTTGAGTTTACTCCGTATGTAACCAATGTTCAACTCCGTAGCCTTGTAATTTTGATCCTAATCCAGAAAAAAAGAGAACTACCGGATCAAGTATTAGGAGAAATTCTTGGAGGATTTTTTTGATGGAACTAACCTCCATTTGCTTTACTTGAAGAGGGAAGCCTCGAAAACCTCCCATGGTTAACCCGACGTCATGGGGATTCTAACTCCTGATCCGTCTATCACTGAGGATATTTTACGCCATCACTGTAGCCAGTACAAGCCGGATGAGGAATTTGTATCGAGCAGCCATTTTCAGGATTCGAACCCGGGTCACCGCGTTGGGAGGCCAGAGCAACCACGGCTTAGATTTACTCGTTATGACCAGTTTGTCTATTGACCAGTTTGTCTACAAGACCAGTTTGTATACAAGATGAGATTCACCAGTCGTATAAACAAACCGTGATCTTGTCCACTATATTGTTAATAGCTTAAAATTGCACAATTATTCGTCTTAAGACTGATAATAATGGTCCAAAAGCATTTATTTTGCTTTTAAAACAAGCCCTGCCACCATTTCACTAAAAAAATGAAGTCAATAATTTAAGAGAAAATGGATAATAAGAGAGAAGGAAAGAGAAAAAGACAGAGGAAAGGTAAGAGAGAGAGAAGGCAGTTAACATCGTAATCCGTAACTACAATCGTGAAGTGGTTAATAGTAATGAAAATAAGGGTCTCTTTCTGTCCATCTACCTCTATAGCTACTTTTGGTTGACATCTACTCGAGCACGAGCTTACAAAATATAGAAATAAAGATATCGCAGGGAAAAAATAATTTTTCTACAGCAAAAGAAAATTAGTCAATATTTAAAGCCAAAAAGCTGAAAATATAATAGGAAAAGGCATTAAAATTTGCGATAACTTTCGAACAAATAAGAATTTTTTGAAAGAAACTCTCGTTAAAATTATGATACGAAATGGAACTATCAGCTCCTTAAAATTCAACTCTGTTGTTGCATTTTAGTGGACAGTAGATCGAGCAAAATGGTTTTTTACTATAAATTTAACAGTTAATAATTCTCGAACTCGTTGTCAAATAGGAAATTTCCTTCTGTCGTCATACTCCTTATACTTCTTTTTATTCACCTTTGTAATTTTAAGTTTTTAAGTCTTATAGATTATGAGCAGTAAACCAAAATGTAACACAAAAAAGCACTTAAAATTACAGTAATTTTCGAACAAATTAAAATTTCGATAAAAATTCTGTGTTAAGTTTATGAGCGAATATAGCTTTTTCAGCATGCCAAATTTCAGCTCTGTTCTGCTGCCATCAGAGTAGCTTGTGCGGCATTTTTTTCAATAAATTTAACAGTTATTCTCGAACAAATTATCGAATGTTAAATTTCTTTTATTCCAACATAATCCCCGTATACTTTTCGACACATCTTAGTAATTTCAAGTTTTTATGTTATAGTCTTTACGTAGTAAAATACAATGTAACGTAAAGTTTAACACCCAAACGACCAACGATGGTTCTTACAATTTTTGAATATAGGGAGAAAATTTATTTTTCAAATATTATATTACTGAACTCAGAGGAATTGTAAAACTCAAGAAGCGATTGACAATGATGTTGTCGACAACATCATTGTCAATAATATACAGTCAACAAATACATCAATACGTTTTTAAAAATTTAAGAACAATCTTTGTGTTTTTTTAATATTTTTCCTAGAAACTGCACCCATTTCACGGTTGATTTCACATATTATTTATTAAAATTAAAAATTCGTGCATTTAAGGGTTAAGAGGTTTTAAATTGCTTTACGACGCAAATGCCATCTAATATCCACCTGCGGTAATAATATAATAATATCTTTAGTGCTAATAGCTCTAAAGGAAATAAAAATAGAAGGATATTACCACCGATAATCTAAGTAGTATGAATAAGTTTACTACCATGGAGAAAATGTCTGCTCATTAGATATTTCTTTCAATTGTAGATTAAAACTACTCAATATAACTAATCACATTCTTTTTTGGTATTTGTTTTCGAAAAATTTGTGTTTTTTAGAATAACAACGTTAAAATACTTAGTTTCGTACAAGTATAAAGCAGCAAAGGGAATATGACCTCTTCTTGTTTTTTAACTTAGGATTAAAAAAACATTATTTTCATCAGTTAATTAAATTTATATGAAATAAATACAAGATTATTTGATTTCTAAGCTGTTATTACAGTATAGCCCAAATAAAATATCTGTTTCTGTAAAAATGAATTGCTTTTGAGTTTCTAAACAAAATTACTGGGTTTAATTCCCCCCCCCCCTTGTATAACAGCTAATTACTATTAAAGGATTAAAGATTAGATTTGAAACAATGGACATCTTATAGAGCACTCTTTGTCTTTCTACACTGTGCCGACTTTGGGACACCCTGGAGTTGGGACAAGATTTAATCAATTTTTTAATGTATTTTTTCAGTTTTTACTCATTCAATTGAAGCACGATCTTAATTTTGTTCTTTCAATTGAAAAAAGCCCGTGATGAACAAGTATGGATAATTGGGAGATTGCGCAAATTAATGTTAGATTCCGAAATCAAGATTCGATGCATCTGCGCACGCTCGCTTTTTTTTTAGATCCTACGTATCTTTACTTTTTGGCGTAATTTTACAAAGCTACAAGCATGCTTTTCAAAGCTATTGAATGTTGTTTTCTGTTTAAGAATACTTTTATTTTACAACATGGAGATGCTATCGATACATTAAGAAGAACACTGACACAAAATGAAGATGCAAGATAAGTTATTACAAAATGTTAAAATGAATCATGTACTATTGCAACAATCGGTTGGTTTAGTAAAAAAAAATTTTTTTTATTAGTTTCAGTTTAAAATTATGTTTATCTAATTGCACTCGACCAAAAAAAAACAAACTAATTATGATTTTCGTTATTTAAATATGGATAAAATATTTACTTTAATCATACAATTTCAACTTGTTTTGATTTTGTGGGTGAAATTAGATGATATTCCTCTAAGTTAGCATCTTTAACTTACGGATTTCTGCAAAATCTTATATTTTCATTTAAATTTGATATTTTTTCACAGACGCATATGCAATTATTTCACATCTTATGTACTAGAGCGCTCGAAATGTATTGTAAAAAAGAGAAACTTAACAACTGTCGAAACATAACTCATACGTAACCATAACTTATACGTAAATGCACTGTTTTATAAGTGAATTAACAAAATTCGACGTTTTATGTTATTTATTTATTTTTTAATTTTTTTTTAGAACGTGAACAAAAGCATATTGTAAATATTTTAAAAATGTTCTTGTACAAATGTAAAAAAACCTATTGACACTCATTTTAAATATGTTATTCAGATTGAATAGCTATTCACTATTTTATTATAAAACAAAATTGCAAATAAAAGTATTATTAAATTTAATTAATTTTAAAAATAATATTTTTTTAACAATCTAATATCTTCTTTCTACCTATATAAAATTTTATTACGCAAATAAAATTAATTTTCAAACCCCCAAGGAAAAAAAAAACTATTCAAAAGGTTAAATAATTCCGTAATTTACTTATTTTAAAATAAAGACGCTATGTCATTCTTCCATATAAATTAATATTTAAATATGCTTCTTCTTAAGAAAAAGAGACCTCGGATTACATCAAAACCCTTTCAATTATCGCATTCCTTCATTATTAAACGTTTCCTTAAGTTATCAAAAAACTTTCCTCAAGGTGATGTTGGCGGGTTGTAAAAAAAAGTCGCCAAAGTATACCCTTCTGGCCTCAAACGCTACCCGTCTATTCATTACGCCTACGAAGAAAAATATCCCCTACCCCCATCCGCCAAAGAAAACGTGGATTCCAAGATGAGAACGAACTGGGGGTAGAGACCAAAGGCTTTACTGTTTTAACTCAGCCAACTTCCCACTTCCCCTAGAAATCTAAATCCTCACAAATTAAAAAGGGAGGTAAGGAAAAAAAAAACCAAAGGGGGCTTTTGCTTCACTAGATATTCTGCTTTCTCTCTTTTTATTTATTCTTCTTTTTTTGTTCTGCTTGATTCGTTTTTCAGCAGAATGAAATGGGCTAAAGTGTTCCATGCGAATGGTTTTATCTCGCAGTTTTGTAGAATGCCGACCCTCTTTTTTGGTACTTCTTTTTCTTTTCGAACTTTTAAAGCGGCAGAGGCTTTATTTTCTATTCTTATGACTTAAATAATAAAATGCCCCTTTCCTTTCTTAAGGGCACTAACGTCTTAAAGAAAGGGGTTTGTTTGTCGCCTGATTTGGAATTATTTTCCTTTCCCTCTCTCTCAGACGAATTTTTATTCTCGATTCTGCATTTCTATAAAATTTTGTCGTATTTTAACTTTTGAAGACGGTATTATAAAGTTATGAAAGTTTTTCCAAGTCTTCGTATTTATTTGAGGTTTGACGTGAGAGTATTTAGAATGTTTTTAGTTTTATAAATAAGGTAATAGGTTTCAACCCTTTAAAGCAGATAGGGCACCGGTGTCCCGTTTATATATATTTTTTTCTGACTCTCTAATTACTGGCAAAAACATATTTTGGTATTTTTTAAATACAAAAAAAAAACAGTCTTATAGTAACTAAAGAAAATCTGTCAGATTATCGGAATTACATTTGTATAGGAATAGAAAATCAGAAAAAAAGTATTTTCATTCACGTTTAAATATTTTCCAATAATTGATTTTGTAAATTAAGGAAATTTTAATGATGAATAACTATTTCTCTTATAACTAAATAACTGTAAATAAGTACAAAGTTGAAAAATTTTTGTTCAGAAGTAAAACGTGTTTTAAAGATTTAACCTTTAACGCAAAAAAAAGATCCCAGTGTTTCGTGTTGTATTTCATAACCATAAACTATTAAAATGCTAAATATAACGTTTTTCACTTATTTGGATCTAAATCAACACAAAATAATAAGAAAAGTGTGAGGAATATGTTTAATGAAAATTCTGCGTCAAAGGGTTAACAGTTATTCATGATAAACTAATTACATCTAATTATTACCAATAATCACAGGAAAATCATGAGTTACTTTCACCCTAATTATACCTTTATTTATCTCACACTAATAATACCTTTGTAATTATACTCCGAAAATCAGAATAAATATTGAATGGTAATTATAAAGATATATAAATAATAACAGTTCATATACAATGATAATAACATTATTCACTACAAATAATGTTTAAAAAAAAGCTTTATCATGCTTTATAAAATGAGTTATATGAAAAATCAAGGTTGGGTATATTATAATGGATATAATTTTAATTCTCTAGATATTTAGAATTGAAATAATATATTAAGCTTCAATAAATTATGCGTATAAACATAATGTAATAATTACGTAATATACATGCTTATTTAATAAGCTGACATATTTAAACTATTTTTTTTAATTTTGAGTTTTAAATAGTTAAAATATTTTAAAATATTAATTTGCATTTGCGTACAAAACTTACTTGATTTGGGTCATGAAATTATCATTCAAACGCTACCATTTCTTAATAAAATATGTGTTTATCGCTTACATATTTTGTACATATTTAAATTATCATCGCAGAAAATTATTAATCCTCACTTACAATACGAAAAACTATTTTTCATTTTTAATGTTTATGTATGCTATTTCAAGTGCTTTATATTAAAAATATGTTTATAAAAGAATGAATGAAATAAATTAGAAGTAATAGATAACATTATAACATTACGTTGAAACTTAAGCTTTAAGCACATATCACTGAATGTCATAAGTCAAACATTCATGTTAAATATGTGAAAATATCAATTAATATGGATAAATTTAAAATAGAAATTTATGCAAAAAAACTAATTACTTACATATCCTAGATATTTGAAGGATATATTTAGAATCCGTGTAACAATTAAAGTAAAAAAGGAATCTTAGGTGGTGTGATTTAATATTTAAGCGAGAGAAAAAAAAAACTCTGTCAAATCAGGTGAACCATTTTTGAAAAAGACTGAATGTGAGGCTTATAAACCATATTGATTTCTAGTACGATTTCTAGTACGAGATTTCTCGTACTAGAAAGGTTCGCACTAGAATACGTACATTTCTGGTACGAGTTGAAAGTGGGAATAGCTTTTCACCTCTTTTCATTTTCCATCGGAAATCAAACAAGTTTCGACGTTTCTAATATCTCCCACCCCATTAATGACACTTCTGGTTTTGATAATGATTTTGAAACCATTAATTTGTATATTTTCTTTACTTCATTTTTGACAAGGATATCGAAAATACACATAATAGAGAGAGGTAAATATGGAATACCCTTATGGAAATATGGATTCTGAATACCTTTCATTATTGCAGCTATTAACCTGACTATTTTCTTAAAATCCTTTTGTATTTCACGGAAAATGACATAACTCTTGAATCTTTTATCATGTCCTTATCTTAGCATGCAATACTATTTTTTTTGTAAGCCAAATGAAAGTCAAGAAATCTTTTTTACTAATTAAAAAATCCAATGCTTAGAATAAAAACATACAAAAGGAACGATAAAAAAAACTGCGATATAAATTCTTTATTGGGAACATTTATATTACACTACTTTCATCTCAACTAAATAACCCTGACAGGTTTATACGCAGAAAAATAAAGCACAATGGTTGATTGCATTTTTATAAAATATATTCCGTCATGCCTCCACCTGTCTGAAATCGAATGTTCGAAGTCAATATTCTCCCCATTCCTGACAAAGCTCTCGCGCTGTTCGAAATTTGATTCTAATTCCCCTCATTCATATCCATCCAACAGTGAACACACACAACACCACACCATTCTTCGAGAGTGAAAAGTCAGATCCACCTCCTCCCTTCTGTCGAGGTCTTCAGGGACGACAACATTCCCCATACAACTCCTCCCTATCTAATATGAACCCGAATGTTCTCTTCATAGAACGTCGAGTTTTATTCGAAATTTATCGACGGGAGGACAGAGACGCCAAAAAGTCACACCGAAACCTAACTGTGCACTGACGCGAGTGCGTAGGGAAAGTCCGATCTAGTTTTCCATGCCGTTTGTTCTGTGATGGGTGTCTTCCGGGGGTTGGAGACCGTATGGCATTCCAAAGTTCAAACGATTCTATGCACCGAACTTTTTTTTCTCTTGTTTACACTCACACAAAATGATATGTACCATTTTTTTTTTTTTTTTTTTACTTTGCTATTCCAGATTTTTACTTCTCCTAAGGGATGGATTGATATGGTTGCCTGGACGACAGGAGCATGTTCTTGCCTGCTCTTGTTAAGGTTGCTAGGTGTTCTCCGAATTGATACCTTTTAATATACAAACCAGGAACCTAGTCTTTATCAACTTCTGATTCTGCTAAAATAAGATATGCCTCGGATTTTCGTAGGAACTTATTTTTACAAGTAAACTCTTAACAATTAATGACGTTAAAGGAACTCTAGATAGGGTCTAACCTTTCAAATATTAGCTATAAAAATAATAATGAAATGACATGTATACAATTTATTTTAAATTAGATTGTTTGTTTTTAGAAATTTTATTACAAGAAAATAATTAAGGTTAAAAATAACTCTTAGATCAATCTCATATGACAGTGCATAAATTTTTTCTCAGAGAGTCCCAGTTTTTAGTTCAAAAAATTTTGGCCTCTAACATACTGTTAGAGTAAATCAGTGTAAATCACGTCACATGCCTCGAAATTTGGCATATAAATTTACTGCATGTTACATAAATTTTTTAAACTTACTGTTTTCCTGTTATGAATTTTTGCTAAATTTCAGTATAATTTAGGACACTATATGTGGTGTATGTTTTATAAAGCAAGTTCTGCATCAATCCAAACAAGCATCAAATTTTCTTTCGCTTTGTCCCCAAATTGAAATAATTTAAAAAATATTGAAAAATTCAATTTAAACAAATGCGTACTATGCATAGTTCTTAAAACTTTTTTCAAAGCTAGATAAAGATACATAGAGAAAAGAATTTTGCAAAAATTACCGCACTGCATGCTAACGTTATTTTTGATTTAAAAAAATGAAACAATTCTAGTTAATAAAACTAAATAGATGACATTTAAACTATACATCTAGTAATATTTTTGTTCATATGTTAACGTTTTTACCAGAAATTCTGGTTTTCGAAATTATAGTTCTTATTACTGCACAAGATTGAATTCAAGACTGAAAAGTAAATTTAACCCATTAAATGGTTGTGATGCTATGCTCTAAGATATCATGATAAAATTACCAAATTTTATCATATTTTACAGATTTTATCACAGATTATAAAACCATATTGAAAAAAAAATCCTTATCAAAGCGCTTAGGTAAAAAATACCGAACTTTTTGGTGTTCCATAAAGTCTGAAATATGGTGAATTTTACCATATTCTGGAAGTCTTGGCCATACTTTCTTTTCTCTATGTAGTTGGCAAAAAACAGTATTACTGTCAGATGTTATGTCATAAGAATTTTTTACCCAAACTCAACTTAAGATTTTTCTATTCACAAGTTGATAGTTCTTCTATTTCGGCCTGGTTAAAGAGACAATATTTTCTTTCGGACGCGTAAGGTTGCATTTATGGGTAAGTAATGCTTCCACAATCTCGAAGCACTTAAGTGATTTTTTCTCGATTTATTTGATTTTTACCTTTGAACGAATTTACTCTTTTTCCTATTATACATTGTTTCCCATGCAGTTTATAAAATCGTTTGATTTCGTAACTTTGAGGGCGTAACATTATTAAAATTTGGCAATAAATAGCATCTTCCGGCTTCTGTACCATTAAGCTTTTAATTAATCAATCAACCATTTTATTCAGTGTTGTGTCGCATCTTCAGCAATTTCATTAAAGGAAACAACATAAATGCTTAGTTAAAAGGTAAGTCTTACTGCGATTACTTACTTAATTACTTACTGATATTGTTTGTCCAATTTTCATTAAACAGTCCTGTTTGTTAAACTTCAATGATAGAAAATATATCTTTAATTTTAAATGAGATGTCAATATACTGAAAAAATTCGAGATAAAATCATGGTAAAAAATGTTGGTACTCAGATTGCTGTTACTGTTACCGGAAAAAAAATCGGATGTAACATAATTTTTAAGGAATCACTCTAATTAAATAAATATTACGGTAAAAATTACGATAAATGTTTTATGGTAAAAAGATTTTTTACGGTAAAATAGATTTTATGGATGATGCACCCAAAGTGCTGGTACTTTATACCTCAATTTGACCTGGAATTATTTACAACATAGTTTTTCTAAATTTTTCGCTTAGGCAGCAATGTCTACTTTTCTAAATATCAAATATATATCCTTTTTGCATTTTCAGTAATCTTATAGCGTGTAGAATAATGTGTTAGATTACATTTTCAAACTCAAAATTTTGGCCAACCATGGGCATATCTATGAATCCTTAAGCTTAACAGCATTTTCCAAGAAACTACATTTGCCAACGTTGCTCCATTGATTTCTCAGAAATTAGTCAAGTCAACTTTGTTTTTTTTAAATTATAAGTCTCTCAACATTTAACAATTTAGAATAACATTTTTTTTTTTAAATTTCTGTTCTACAATCGTAAACATTTAATCACTTAGGTATATAAAAAAATATCCTACTCTAAATCGTACAGAATATAATTTCTTTAAAAACAAAACTGAGAATATAATAATTAGCGACTGAATTAAATTAGCTAACGAATTAAAGTTTAAAAATATGTTTACTTGTAATTAAAAATTAAATATTCGGAAAATTTTTGAAATGTAAAATAATTATTTTAACTTAATATATTACGCATAAATTATTTTCAGAAAATTAAAAAACAAATAATGAAAAGTTAAAGGCTATGTATTTCCATCATTACAAAATTTATTTCTCCTGTTATACAATGAGAAAGAAAGTTATAGTAAAAAAATACTAGAATATGGTAGATTTTACAGTGTTTCTAGCTTTATTGGAACACCAAAAAGCTCGGTAATTTTTACCACACATTTGGCAATGATTTTAGTAAAATTAAGAATAAAATATGGTTTTATAATAGGAGATAAAAAATTTAGCAAATGTTGTCACATTTAGTAATTTTTTCGCGATACATAAGAGCATGGCATAAAACCCATGTACTCAGTACAATTTAGTTTTCAATTTAGTGTTTTTTTGCTAAATGTGTAGCAACAAGAACTGTAATGTGTAGTAACAATTATACCTTAGAGCATGGCATAAAAACTATTTTTGTGTAGATAAATATTATTTATATTGTATGTCAGGAAGTATTCTATTTTTGAAATTAAGATGTGTATTATATGCACATCAAGCAGTGTATCCCCTATAAAACAGGACGTATATTGTTTGTACACTAAATAGTGTTATATTCTCAATCAGAAAATTTACTATGGATCAAAGACACTATTATTTATGAACTGGGACATATATTATAGGTGATTTGTAAAATAGATTCATGTATAGATCAAGTCATATGATCAATTTCATTTTTTTTCCAGAGAGATATATTTCCAAATGAATATTTAGATTGTACATTTAAAATATTCTGTATGACTTTTTTTTCCTAGTGTGATATACTGGTTAATATTCGAATAACATGGACGCGGCTACAAAACCATCTGGTCTACTATTTTAAATCGATAGCCGGTCCTACATGGCAATTTGCTAATCTCGCCGCTTCATTACTGGTTGGAGTTGTAGACTGACATATCTCAACGTGACAGGTTGCTCATAATTGCCAACCCACCCGAGCACCCCTCTCTTCCACCTAGCCAAGCAGAAATCAGTTTTGATAGAGATAGGTGTACGCCTATATCCTCATCCATGCACGCGCACCAACTTGACGGTAGATTAGAGAACTCTCTCCCACCTCTTCCCTGTTTTAGACTCTCGTGCGCACACATCGATGCGATTTTATGGTTGGTAAGTGAGCAGAAAAAGATAGATTGGTCAACTTGGACCTACAGTGTTTAAGGTTAGTCACCTGAGTTATGTATAATATTAAAAGTCGAATGAAGATTAAAAATTTACAGTTTTAACTGAAAATCAACTCATTTTAAAAATTAGAAAGAAAAAAAAGATAATTGTAACTACTGGATAAAAAAAAAATTTTAGAGGTAAAAAAAGTACGAAGAAGAAATAAGAATAAAAAAGCATTGATGCAAAATGAGGGAATGTTTTGAGAGGCAAAAAGTATGAACACGAAACAAAAGCAGAAAAGTGCGGGGATAAAAAAAAACATTTTGAGAGGCCAAAAGTATGAAGAAGAAATGAGAACGGAAAAGTATGGGGATAAAATGAGGGAGTATTTTGAGAGGCAAAAAGTATGAAGAAGAAATGAGAACAGAAAAGTGTAGCGTAAAATGAAGGAGTTAATAGGTGAAGATATTAAATGGAATAAAAACACAGGGTGTTCCATAATCAACGTCCTTAATGTATATTTTTGAAATCACTGTCTAACGTCAAGTCAAAAAATTTACATATTATCAAAACGGCTATAGAAATCAATTGAACCATTACTGAAGTTAACAGAATAAAACATTAAAATTAGACTCAATTTTGGGTTTACGATTACCAATGTTCAACTCTGTAGACTTGTAATTTTAGACTTGTAATAACCTAATAACAGTAATTTTTAACTTGATATTACACGATTATTCAAATTGAACACAATCAAGTTTCAATGGCTCATAATTTGTACCGTTTTATAATAAGCTTGATTAAACGATGTTATGGTTCAAAATTGAAACGATTTTTATAGGAGTGCATGTTTTTTATTTATTTATTAAGAGATAATGAGCTTCGATGGCTCAGGGGATAGAACGCTCGCCTCCTAATTAGATGAACCGGGTCCGAGTCCCAGTGATGGCTGATCGATTCGAATTCCACACCCGACTCGCACCGACTACAGTACTTACGTAAAAAATCCTCGGTGGTAGACGGAACATAGGTTAGAGTCCCCTTGCGGTCAGGCTAACGTTGGGAGGCATTCGTAGTTTTCCTCCTTTTGCAATGCAAATGCGGGTTAGTTCCATCGAAAAATGTCCTCCACGAATGCAAAATTTCTCCCAATACTTGTTCCCTTGTCTTCTGGATTGGGTTCAAAATTAAAAGGTTACGGAGTTGAACATTGGTAGCCACAAACTTAGAATAGGGTTGGCTCTTCAACAATGATAGTAAAAAAATAAAATCTTTGATGAAGCTTTATCGATGACTACAAAACTAATCTGTCCCGATTTTAAGAACACCTATCCATTTCTTTCCTTTTTTTTTGCACTACACTCAACATTCCTAACAAATTATATTGTTTGCGTAAAAGAAAATGAAGAGTAATTGTTCGTCGCAGGTGGTGAAAAACATCAAACTCTCGTTCTATTGTTCCATAAGGCTTGTACAACACAATAGATGGTGATGGCAACACAGTGAAAAATTGTTTCTTCGTCATAAAGAACAAGAATATAGTGGCAAGGGACAACTAACGTATCACCCTTTTTCTTTCTTCCTTTTTTGTCTTCTTGAGTTCTGAAATCATTTATTTTAATTATACTTTGCGAACCAGTAGCAGTGTTTTGTCAGCCTTGATTTCACTTCTTTGCCATTTTTTTGTCACTTTAGCATGATGGGTGTGTGACATACTATATAAGAGATTGTAGGATTTTTTTAATATATATATATATATAAAGAATCAGTTTTAAAGGTTGTTTTCAAAAGCACTGAATAAAAGATTGCAGTTAAAGTCAATAGTTTGTAAACGATTTAATTGTTTTCCTTCAAAGCTAACAAGTATCTCTTTTGTTATTTAATTAATGAGTAGATTGTGAATTGAAATATTTCTTTGAAATATAGGTTTTCTTACACATCTTTCTAAAGGCTTAGTATACAGGATATTCCTTAATCCTTAACCACAATAAAGAGTTTGAAAAACTTTTTCAGAAATGTATGCAATCAAATGCATTAAAGACTGAAATTAATAGTTAAGCAAGAAAATAAAAATTTTTTTTTAACGAAATCTGCAGAATATAGTCGAGATAATTGCACAAAGTTGGGTAAAACAACAAAACTGGTTTGCTCATGGGATAAAACTAATAAAAATTAAAGCAACTAATATGAAAAGTGAAGTGGTATTTGGTAACGCATTTCGGTTTCATCTAATGACAAGTTTTTGTTATTATTTAATCCCGTCTTTATTGTAATTAATCCCGACAATTATCCTTCATATTCTGATGAATTTTTTTCTCTTTTAATCATGCATAAATGGCCCTTAGAATGTAAATTTGTAATAACTTTAGAAAACATTGGTATTGTGGGGCAAATTTGTATGAACTAGTTTCCAAGCTCCTGTAAACATTGGTCACACGATCGCGACAAAAAATTAAACCCTAAAGGTTTTTAAATTAACCAATTTGAAAACCCTTTTACGCTGGTTTTACCATTTTTTAGCACTTGTAGAACTAATTTGTGTCCAAAGATTATAGATTTCAGGGTGCTATTTTGTCAGTTCATTTCAGAGATTTCAGGGGCAAGTTTTTACACCGTCTCTTTTAATGAAAAATACACAGCCTTTCTAACAAAATAAAGTAAATAATCCCAATACCAATGAGAAAAAATTGAACTCAATTGTTCCAATGCATTTTATTGAGTGATATTCGTAAAATTTATTTACATCAAAAAACTATTTTCCCAATGGTGCAAATTTTTTAATTAATTTCTAAAGTGTATTTTGTAATATTAAACATGCCTTCATATTTTTATTATAAATTCTGATTAGAGTTCCGATTTCTAGTGCTGGAATAAACTAGAGCTCAGATCAGATATATGGTACAGTCTCATTAAATAACATTAAAAATCATCCATATTTTTTATATACTAAAAAATTTCCGATTTCCAGTGCTAGAATAATTTAGAGCTCAGCTGCAGATATTATGGCATTATCTTATGGAATGATATTTGTATAAAACACTATGTCAATAAAATATTTATTTTGTATTGAAAAATTAAAATATTAATGCACAAAAAATTATTACTTTACTCAATGTCGTCACATTTTACCCAACCTGGCCTTGGTTATAGTCAATCAGAGAACTTTGTAAAAACGGACTTAATACTTTTCGAAACAAAATTTCTTACAAGAGTTTTGAGAATTTAACGGGTTAGATCTTATCCCAAAATGTAGGAAACCTATCATAATAAATGTAGCAAATTTCAGTTTTTGTCGGATAAGAATCAAACACATTTAAGAACGCCAACATCAAATTTATTTAAATTTACTTCTACAGTATTTTAAAATGGGGATCTATGGAAGAAAACAAGCCATAGAAAAGGGCATGGTTAAAACTACCAGAATATGGTAAAATTTTCCGTGTTTCTGACTTTATGAAAACGCCGAAAGGATCATAATTTTTTCCGAACGTTTGGTAATGAGATTAGTTACATTAACACTAAATATAATTTGTTAATATATGATAAAATTTGATAAATGTGTTAAAATTTGATAATTTTATCAGGACATCTTAACATAGCATAAAAATCATTTATTTGCTTAAATTTACTTTTCAATTTTGTATGTTTTACCAAATGAGTGGTAATTAGAGCTATAAATTTGAAAACCAGAATTTTCGATAAACAGTTACCATATGAAAGTAAAAATTACCAAATAAATGCTTTTTAATACCGTATATTTTTGCTTTATTAACTAAAAACGTCAGTACGGCAATTTTACCAGAATATCTTTCTTCATGCAAAAAACAGAAACAAATTAAGGTGGACAACGATTAAATGGTTTTATAACTAAATAAAGTAGTATTAATTTATTTATTTCGCTAAGTAAAAACAGCCTATAAATTGTAAAAAAATAAAGGGGAGCATTAAAGGGTTTAAACTTTTAAGATGTTTTAGTTGGATTAATGTAAGGAAAATGGTTCTCTGCTCCATAAGGTTATTGAATTATCTGTTATTTAAGGAAATAACTTTATCAAGCAGGAAAGTGATGTTAGAGTTAACATAGTTATTAGAGAATAACTGATAACATACAGATATATTACAAAGCCATTGGTTTCAACGATTTCACTATTTTACTTGTAAAATAAAAATTATACTAAGATATTATTTTGAAATACTTTACAGAAAAAAATACAAAAAAACATATGATTCTATCTTTTTGTCTTTATAAGTTGAAATTGAAATATTAGAAGGTTAGAAATATATACACTACCCTACAATAATGAAAAAGACGAGTTTAAATAATCAGAAATACTTAGAGAATTATTTGAAAACTTTAGAGTTGTTTTGGTCATGTGATTTTTCATACGTATCATTAAAGCATAAAGCTTTCTAAGGTTTGAGCTTTACTAGAGTTTGAACAAAAAAGAATGTTTTTGAGCACCCTATGTTAAAAAATATGACAATACGCTTGTAACCGGTGTCAGTTATTTTGGTTTTATAAATATAACTGCACAAAATTTCGTAAAACTAGATTAAGTGCTTATCGTAATACGGACATTTTTACAAAAAACTTTTTTTTGCCTTAAGTTTTCTTGCTATAATTGTTGAAATATTCAATAAAATTTAACAAAGTTTTAGAGTAAATTTTGAATGAGGACAAAGATATAATTTTAAAAGTTTAAAAAAATTTCAAAATTGCGCAATGAGAATTTAAATTAAGTCATTCCTGCTGCGCATGCGCAGGAAAGATTAAAAAAGATTTTTTTTTTCCTTCATAATTTTGTTGTGAATTGTATCTGGTAACGTAACGAAAAAGTCCGATTTGATTATCTTGAAAATGTCACAAATTTCTAAGTAATTTTTCAAAATTTTGAATGAAAGTTCTAAATGCTAAGGGGATTTCTTATTTTAATTTGTTTGTTTAGCAAGATTAATTAAAAATGACACTGATTTATAGAAGACTGCCCTCTATCTAAGTATGTGTCATTTCACATGTTTTCGTTCCTAATACAATCCTATTTTATTGTACGGACGATCATTGTCCACCCAGATTCAGATCAATGGACACCTTCTTTTATGAGAAATAAAAGTGGATGGTGCGCAATATTAATAAGATTACCTCATTCTGCCATTGGTCTAGAAATTCTGGAGCTTTAATTACCGCGACACTCCCCATGAACGACAAACTAGCTCTTGTTATTTATTTTTAACAAAATCAGAAATACATGTTCAGCGTGTTTCTTATTGATATCAGTTTATGCAGTTTAAAGGAAGAAAAAAAAATATTTCGTACCAACCAGTAAAAAATATTTCGTACCAGTTTCTGACCAACCTTTTTATAATAGCTAAATTGAATGACTAGAATCACAAAAGTGACAGAACTACTGAAGAGTTCGCATTTTATCTCTCTAGAAAAAGCATTACCAACCACATTTCCAAGTCGTTCTAAAAAATTCGGACTTTTTTTCTGTTCAAAATTCCCATCAAAACTACGTTCAGGATAAAGCCTACCGACGAAAACTTTTAAAGGAGAAAAATTTTCATTCCCAGCAACAAAACGCTCGCTTTAACTCCAAAAAAAAAAGTAGCATCTCCATCTTTTAAGTGCGAAAGAAAGAAAAATGAAACAGCCAACAAACTAAAAAAAAGTAAAATGGCGGTAGAAAAATGGCTGATGAAGACAAATACTGTTCACCCTAAAATGTCCACCGCTCGCTAAACCTTCTTCTCATTTTTCACGGTCTATTCCGTTTTGTTTATTTCATTTTTTACGTTACTTGTTACTTATTTATCCAGCAGACGATTTTTTTAATTTTTATTTTCTTTCCGCCATTTTTTTTTTTTTTTTTTTTTTTTTTTTTTTTTTTNTTTTTTTTTTTTTTTTTGTTCTTCCTCATTCTTCTTCGTGTTCTTTTTTTCCTCTTTTCTTTTTGTAAGCGAGAAGAAGGCTGTGGCCAGTGGGAAATTCTAATACCCTTTAATTTATGCATTCTGAAAACTGGGGTATAATTTGAATAAAGTCAGCGTTCGCGATAAAATTAATTTGGCCAAAATTGCATTTACTCGGCCACTTTATGCTTCCTGTAGGGGGCTTTAACCCTCTCTTGGGGGTTGGGGAAAGAAAGAGTTGATGAGAAAAAAATGAAAAAGCGAAGTATATAGTAGTAAAAAGACTAAAGAGATGGCGATTGCTGTATTTGGCGCTTATTCGCTTTATTTTATTTAAAACTTTCTTCCAATTGTCATTCCAAAATGAAAATTGAACTATGTTTTTTATAACGAAAAGGATACTTTTTATTATACTATATACTTTTTCAAAAAACATTATAATCTATTGAGTCGCCATTGTTTATTTATTATATTAAAAAAAACTAATCCATCATTTTAAGTAAGTCATAAATTGTTGGAAGCCATAAATGGTCGAATAATTATTTAGTATATAAAATACTTAGGTTTCTATAAGGCAATAACAAGTTGCAACTTAATTTTCTTCTCCATAATTAAGTCAATTACTCAAAATTGTAAAAACTGAGACACTGTTATAGTTTTAACATAAAGAGTTAGAATTTTAGATAACTTCACATTAAACTTAATAGAACCTTCGATATATTTAGGTAATATTTCGTGAATATATGAAAGATGTATTAAAAACATTATGTGTTAAAAATGGTTTCAAAATGATCATATGATAACATACGTATGTAACACCTGACAATAATCCTTATTCCAGTCTTCTCTCAATACACATTTAACCAACAAATTTATCTTAAAAATGAGTTTAAAAGAAATTTTTTAAAACCAACACAGAACCAATTATAAGATGAATGAAGTTTAATAACCATTTTTAACTTGATGATAAAAGGGTCCAGATAAACAACACACGTACTGTACTGCTTAGTGATATTTCCCTCATTGGAGCAATGCAAACCACTCGTAAAACAGAAGACGTCACCAACTGCTGATGTCCTGTTTTAGTTTAATGCATGACAAAAATTAAATATGTAATATAAACTTTTTTTCTTTTATTTATATTTATATAAAATTATTTTCTTTCAGCAAACTTGTTGAAACCTCTCCTTTTGCATTTTCTTAAAACCTTTAAAAAGTAATTAATAGGAAGTTTTCGAGCTAGTCTTTCTTACGTGAGATGGAAAAAATTTGTACGAGTACATTATTGAACATAATTATTCAAACTTATATAGCTCCATCACTATGCGTCTATACAAACCCTACTTAGAGACAGGTGTTTGATTATGCCTCAATGATATTTAATTAAAACAAAAATTTTAAATTGAAATAAGGTAAAAAGCAGTAAACTTTAAAACTTATTTACATCTGCAGTTGAAATTTCGAAAATAAAATAAGTAAATAAAACAGTAAAGAGAAAACTTTAAAGTTACTTTTGAACCTTAAAAAACTTCTTTTAGGAATTTCTACTAGGGTATATACAGTGTGATTATGCTATTATACACGGAAGTCTAAAGAGCGAAAAAAAAAAGAAATCACCCTAAATAACTTTTGTTCTAATAATAGGATTTTTGATTATAGGATATAATTTTGATCATAGGATTTTGTTCTAATAATAGTGATAGAATTGAGTCCTTGTATATAATACAAGGACTTGATTGTAATGGTTCGATCAAATTTTTAAATATCAGACTTTTTTAAAATTCGATTTCTCAAGAACTATTAGATCGATTTTGTTCACATTTTGCATTTTGCCATACAGATCTGTATTCTTTAACATAGTAAAAAATGGTATGCCTTACAATTCAAAACTTTTTCAACTTTTATTAAATAAAATACTGAATAGAATAATAATTTGCTTCAAAGTAATTTTGTATGAAATTATCTTTGGCCAAACGAGTTTTAAAATTGTGCGCAAAAGCTTTTTGATTAGCTTAAAAAGTTCTCGAGATATGGCGAAATATTCAAAAAGTAAAATTGACATTAAAGGATCCAAACTTCGGACCGCTCTCCTGGTCAATCTATTGGGACCATATTTCCCAGATTGTGGATACCTCTATATTTTGGAGGTCAGACATCATAATCCGTCGAAAAAAAGGAGTAAATGTTTATTTAAGGAAAATATATTTTTGAGTCTAATTTCGTGACTTAAAATATCGTTTGCACTAACTAAGATACATAATTAGGATATTTAAGGTCACACCCTCGAACCCTTAAGATTGAGCCTTGGTGCGTGAAAAGACGATCATTGCATCAAAAGTTATTCAGGTTGGTTTTGCTTATTTTTGTTATTCTATTTTTTTCACACTGTTCATCAGTATTTCCCATCTGCGATATCTCACAAACGGAATTTGACGAATAAATTAAAAAGTTACCCAAGATGCCAATTTAGCCCTAGACTCTAGCCATAACCACCTTAGACCCCTCCACTACCACATATTTGATACATTCTCAAAAACATCAGCTTAATATCTAATAATTTAATCAGTACTTTGAAAAAGAATCTTGTTAATTTTCGGCAATTTAATAAGATGTTAAATTGAGCGATGTTTCCATTTAAATTGAAACATGCTATCGTGTGATCAAATTTAAAAATGCATGCGTCATGTTTAAAAATGTATGAATCGTGTAATTGCACTTTTTAAATTGCACATTGTGTTCAACATGGCATATTATTATGGTTGAAGTAAACTTTCTAAACATTATGCTTTAGTAACAACAAACAGCATTCACCAACATTTTGCACGATGTTATAGTAACAATATATATGCTGAATTTTGTGTGTACTACAGTGTAAATATTTTAAAAAAAAATATTATAATTCCATTAAACCCTCACAAAAATGTATATTATCGACAATCAAGTTCCGGTTTCATATAATTCTAACATTCAAACGTGGTATAATTAGTTAGTGATAAAAAAACATTTCAGCTATGCGTTGAAGTAATTCATGTTTTATAGTAATTAAATATTAACTGAAACCATTTTTGTCAATTTGAAACAAGTATATTTCATAAACTATTAAAAATTGGAATTAAAAATTTTTTCTCGGCTTTTTAACATTAAATTTTTTAATGAAAAATATATTTTGTAAAATTACAAACAGTGCAATTAATATTATACTTATGTTAACAAAAGAGCATACTTTGATAGTTAATTAAAAAACTTTTTCCTGTACAATGGCATTTCTAATATTTAAATAAATGAGTACCTTACTAGAAAAAAAAAGAGAAATTTGGTTTAGGATGTGTTTTTTACTGAATATGATTAAATAAAAATTTAATTTAATTAGAGATGCTATGTAAGTTAATAATTTATGAAAATATTACTAATTCACAACTTTTTTCTGAGTCCTATATGTTTTGCTTTTACCACTTTACTATTATTAATATTAGTTTTAAAGAAAATATAATTTATTTGCTTCCCAGATGATTATCAACTATACATTATTTTGAAGTGATTAAAAAAACAAAACAAATAAATTGTAACGAATTTGTTTTTCTTAAATCTATCTCCAGCCGAACTGTTTTACTAAAATGTAAGTCGAATTCTTCTATTGCTAACTTGATGTTGAGCAAAAGAAGGAAAAACTTCCCTGCAAACCACGTAGCAGAGCAGGAAAAGGATTTCTACACACTACAGGTGCATTTGTTAACTATGATTAGTAATCACTATAGTTACTTGCCATTCGTTGTTATTTTTGTTTTGTTTTCTTTCTTCTTGTATGAAATTCTAAAAAGTACTCAACTCGTTCATACATAAAAATAAGCTCTATTTTGGATTATACTGGTAATATGTAAACGTCAATAAATACCATTCGCTTGTTTCCTAAAACGTAATGATTTATATAAATGGCATTTAATATTGATGACTTTGCTTGGCGTAATTGTTCTGTATCAGTGATTGAAAAAAGAAATTTGCTCCTAAATTTTTATTAAAGGTCTATCTAGTTTTCTTATACTCATTTTATACTTTATTTTAGAATATGCCGGTAATATTTTGCCAGTGATATTCAAACTTCAACATTTAATACTATTTATTAGTTTCTTAAAATGAATGATTGGCTTATTTAAATGGCATTATAAATATTGGCAAATTTAATCTTTCATTAGTTAACTGAGAAACAAAGTGTTATTATGAAAATAATTTTGTTAAAAACGTAAGACGTGTCCAGCAAGGTTTTTTAAAAACTTCTGGACTCTATTTTAGAATCTGCTGATAATGTAAAAACTTCAACATTTAACACTCTTTATTAATTTCTTAAAACTAACAATTAGCTTATTTAAGTAGCATTACTTATTGACAAATTTGTTTCACGCACTTGTTTCACATCGGTGCTGAAGAATAAAATTTGCTTATGTATTTTCATTAAAAAATTGACAACCTGCATGGCGAGGTTCTTTGTTTTAATACGTATTCGAAACTCGAATTTTAGAATAAGCTGGTAACATTTTTCTGATAAGATGTAAATATCAACATTTTATACCATTATAGTATTTTTTTCGCATTTACTAAAACAAAATTTTGAAGAATAAAAAAACTTTATGTCAAAAATTTTATTAAAACAGTTAGTGACTTGCTGACGAGTTTTTTTTTTTTTTTTTGTGTTTATTTCAAACTCCATTTCAAAACATGCTGGCAACATTTATTGCATGATGTCACCTCAATATTTTACATTATTATAGTTTTATAAAAACTAGTGAATGTCAACAAATAGTGACCAATTTTTTTCCACATATACTAAATCAAAATGATAAAAAATAAAGTATGTTGAAGTCAACCTTTCTTATTAAAAAAATTGGCGACCTGTCTGGTCACAATTTCGAAACATTCCCAATTTCAAACTCCATTTCAGAACATGATAGTAACTTTTATTGCTTGATGTTACGTCAATATTTTACATTATTATAGTTTTAAAAAAATTAGTAAATGTCAAAAAATATTGACCAATTTTTTTCACATATACTAAATCAAAATGTTAAAAAAAAATATGTTTACGTCAACCTTTTTTTATTAAAAAATTGGCGACCTGTCTGGCGAGGTTTTTCACACCCATTCTGAACTCTATTTTAGAATATGCTGGTAACCCCACGGGAGAAGTGCATCAAGGCAGGCCTTCTGAAAAGATGACATGAAACTCCGCGAAGGCTCTGCTGGTAGACAGGAAGAAGGCTTAAGGTTCTTACGTGAAAACCTCGGTTAGGGAGAGAAGGTGGCCTAAACGTGAAAATGAAAAGATTCTTGAGTTTTAATTTTTATTGTGCCTCCTCGGAAAAGAGGGCTTACGGCTGAGAAGAAAGTGACTTCCCGCAAAGACCCCCTAATCATTAAAACGGCAAGACTTTCTTCCTTTTCTGTTCTAAACCGAACCTTAATTAAAATGTCCGGTAGTTTTCTGGGAGGAAAAAAAATTTTGAAATCATCTACAGATGATGATATTGAAAAGGTTAGATGAGTTAGCTTAAATTCAATATTAGAATAATGAATGATGGAATACAACAATTTGATAAAAATAAGGTATTTTGAATTCAAACAAAAGAGCAATTAATTAAAAATTAAAAAATTTCGCGATTTTTTTTATGTTCTACAGTTTTAAGTACTAAAATTGTTGAACTAATTAAAAAAGATTAATTAACATACAAATGGACAACATAAAAAGAAATGAAGTAGACACTAAAATATTTTATTTCAAATAAAAATTTTATGTTTTAAAATTTAACATGCAACAAAAAAACTTAGTGGAAAATTTTTTAAAAAAAACAAACACATTTAGGACTTTTCAAATGAATATTGATTCAAGCATTAGTTGTTTATTATTCATTGAGCTGAGTTTTGGATAAATATTGAGTTAATTAATGAATTGAGCATCAAGAAACTGTTAGATAAATAATTTGTCTTCAAATTACAGAAACTAATTTATTTAATTATTTTTTTATAAAAAATGAAGAATAAAATAATACTTTCTCGTTCTCCATAACATGCGCCAAGGTCATGCATTTGAGCATTATATTATTATTATTATTACTATGTCTTTTAACATAATTTAATTGCAAGCTCTAAAATTATATTCAAAACTAAAAAAATAATGAAATAATTTAAAAAAAGATCTACAAAAGATTTGCTGTGTGGAATTCATATTTTTTTAATGTTTGTTTACTGTTGTTTGAATTTTTTACACCATTTCATTCGAATGTTATTTTCAAAGTCTTACGCAAATTTTCCCACAATTTTTTTTCTTTAAATACTTTTTTTCTGTTACGTTTTGCTTTATCACCCGCTCAATCCAGTTTTCTAAGTTAACCCACAATAAAACAGCTCGATGTAAGAATTCGATCATAGGTCACCTCATTGGTAGGGGAGAGGGAGCGCTCTGTCCCCTGAGCAACTGTACCTCAGTACACAGTACCTCAGACCTTAGTGAAACCTTAAGCAGTTTTTATCTTAAAAGTTTTACTTATTAAAACAATTTTTTAAGTGTAAAAACGCTTAAAACTATAATGGTTTAAACGCATAAAAATGTGTCTTGCAACTTAACTTACCAAGAAATTATGTCTAAAGAAATATAATAATCAAGTAGAGTATCAGGTTGAGAAGAAAATCGAACCGCAGTTTTATTTATATGATTGAATAAAACCATAAAATAATTACTGCAAAACAATAGCAAGTATAGAAAATAATCAGAAAAAGATTA
This sequence comes from Parasteatoda tepidariorum, assembly GCF_043381705.1. Lineage (NCBI taxonomy): Eukaryota > Metazoa > Arthropoda > Arachnida > Araneae > Theridiidae > Parasteatoda > Parasteatoda tepidariorum. The sequence continues at coordinate 48,565,859 of NC_092209.1, read as the reverse complement.
GAAAGAAGGTCAAGGTATCTTACGGAAGCAAAACTATATGGCGTAAACTAGAATTTGAAATGACAGTTTTAATCCGTTTAATGATTAGGATGAAAAACGGAGAAAAACCGTTATACAAACAAAACGGTTTTAAACCATAAAATATACAAAGAAAGTCTGTAAAGAGAACAGAAATTTTTTACAAAATACAAAATTACAAAAAAAAAAAAATTTTAAAATTATTTTGATAAAATTAATTTTTAAATTTAATATCGCAATTTGTCAATATTCATTTTGGCGACAAAAAGTAAATTACCTTCATTTAAACCAAAATTACCCTATAGAATTTTAAATCATAGTCCGGAATGCTAAGAAAATAATAAATTGTCTCTTTATAATTTCTGCTTGGTAGGGAGTATATGATACAGACCCCTAAAAAAACAGAAAAGTATTCCGTTAAGTATAATAGTGAAACCAGATGTCTTTTAAGGGGTGTTATAGATGGAAAGGGGGGTGTTCAGCAGGGGGTGTCATCGTTTGTCATTTCGCTTATGAGACGACATTAAAGCAGGCCGCCACCGTTTTAAAAGACGGATTTAAAACTACTCGGGCTGAACTTTGACGACGAAATGATTTCCATTTTGTGTAATTTCGCCACCAACGGAGACATTAGAATGCATTTATAGAAAATAATTCAAGTTCTCTCCCTATCTTATGGCCTAATTTTTTATTTCAAAAAAGAGGGTTGACGTATAGAGTAATAAGAAATGAGTGGAAGTTTTTCTTGTGTACAGATAAAAGTAAATGATTTACTTATTGATGTTTTAGCATTCATAATTGCACTATACATTATTGATTATTATAAAGTAACATCAGGTGTTTTGAGAAGTTTTTTTATACGTAAATGATGTGGTTAATGAGATTTTATCATCTATAATGCTCAATATATGACTAATGATTATTTTACAACATCTGGTGTTTAGAACATTATAATTGGGCAAATCACATCAAATAAAATAGATATGTTTTTCAAATGAAAGTTGTGATTAAAAAATATTATTAACATTTAATAAAAATTGAAATGCACACATATTTTTTTTTCCTATTGAGAATAAAACAAATTATTTAAACTAATTATATGATAATTATTTAAACACGAATTTATTTAACAAAGTTAATGCTTCATAAAAAAAATTAGTTAAAATTTTAAAACTAGAAAACTTAGTCAAATTATAATGTTTCTATTTTTACTAATTATTTTTATTTAGCTTTCATTTATTTTTATATACTATGCATTATTTTTTTATTAATATTTAAGTTCCACTGGCTTTGCATGTTCTAGCATATTTTGCTTTGGATATGAATTGTATTTGAATCAATAGTTTTTGCATACTAAATATACACCGTAAAAAATTTCGAATCAAATTACGGTGAAAAGCACTCAAAGAGTTAGTATTTTTTACCGTAAAATCTGTTTATACCGGAACATGGTACGGAATAAGAAATCTGATGTACCGTAATTTTTACAGTAATAATTATCATAAAGTCACTGAATCTTTCTAATTAAATAAATATTAATGTAAAAATTTCGGTGAAATGGATTTTATGGATGATGAACCCTAGTACTTAATACTGTATTTTGATACGGAACTTTTTGCAGTCTATTTCAAATAGCCATAAGTCAAAATTTATTGGATATTTCATATTCAAGGCTTTTGATGCATGTAACAATGGATATAATATTAAATGTTGGTTGCAATTTCAGGTTTTTTCAGGCATGCGTTAAAGAACTTTTTCTTAATTTTTAAGTTTCTGAATAATTTTTGCAATTAATTTGTTTAAAAAACAAAACGCTACAGCACTCACATTCGAAAAATAATTAAGGTAGATAAGAACAAAATGTCATTCTCTTAAAGACAAAATACAAGTTTTTTTTTTCTTGAAAAAAATTAATTTTGTTAGTATTAAATTAATTTTGTTTCGTCAATAAAATTGAAAATGTGTATGCGTGTTGTATCTTGGACTAGTCTCTGAGTTGCAACTTTGCACTGTAAAAAAAAAATTAGGATCAAATTACAATAAAATGAACCGACACGCAGTACTGATACTTTTTTATCATGGAACCACTTTCGCAGTAAAAGTTTACAAAACAGAATATCTAATTGAACATAATTTTACAGAAATATTTATTGCAAAATCACTGAATAACAGTTAAATAATTATTACTGTAAAATATACGGTGTAAAGTTATACGGTAAGACTGGATATTACTGCAAAATAAATTTTACGGATGATGCATCCTGCAGTTTTTACTGTGTGGTCTAGTTAGCAAAATATATTCTTTCCTGGACGATTCACAATGTGTAAAAAGGTTTACATTTATGGCAAAGATATAATTTTCGAAATATTCTAATAAACTATTATTTCGTATTACATTTATGACTAACTTGATTTATTTAAGCTTCTGCAGGCTACCCGCAAAATGTGTTAATTTCCTAAATATATAAGTTCAATCAACTGAGAAGTTTAATATAAAAACTCTAAATAAGTGTAATTCAAGAAGTAGCTTCCAATGGTCCAGTAAAGCACCATTTGTAGCTTGGACTGATTTTTCTAAGTTTTTTTTTCTTCTGAAGTGTATGACATATTTTGTTATCATGAAATATCATAAAAAGTTCATATTAATTAATAGACGGAGTATTTTTAGCAAAATTTAAGTAATTTAAATTATACTTTACATACAAAAAATAAAAAGCAATAAAAATTTCGAATTGTTTCAAGTGTTTTCCTAGTATGAAATATAGCAATGTGAAGTCCATACGTTGCTATAAAAATTCCTGAGAAACCGAATTTTGAAAAAGTCGTATTTTTGAAATTTGATTCCTCAGGAACTATTCTCAGCAACTACTTTATTTGATTTTATGACCACCATTGAGCAGCCGATCCAATTTTTGGGTTTACGACTACCAATGTTCAACGCCGTAGCCTTGTAATTTTGAACCAATCCAGAAGACAAGGAAACTCCTGGATCAGTACCTCCAGAGGTACTGATTTGTTATGGGAACATGGAGGACTTTGAGATTCAACAGATTTAACGTGCATCAGTCACCATATACTACACGGGGAGTCTTCGACCGGCGGGGACCGAACCCACGAACTCTTGGACATGGGCCCGGCACCCCACCGACCAGGCTACCCCAGCCTAGTAGCGACAATTTATCAGAATTCTTGTTGCACCGCACCTGTGAACCTGCTACAAGGAGAGTATTAGTTGGTTATGGCAGTAAATGGAAATTATTTGTCATGATTGGATGTTAATCTGTCTCTCAGTAACTATTCGATGGATTCAACCGATTTCGCTCAAATTTTGTATTTTGCCATTTAAAAATACATTCTTTAAATTGATGTAAAAAACTGTCTACGCTACAGACACGCTTCCAAAGAAATTATGCACGCGCCCTATTCAATAATGTAAATTTAGCATTGCGCAATGTAAATTAGTTTAAAAAGTTGAAATAACCCACAAAAAATTACATAGTAGATACACATTACAGCATTTTTGCTTCGTGAACACTCTCTAATTGGAATTTTTTAAAAATTTTAATGAACATTATCAATAAATTATATAACACTTTTAATTTAAATCTTAAAAGACAAATTTTAGTTAATCTTTTGGTAATCTTTCAATTCAATATACCTTTTTCAAAAAACGTAAAACCGCCAGATATGCCAGTACCATAAAGACTCGCCAAGAACTCCCCCTCCTCACCAAAAATGGCGTGAAGGTGTCATCCTTTTGTCATGACTTCTCGTCCTATTATGTTAAACCGCAGTCCTAACCATTCATATGGTAATCAGCTACGCATCTCTTTTCAAAACGCTCGTTTCAAGAACCAGGAGGGGAGCATTTGAAACAAAACAATGGGCATAGAAAAATGTATCTAGTTTCACTTTCTATCAACAGGCGGGGAGGTTATAGCACAGGATGATAATCTGAACAATAGCACTAAGTTCATCAATAATCTGTTATAAATGGTGCTTTTTTTGTGCACAAAAAGATAGATTGTCGAGTTGTATGTGTGCTAGAGTCGTTTGCTTAAAGGTTGTGTATGAAGCTGAAATGGTTTGTATAAAAAAATTTATGTGACCCTTTATGGCTTTTGGATAAATGGACGCGGTAACAAATGTTGCCATATTGGTGCGAAAAATTATCGTCTGTAATGTTTTTTTGCTGTTGGTGACACTTGATTATTTACAACTATAAATGAAAAATGGTTAAACGGATAAATGTTTTGAGTGAATAATGCTTGTGATAGCCTTATGTTAAATATACAATCCATTTTAATTATTCGTTTTTTTTTCTTGAAAAAAATTGCACTAATGTTCTAGATTCTTATAGATTAAAAAAAAATCTTTAAAAATATTTGACAGTAATTAGATAATTTTGGAAAATTAAGTATAGCTATTTTGAAAAAGATACTGAGAACGAGAAAAAACAATAAAATTTAAAGTTTTCAGAGATTTGAGAGACTGACAATAAATTATGAAAGAAAACAAGTATTTTTGAACACCCTATGTTAGAAAATCAAGCAACAAGCTTGTTACTTGTATCCATTACTTAAGTTATTTTTTAATAACTGTATAAAATTAATCTTAAATTGCAATTTAATTAAAATATTTTGATTTTAAGTTTAAAAGCACCCTCAATAAAATCAGCATAAATTTTTTTTTAAATCTAAGAATGACATAATAGATAAATAGTTCTTAATTTAAAAAAAATCAATTAATTTGTATCAAGCAAATGATTTTTGGAAATTTAATTTTTATAAATATCGCCAAACGTTATTTTCATTGAGAAAAAAAGTATGGTCAAAATTGCCGGTATTTGTTAAAATGCACCCTGTTTCTGGCTCTATGGAACACCAAAAAGCTCCATAACTTTTGCCGAAGTTCTGTGGTAATGGTTTTGGTAAAAAGTAATAATAAAACATGGTTTTACAATGTGCTATAAAATTTGGTAAATGAAGCATAATGTGGCAATTTTATCGTGATAACTTAGAGCAAGACTTAAAAAACACATATTTGGTTAATTTAAATTTTCAGTTCTGTATCTATTATATATAATTCTCTTACGTGGCTCCCAAATTTTGGCTGTATTTCTTTTCCGCCGGTGGCAACGTTTGCTTTGTTTTGAAAACACCAAAGCATTCTGCCTTTTAATGATGTGTTTCTGATCTAATATATATAATTCTCTTACGTGGCTCCCAAATTTTG
>NC_092209.1:48506414-48559836 GCF_043381705.1 Parasteatoda tepidariorum | reverse complement strand
TCACCGAACAAGTTAAAAGAATTAAAAAATTTTAATTATTAAAGAAATGATGAATCTGGCTTGATGATAAGCACTTAACTGCGTTTTACATCATGAGATTGTTTACAAATTGCTATGGGGAATAGAACACCATTAATAATGGAAAAGTGATGTGACTTTAAAAATTTATATAAAATCAGAGGGAGGGGATAAAATAAAAAGAAAGATGTCGTTTAATCAGAAACAGTTGGGGGAAAGAAATATAAAAAATTTAGATAAAAATATTGTTAGTGAGAGCTTAATTTGAGCAATGATACGTAGACGTTAAGAACGTATCCAATGAGCGAGCAAAGCGAGTATTGGATTGCGAAGCAATCCGAAATGAACTGCGAAAGCAGTTTAGGGGATTGGTGAGCGCCAGCGAGCAGGGAGCGAAGCCTCCTAGTTTTTTACTAAATGTGTAGCAATAAGAACTATATTTAGTTCAAAAATAGAATTTTCGGTAAACCGTTGCCATATGAAGTGAATAATCACCAAATAAATGGTTCAAATACTGTACATTTATGGTTTTATTAATTATTGCTTTTTTTCAACCGGATATGTTGTTACCATTCAGTACTGTAATTTTATCAGATTTTCTTTCAGCGTGTTAAATACTTTACCTTGAGCTACTTCTTCTTGTTTTCACTTAATATTTTTGTTAATAAAAAAAAAATAATGAAGGGAATTTCAATGTCAAAATTGAGTTTTAACTGGATAACAAAGTATAAAGAAGTAAACTATACAATGGAAAAAATATTTTTATTAAAATAGATGGAATACAGCAAGGATCTAATTTTTCATCTCTCTTAGCTGACTTATTTTTACACTATAATTTTAAAAAATTATACTTTTAATATAAATTTTGTTTTTGGATTTACAGATGATTTAATTATCGTTAATTTTCAAGGTATACAATTTCAATACAATTCTGAGATACACGGGGAAATATGCAAAAAAGAAAATGTCCAAACTTTAAATCGCTCTCCTAACCAAACTATGGGAGACATATTTCCCAAATTGCAGCTACCCCCTATATTTTGGAGGGCAGAAATTTATTTTATATATATTTATTAAGAGAAAGTACGTTTGTGTGTCTGAATTCACAACTTTAATTATTGTCTGCACTAATTAGTTAGCATATTTGAGGTTTGCCCCTCGAACCATTAAGAATGAGTCCTAGAACATTAAGATCCGATCATTATATCAAAAGTTATTCAGGTTGGCCCATTTTTGTGGCACAGAGCATCATACTACGAACTCGGGGGTCCTTGGTTCAAATCCTGGTGACAGACAACGAAGATCTCACTCGGACTTTTCTAACTATACATAACTTTTGAGACTATGCATTTTGAACGAAAATGGTTATATACTACTTCAGTTTTGAATATATGGGGTTTTCGGCAATTATTTATTTCAGAGCTATTTTGACAAATTTTTGCTCAATTTTCAGAAACCCTTTATTGCTATGTACGAAGTGGGACGAATCATGAAAAAAAGTACAATAAAAGACGTACCGAGAAAAAATACCCCCCCCCCTCCAAAAAAAAATACTGGAAATAGTACGGGAAAAAATTACTGCTTTAACAATTAGTGTATGAATTAAACAACTGTTTGCTTAACTGTATGATGAATACAAATTGTGCATAATTATATACTAACTTTAACTTTTCTAATAATTAGAAAATATAAAATAAACTTCAAAATTACAGAAAACAGTTTATAATATGCTGCATTTTTTTTAAATCGCACCTATCCTATAATAATGTATTTTTCTTATACTATAATGTACTAAGTATACATGGGGTAATACCCCTCAATAAAGAATAGTTGAAGAAATTCATTTGTAAACGAGAATTATATTACAATATAATAAGTATGGAATTTAGAAAATGCTTCGAACTTTTTCCGGATCTTAATTATTTAATTGAAAAATATAAAATACGTAAAGTTCCTTTATGAGAATTTAAAATTAAACCTTTTTTGTTAATTGATTTTTAAAATAATGTGTAAGTAATAAAATATTTTTACATTTTGCACAGTGATATTAATGAAGCTGTTTTTTTTCTTTCTTGCTTTTTTCCCGGTACTTTTTTATTCTTTTTATAAAAAGTAGGCGAAACATTTCAAAATTTAAAACCGAAAAAATAATGAAGGAAAAAAAAATTTCAAAAGCTTTCGTAAGTAAATTACTCATAGCAACGTAAGAGAGATACAGCTTTTTTAATATAAAAAAAAGAAAAGAAAAAAAAAGATGCTTCCCCGTCAAGGGTATCCGAAGAAAAACTGTAAATTTACGACCAGGTGCAGCTGTTGAGAGTTGCACTCTTGATGCTTAATTCCAAAGGGAAATTTTCATCACTAAAACATAGTTTTAGTCCCTTAAAGGTAGTTCTTTACGACCATAAGGTCAATAGTGTGCTGTGACACTGAAAAGAGAACCGACAAAAACGCCTGCATATGCCTGTTTTAGCACCTTATACTAAGCATAGGAATGTATCTTTCTATTGCCGTTTAGAAATACCTACAGTATCCGATTTCCTTTATTTACTTCAGTAGTTGCGGTTAAGAACTGTAAGTGTGCAGTGTAAAAATGTGTTTGCAAAATATCACTTTACAGTCACAATGTGTAAAATGGAATGTAACATGAAACTCCTTTTTTCTTTTTCGTCTGCATCATTCGCTAACTTAGATAATTCTTTATGTTGGTATTGAAATTCGAATAAATTTGACTCCTTATTGAATATTTTTTTATATTTAAAAGTTTAAAGGAACATTAATTGTTCTTGCATGTTGTCGCAAATAAATTAAGAGATTATATAGAATAATATTGTATTACGACTGGTGTCCTCTACTGTCACAATATAGAACATCATTGCATTCATATTTATTGTTAGAAATAAGGGCAAGTTACAGTGATACCGAAATGAATAATGTTTTGGCATAACTATAATTCGGCATTTGAAACATGTATTGAAATTATTTCGATAAAAAGTTATTATAAAAATATTAGTGTATTCACCAATTATTTTCGAGAATTACAATAAATTAATTTTAGTAATGAGTACAAGTTTGAATGTAAAGAAAAGTTTTGTATTAAAATACTAAATTAAAGGAGAAAAAGTACTTATTCATATACATAAATCGTAAAAAAATTGTCATAATGTTTTTGACTCCAATGACGCTTTATTAGTTTTAGTAATAGGCACAATTTGTAATGAAAAAATAAGTTTTGTACTAAAAAACTATATTAATAAAGAAAAGGTACTTATTTATTTAGGAAAACTAGGAACTATATTATTAACACCATATATGACAATATTATTATATATTATATATATTATATATATTATTGTTATGGCATATATTATATATTATTATTATTGTTATTATTAATTCCAATGCTGCTTTGTTAATTTTAATAATAGGCTTAACTGCTATTGTGTTAATTGGAGTATTTTAATGAGTACTAACTATACTATAATTAGTATTAAGATACCTCTGTTTAAATAGGTTTTTACAGCCCACCGAGAGGGATTTGTGCAGAAGAAAATTTTTGATTATGGTAATTTTTGACAAACTGGAGTTGACATCCAATAATAGCATTATGTCAAATGATTATGAATATAATTATCTTTATTTTTAAGGGATTAATCTCTAAAAATATTATTTGGTTTACCTGATAACATAAAGTCATCGTGAAGGCATAAGTAAGGGATAGGTGGTTGAAAAAAATTATTGATTATGTTGATTTTAAATAATCATCAGTTGATCTCGAGCAATCGCATTATTCCTGATGATACTGAATATAATAAATCTTTATTTTAAAAGGATAAAGCATATTTTGTTTTAAATACATGTTTTGCTTAATATGATAACATAAAGCTACCAGGAAGGTTAACAAATAGAAAAATGAAATTATTTTAGCTTAATTAATTGGATTATATGCCTTATAGTATTCTGCATGGTGTCGGAGTATTGGTTAATACTGATTTATTGATTATTATTTTTTTCCACCCTTTACGAAAAGCGGGTATTCAGCTAGTTTAAAGTGAAGAATTAAAAAATATAACAAATAATTACATTAAATCCGTTCGTTACATTAAATCCGGGAGTAGATAAATAGTAGAAAAAAGTATAATAAAGGGTAGAAAAAAGTATAATAGTTTTTTTAACCATTACGTTGGCTTTACTTTTACCTTTTTATACCGAAATATTCTTCTCTACCCAGATAACTCTCGGTTGCAGAACTTATATTCTTCGGTGAAAAAACTATGCTGATATTCTAATAATAATATAATATTTTTGACTTTGCACTTATTTTGCACAAAGAGTTTTTGGAAAGATTTTTCTCGAAATGCAATTAACAGGAGTAAAGCTGTTACGGCCTGTAGAGATTAAATTAATCTATAGAAATATAGTTTAGACTGTGCAGAATTTGGAACTATTCATATCACAATTGTTATCAAAAATATTTCCGCCAAGTTATTCGGACGTATCTAAAGGAACTTTATCTATGCTAAACGCCAAATGTTATAAAGTCAAAACTGAAGCAGAAGTTTTCATAATTACAAAGAAAAAAAAACTGCAGATTTCAAAATAAACCCAATAGAGTTTCTGGAATTAGGAATGTTCTTTCAAAGTTGAAAATAAATACTGTGAACATAGATCAAAAGGAAATAAAATTGAAAAATTTTAACTAAACTTTAAAAGTTTTCGACTAAAAAAAAAAAGTCACTATTTCTTAAATTCATTTGGATTGAGTGATGAAAACACAAGAATTTTACATCAGGAGGAAGTATTTCAAGGCTATTAAGACGCTTACCGTAATCCAGAAAGTTAATGAACTTCTGAAATTCTTGAAAATTATTTTCATAATTATAAAGAAAAACTACAGATTTCAAAATGAAACCAATAACTCTTGTTAAATTAGGAGTGTTTTTTTCTAAAGATAAAACAAACTCTATAAAATAAAACAGAGATAAAAAGATAATTAAACTCATGATTAAAATTTTCTACTAAGAAAATAAGTTTTTCTGTTTTTAAATTAATTGAAATTAAGTAATAAAGATTGTTAGACTTTGATTCTTGAGGTATTTCAAAGTGCCGGGGAGGCATTCCATAATCCAGAGTTTCATAAGTAAGGCTTTGAAATTCTCTAAATAAATTTTATAATTATAATAAAAAGCTACGTGTTTCGAAATAAATCCAATACCTCTTTTTGAATCAGGAGTGTTTTTATGATCAAAGATAAAACAAACTCTTTAAAAGAAGACAGAGAGATAAAAAAAATTAAAAGGTTTCTGACTGAGAAAATAAGTTGTTCTGTTCTTAAACTCAACTCATCTGGATTAAATGATAAAAAAAAACTTAAATTTTAAATCTGGAAGTATTTCAAAACCATCAAGATGGCAGGTGGCATAATTCCATAATCCAAAAAAATCATAAGTAAAGCTGTGAAGATCTTACAAAATGTTTTCATAATTATGAAGAAAAAGCTACATATTTCGAAATAAATCTAATTGTGCTTTTTAAAACAGGAGTGTTTTTCTAGAGATAAAATCTTTTCCGAGGAAAAAAATAGAATAATAGAAAAATAGATAAAAAGAAAATATAACTCAAGATTAAAATGTTTTTTTTTTTTAAAGAAAATAACTTGATCAGTTTTTATACTTCCTTAAATTTAGTGATTAAGATCATAAATTTTGCATTAGTAAGTATTTCATAACTATCAATGCGCCGTAGGCATAATTCCAAAATCCAGAAAATCATAAGTAATGCTTTGAAATTCATGCAAGTTCTTTTCATAATTATAAGGAAAGAAACTTCATCGAAGCAAATCCAATAATGCTTCTTGAAGCGTGATTTTTTTTTAGGGATTGAAACAAACTCGATAAAAGACAATCGAAAGGTAAATAGAAAATAAACCTCGTGATCAAAAGATTTTCTACTAAGAAAATAAGTTGTTCAGTTCTTAAACTCATTTGGCTCAAGTGACAAAGAACATTAAATTTTGAATCTGGAGGTTTTTGCCAAAACTTAAACAGAAGCTTCCTTCTCAGGACGCCGGGAGATTTAATTCCATAATCCACACTAACTCCTTGGATGCCAGAATGATTTAAGATTGCATCTGGCTGACAATTTGTTAACTGTATCACCCGATTAACGCTTGTAACCTTAGATTGCTTGCGCAATAATCTTCCACGTGGACAGACAAGGGGGGCAAAAGTACTAACCCCGCATCATAATGATTTTTAGCCCCTTTTTCCTTATCCCCATATGAAGAAATGGAATGCAAAGAACTCTGCAGAAGTTCGCAGACGATATTTCTTTTCACTGGGTTATGAAGCTTCAACTATTCCAACTAGCGAATAACATTTATGTTGACACTGATATGATGGTACAGCTGCACATTTTTGAGGAGGTAATAAACTATTTAGAAGTTTGTTGAACACAGAATTTAAATACTCGTATCTGCGGCAGTTTTTATCATGTAATCGTTTAACAAATGCAGAAAAGAAATACATATTTTGATGGCTTCACGCTTATGTTAAAGACAAACTAGATGCATTATTTGAAAGTAGTTTGCGAATTAAATCTGTTTTAGGTAAGAAAAAAAAAGGAAGGTATACTTTATTTTTGCAAGGGTATGAAAAGTTTAAATTTTCTAGGAAATAACATTAATTTTTAGGAGTCAGAATGTTAAGGATTGGATTGCATAACATATTTTAGCATTTATGAATTAACTCAATTATTATTTTAAATATAATAATGTGAAAAAATAAAGGAAGTGATCTTAGTAATTTATTTAAATTTTAATACACTGACAATTACGCAGGGTAAAACAACATTGCATATGCAAGCTAAATATTCAAATATGACTTTAAGTTTTTGAAGACAGATAGGGTAAACTAATCAGTGAATGAACACTTAAGCTTCGCTTGCCTTTTAAAAAAGCATATTAATTTCAAAATTCTTAATTTTAGTTAAATGTCAACATATTTGTTTCTAATTGCAAATTATGTAAAAAAAATTGTAGAGAACGTACATAATATTGTTTTAAAGTTTTGGAAGTTCAAATAACAAGTAGTAAGAAGACCAAGTGAAGGAACAGCTCTTAATAGTGGACGAACACCCAGTAAAGGAACACTTAATTTTGGTTATTCTTTAATGCTCTTTATGAATTTATAAGCCATACAAATATTTAAAAACAAGCATATTCTTGAAATTATAACATATAAATATTTAGAAAATGTTAACTTTTTTTTGTAATCATGAATTGAAAATTAAAGAGTGAACATATTAACACATACTGTTCTTTCACTGGGAAATCAATGCCCAGTAAAGGAACATGCCTGTTCCCTCACTGGTTAGAAGTTGTTTTTCGCATTTTGAACATACTTTTGATGCCAAAAAGCATCATTAAAGGTACAAGAAAATTAAAGTTTATCTTTTATTTTCATTAACTTAGAAAAAAAAAACAGTAAATGAACATTTGTTCCTTCACTGGTTTTTCATCGTTTGGTGATCCAGTGAATAAACACCCCTTTATCTCAGTACTTTATTATGCTATGATGCTTAAAAAAATAAAACGTAACTTAACTATATTTTGAATTCTCTTTTTCACAGTGAGAAAAATAAAACTATTACATGCAATTAATTCCACTTCAAACATATAAATATAAACACGCACCTTATAATTTTTTCAGAGAAACAAGGTGTTGCAGAGATAATAACAAATTCAAAGATTTTTCAAGAGAAGTCTATTTGACCAGGTAATCCAAAACATTGCTAGATGACTTCCTATTGTTTGGCAGTAAGCTATTGTTACCAATCAATCTAAAGAAAAACTTTCAACTTCTTATTTTTAATCAATATATATGAAATGTTCCTTCACTGGGTAGTGTTTCTTCACTGGTTGGTTTACCCTACCCAGGGTTAGATCATAATTTTGTTCAACCTATGCTTAACGCCATGTTTTATATTTTTGTTCTTTAACATGTGTAACTTAGAACTTTAAACTTTCATTCAAGCAAACAAAATTATATACTCTTGTATTGGCAGATGTCTTAAATTGCTTCGAGTAAATGAGTAATTGACTAAAAAACGCTCTGTTGCATAAATTATGTATAAAATTTTCCTTCATTTTCGAAAATTGTTCCCTTTTTTTAAAGTAGAATTGATTTGAAAAAAAAGTACTTTTAGATGAAGAATAACGTAACCTCTTTATTCTATGAGAGATTTTACGTCAGAAGAATTCGATTAATAATTTTTATAGAAGCATGAAAGTTACACGAAAGTTTGTTCCACAAAAAGCTGTTTTTTTTAAATTAAAAATTTTGAAATTTCCTTTCACTAAGTGAAAAGCGCAAAGTCTCTGTAAAACAATAAATGTAAAACAATTTTTATCTTGTGTTCAAGTTAAAAATTTAATGTTTAGAATCTAAAGTAACATTAAAAAAGCTTGTATATGAAATATCACATTTAGGTCACCAAGAATCTAAATGAAATTCCTAATCTAACTAGGAATCTACATAAAAATTCAACCTAAGCATGGGGATTGAAACTTTAAAGAATGCAAATTTTTTAATAAATAGGTAAAGTTTTCTAGTTGATTTCGGAGAAGCTTAATTCTCATTTCATGAGTTATTTTTCTAAACATAATTTTTCTCAACTTTGAAACGAAGATTTATTGCATATTTATAGCTTAAAAAATTGAAAATATACCGTTTTGTCGTTCGAATTGTTTTATATTGAGCAATTGCCATTGAATTGTTAAATATAAAACAATTTTTATTTTGTGTTCAAGTTAAAAATTTAATGTTTAGAATCTAAAGTAGCATTAAAAAAGCTTGTATATGAAATATCACATTTAGGTCACCAAGAATCTACAAGAAATTCCTAATCTAACTAGGAATCTACAAAAAAATCCAACCTAGGGATGGGATTGAAACTTTAAAGAATGCATATTTTTTAATAAATAGGTAGAGTTTTCCTGTTGATTTCGGAGAAGCTTAATTTTCATTTCATGTGTTATTTTTCAAAGCATATTTTTTTTAACTTTAAAACTAAGATTGGTTGCATATTTATAGCTTAAAAAATTGAAAATTTACCGTTTTGTCTCCAAAAATTTAAACTTCAAGCTAAAACACCATAGGTAATTGTGGTTTTTTCCAAACATTTTTATTATTGTTTTTGGTGAATAAGGTATACTTTTTTAATGATTAGAAATTTTGAATTTCTAAAACTCTTTTTTTCTTTTCTCTTCTGTTTCATTTCTTCCCGTCTTTTGCAATGAAGCATAAATAAAATGAATTGTAAATAAAAAGATCTTTAACTGCTGTTATTAAATATTGAAAACATCACATTTCATCTCAATCATTCATGAAGAAACAAATTCTGGTAAAACTATCGTGTATTATATGACAATGACATTTCTGGTTTAAAAAATTAAAAAAAAAAAAAAAAAAAAAACAAGATATTAAGCAAAAATATACGATAGTTATATTGTTTATTTGGTAATATTTTTTCATATGGTAACGGTTTACCATAAACTCAAGTTTTCAAAATTACAGTTCTTGTTACTAGAAATTCAGTAAAAAACACAAAATTAAAAAGTAAATTTTTACCGAGTAAATGGTTTTAATGCCATGCTCTCATCTATCCAAAAATTACCAAATCAGACCACATTTACCAAAGATTATCACATATTATAAAACCATATTTTATTCCCAATTTAACTAAAATCATTTTTAAAGTGATTCAGTAAAAATTACCAAGAGTTTTTGGTGTTCCCGTATATCCGAAAAGCGGTAAATTTTACCATATTCTGGTAGCTTTGACTATGCTATTTTTTCTCAGTGTATAGGCCCTTTCACTCCAAATTTAACTTATGCCCTCCTGATATGCATTTTGAACTTGAAAACGAAAATTTATTTTATATTTATGGTTTAAAAAAATAAAACTTACGGTATTGATCTCGGAAATTTAACTTTTATTGGTATATAAGTAAATAAGTGGACAAAATGACAATTTCTTGACTATTATAAATTTTGAATATAAATTTTTTTTCTGGTATTGCACGCTCTTGCACAATGCAGAATGAAATACACATAAAAAGATCTTTAACAGCCCTTATTGAATGTTGAGATCACTTGCGTTTGCCCCACCTCGCACACCTCAATCATAGCCCTCTCACCCCAGATCTAATTTATTATCTCCACTCCGATCCTCGCAGATGGATTACCAGATAGCTTAATTAACGCCATTTATTCAAACGCTAATGGGAACATTTTTTTTTCTCTCTTCTTCTAATCCTCGCACAAGGGGAAGTTTACAATTCGTGATTAACTACGAGAAGGGTTTTGTACCGCTGTGGTTTACGGAGAACGAATTTGATTTCCGTTATCTCAGTTTATTTATATTTCTGATTAAAAAAAATGCTTTTTTTTTTCATTATTCAATGTCTTAATACATTTATTAGTTTAGGGAAGACTTGAAAAAAAATTAATAAAAAAAAAGAATAGTCGAAAAGTTTCTTGAATGTTGTAAGGTGGTTTAAAATATGCAGTTTCTCTCTCTCTCTCTCTCTACACTTTTTCTTCTCTCTCTTCTAACCCTTGCACCAGGATAAGTTTACAATTCGTGTTTAACTACGAGAAGGCTTTTGTACCGCAGTGGTTTCCGGAAAAACAATTTGATATCCGTTATTTACGTTTATTTATGCATATGATTTTTTTTAAAAAAAATTGTTTTTACATTACTTAATGTTTTCATAGAGTTATTAGCTTAGGAAAGGCACGAGAAAAAAAATAAAAAAAGTAAAATTCGAGAACCAAAACCAAAAAAAAACCTAAGTGCATAGAAGAGTAAAAAGTAAGATGGAAAAAATCCAAGAGAAAAAGATAAAGAACTACTTCTGAATACTGTAGACACTTTTAATATTGATACTTTTAATATTGATACTTTTAATACAGATACTTTTAATATATCTTAGATAACATAGATACTTTTCCACATAGTATTTATATTATTATATCTTTATAACGATAAACTTAATACAAATATTTTTCCATAATGTAACAGCATTGAGGAATTTTGATAACAAGATGGAATAATTTATAAATTTTTTTTTTTAATTCTACGGGTGAAATATTTAACTAAATATTAAAACCTTTTCTTACAAACTAATCTAATTTTGAACTTGACTTGAAAAAGTAATAAAATGAATGGTTACAGCTATTAAACATAACTACACGTACTTTATTAACCTCGTTTATCTCATCAATTATCTTAACTACACGTACTTAAGATAAGTGATAAGTTGTGATTCATATCATTCGTGTCCTACAAATAACCTTCTATAATCTAGATTTTTAGATTCCTAGCCTATGAGTAAAATGACCAATTTAAAAAACGTACCGCGCAAATGAATAAGATGCAATAGTTTAGATGAATAAAATGACCACACTGTAAAATATTTTAAAAATCAAAGAAGCATTTACTATTAAATATTTCCAACTTATCTCATTATTTCCAACACTCTCACTGTTTCCTACTTCTTCATGTCATTAAAAATTACTCAAATAGTTACAAAACAATAGTTCAATTTATAACCATTAAAATTTATACCATAAAATAATAAAGAAACCAAACTTACTCACCTATCAAAAGTTACGGTATTTAACTTCATATGATTACATTTATTTCAACTCTTAACAATCGTTGTATTATGACCACTCATTTCATTCTTGTATATCTTTCTGTAAAAAAAAGTATCTTAACCTTTGTGTTCGATATTTATAAAGATCATATAGAATGGATAGTATTACAACTGTTATTATTTCTAAAAAATATCATTTCTACTTTAAGTATGTTAAATAGGGTCAGGTGGGGGGGGGGAAGAGGGTATAAAATCAAACATTTTTTAAAGATGACTCTGAAACCAAACCATTAAATTTATTTTACTGACAATTTTGATGCATTTTATATACATTGGATTCATATAGATTAAATATAAATCATAACTTATCTATTTTATTAGATTCTTTTCTTATAGTAATGCATTCAGAAGAACATATTTTGATATACCTACGTTACTCCAGAGTGGGGTAAAGTGAGTATAGCTTTAAAATTAGTATATATTTCATAAAAATAAGTATATATTTTACTAATAAAAATGCTCATAAATAAATGTATCAAGATTATATTTAAAAGAACAAATGACAAAAAATAATTTTTTTCTTCATATTATTAAATGAAGGAGTTAATGCTCTTGCTATCCAAAATAAGGTTACACTTCGGTTGCAGTATATTTTGCTGAACTCTGCACAATTTCATCAAAAAGCAGGGAAAGTGTAATAGGTTTTGGTTTATTTGAAATATAAATGAGAGTAAAAATTAATATCTATAGAGGTATAATTTAAAGTGCTTTTATTATTTATAGCGCACTTGTATTTTTATTGAATTTAGTTACTTTCAGGAAATTGTTTTGTTTTCCATGAAAAACTGTCGTATGAATGCAGAAATTTGTATAAAAACTCATCTATATCTGTAAATATGCTCATTAAGTTTTACTATTATTCTATTATGGTAAATTTTTGATTGTATGATATTCTTATTATATTGTTATGCCCTTTATCATTCTTCTCTTTAAAAGATAAAATTTAAAATAAATTTTGCTTTCAGCGTTATAAATACTACAGAGAGCTAAAATAAAAACAAGTAAATTATTTTTTAGCTATTTCATTATAAAATATAGAGCATTTGAATACTTACTAAAACTAACACAGAAGTAAAAGAAAATAGCCCTATCTTACAGCAAGTTGACAAGCCTGAACATTGATTCACTTTACCCCACCTCAGAGAAATATTAATACAAATAAAATTCCGAAATTTATACTTAAATTTCTGTGCAGGTCTGTTATTGTTTTATTTTCGTCTTTATTGTTTTTAATGATATTGGAGGAAAGCTCAACAATAGCTAAAACTAACATACTTTAAAAGTTTATTATAAAAAGATAGTTAGTAAACAATTTTAACGAAGCAAATTTAATAGTTTCGATAGTTTTTAATGATATTGGAAAAAAAGTTCAGCAATAGAATTAAACTAGCATACTTTATAAGATGATTACAAAAAGATAGTTTGCAATTATTTAATATTTTTTATCAGTCTCTAAAACTAAAGTAAAAATGCTTGTCTCAATGCCAGTAAATGCCTCTTAAAAAATTTAATAAATTATCTTAACTTAAAAGGAGAAAATAGATGGGTTTTTTTTTAACATAAAGCTACTTTGCGCCATGTACCTACTTTCCCCCACTTGACCCTATAATAATATTTTCTGTAAAAGTAAGATTTATAATTAAAGTGAATAATTTCAGCAACTCTTTAACATGTTACTTTTCTCAAAAGCTGTTTTTCTTTCATATAGTATGTGGACGGGTTGCTAAAAATTTAATTTTAATGTACTTAATATAATCATTGCTTAATAAATAATCTTTTTTTCTTAATGTAAGTTATTAACATCGAATTGGAAGCTCAACATCAAAACGGTTTTAATTTCCAAAAACAATAGCTTCCAAAAACAATCTCCTCACTAATTCCATCATAGCATCCAAATCAACAATTTGTAATCAACCACGTCATTATATCTTCTGTAAATTTTAAAAATTTTATTAATCGTGAATCTTTTCCAAAACGTTTCACATCGAGAAATTAAGATAAATTTATTCCCCTTAAAATTCGTCTTTCTTCAATGCAGAGTCTTCTTGTAAAAAATCCACTTTTACAGTACTGCACATAAATCTTTTTTTACTCAATATTTCTTAGTAACAATTTATTAGTACAACACTCAAACTTTTTTCTTTAAAAAAATATTCTTCATCTTCTTTCTGCTATCGTAAACGTACAATAGAAATGTTTTTCTGCTTCACTTAACATCCCGTACTCACTCGTAAGTATTGATTATTATATTACTATTTTTTTTTTGACGCTAATGATGCGCACTTCAGTGACACTGCATGCACAGCATGCACTTGATTAGGGACGATTAGCACATTTGAAGTCACACTATCGACCATTAATATCGAGTCCTAGATAATGAAGATCCGATCATTTTATTAAAAGTTATTCTGAGTGTTTCGTTTTATATTTTGCGCACTTTAAGTACGTTTTCTAGACTTTGTGTTTTATTCACATAGTTTTGCTTCATTCATATATAATATAAAGTAAATATATATATATATATTTTTTTGCTTGGAAGAAATTTTCTTTATGAAATATTTCAATCCAACCAAATTTGTTTTCTTCTTTAAGAAAAATGATCAAAATCTGTTTTAAGCAGAAAATTTAAGATTAAATTGAATGAGTTACGTTGAAAACTGTTCTTATTTCTAACAACAATCGCATTTCGTCTATAATAAGTGAAAAGAGTTTTACTAATTACTAAATTAAAAATTCTGTCTTAAAATAACTCTTATTTTTATCTATTGATATGATAATTTTAAGTATAGAACAATAGATATTGAGAAGCTTCAACAAAAAATGATCCATCGATTTAATGTCTCAATATTAGAACGCAAACTAAAATACATCTTTCAGACAGAAATCATGCATTAAAAAAAAAACAAATAATTCTACATCGTGACCTATTATCTATCACAAAACATAAACCCCATCGTCCCAACATCACCACCTGATTTAGAGAACACCAATTAGGAAGTGTTATAAAGAGAACCTTATAAAACAATTGTAGACAGCTGTCTCGAGGAGGAGAAAAAATTAGCTTGATTTTTTTTAAAGCAGATGCAAAAGTTAAGCTTCAGAATTGATGAAACAGTGAAGACTAAATTAAAACACGCTAGGCTGACTTAACACTTCTGTGCTATGCTTTTTTTCTGGGGATGTTTTTTTAATCCCAAGGGACGAAAACAGCTGCCAAAACTTCCATTGTTCTTTTCATGATATCTCAATTGGATTATTCAAACAGGTATTAAGGTTACCCCTTGAAAATTTACCTAATTGATGATGAGGGTTCACTGCGATTTTGCTTTTATACATTCGTATATTCGTCATGCAATTTTTTAAAAGAAATATATTTGAGTTTTTAGAGTTTTGAACTAAAAATGAGTTTCATTTATAATTTTTTTTAGATTTATTTAGTTTCCTCAATTTTTAATCTTTAAAATATCGTGTCTAGTACCGGTCATGTCTGTAACCTAATCTGGCTGCAGATATGACAAACTTGTTGACAAAGATGACATTACTTACAATGTTTTCTTTTAATTATAGCGTCATTTCTTTTAAAGCAAATGAAAGAGATCATCTTTAGCAATGATGCAATAAAAAATAAATTAACACAGATGTTTGGTTAACTTAACGCTTCTGTGCGATAATTTTTGGGGAGATTTTTTTTAAATCGCAATTAAGGGAAGAAGCACTCAAGCAGATAAAGTTAATTTATCCAAAAGTTAACTCTTGAAATTGAAAAAAAAAAGAACAGATTGGATAAATTTTGATTCTAATGTTCGAATTCTTACGTGTTAGAAACCAACCATTATGGTCTGAGAAGGTGAAATTAAATAATCATTTATTATTTTTTGTTATTATATTTATTAATTATCGAAAAAAGGTTTGAATAGTAAAGCATCCGAATTTTTATATAATTTTAAAGAAGTAATACTTAGTACATGAAGAGTATTTGTGTTTATTTTTAGAATTTTGAATTAAATGAAAGTGCGTATCTTATGTATTTAGTTTTTGTAAATTTAATTTTTCTGAAACATAAATAGAAAATTCAAGAATAAAATTAACAGTATTTGAAATGAATTTAAAGAGTTTAATGAACAGTACTGAATTTGCACCATTTTCAATGCAGCCATCTAAAAGGTATAAAACGTTCAGAAAATGAAATGAATTTTTACATATTATATTTTATTTTATTTATTTTAAATATTTCAAAATATTTTAAATTTTTCGAATGCTTAGAAAGTTAGTATTTGTTCTCATTAAAACAATTAAATAATGTTCTAGGAATGAAATCGATCAAAATATTTTAAACTTGCGTATTCAATAATCTGTTACTGTTTTTTATAACTTAAAACCAAATAATTCTTTATATTTTTACTTATTCTCCCTTATCATCTAAAATTCTTTTCTTTATCCTGAAATTTAAGTTTAAAAGGTTTATACTTCGCATGCACGGAGAAGAAAATTCTAGTAAAATTGCCGTACTGTATGGAAAAGATATTTCTGATTAGAAAAAAACAACAATATTCCGGTTAATAAAATTAAAATATACAGTATTTATACCATTTAGTAATTTTTACATTCATATAGTAACGGTTTACCGAAAATTCTGGTTTTCAAAATTATAGTTCTTATTACCCCACATTTGAAAAATATCCAGAACTGAAAAGTAAATTTAACAGAATAAATGTTTTTATGCCATGATTTTAGTTATCGTGATAAAATAGCCAAATATTTCCAAATTTACCAAGTTTTATTTCATCACACGCTATAAAACAATATTTTATTGTTAATTTTATCAAAATCATCATTAAAGTATATCAGTAAACATTGCGGAGATTTTTGACGTTCGCATAGAGCCAAACATACAATAATTTCGACCATGCCTTTCTTCTCAATGCAAAATTAACTTTCCTTGCACCTGAAAATTTCTTTACTTCCTTGTATTACGAAATTATATATTAAGTTTTTTTTTAATAAATAATTTAAATTTAAAAAGAAAAATGTTTAAAAGAATGTAAAAATTAAATGCAAATGAAATTTTATCTGAACAAAAAAATTTTAACTTGGCTTTAATACTATTTTCATTGTTTTATACTTAATATTTCGTTTTATTTTAAAACCAATGTATGGTTTTAGTTCATTTGTTACCTTTTTTTATATCTGCCGCATTCAAACTTTATTGAACTTTTTATTTTAAAGCTAAATGTCATTTATTTACCAAGATATTTATAAATTTGCATCTCACGTTTCCAAAACATTTTTAACTTGATTATTTTTTATACCTTTAAACAGATGGCTTTGATTCCGTTATTCTATTGAGGGTTCGGCGCTCTTTCTTCCTTCAAATCCAGATCTCTAATCGCCAAATTCGATTATCTCGTGGAATAATTAACACATCACGAAACTGACAGAGGTGGGATGAGTAAAAAAAAAGCTTGAAAGGTGTCGATCGCGTGATCAGAGGGAACGTCATTCACGCGTCTTGAGGGACACGTGCCCTCCTTCACGAATTTGATGCGCTAAGCATATCGCTCAGGGACCCAGGATTTCCCCTTAGCGTTACGCCAAAAATTTTCCTGCGCGCGTGTTGATTTCGCCTGCTTGTCTATTAGTCTAAAATGTTGACAGAAGTTTGTAGTTTGTATCTTTATCTGAATTGTATTTGATATCATAATCTGAATTAAGCTCTTTTTAGAGGGCGAGCTATATGCAAGGAAAATATGTTGTATTTTCAAAAAAATTAATTCGACAGAAGGCATATTTTTTCTCATTGTAAAAGCTAATAAAAAAGTTGAATTGAAACACTGAGAAAAAAATAATATGATAATATAACTCTACGGGAACACCAAAAAGCTAAGTAATTCTTACCAAAGAGCTTTGATAAAGATTTTAGTAAAGTTAACAATGATATATATAGTTTTATATGATGCGATAAAATTTGGTAAATGTGTTGAAATTCGATTATTTTATCACGATGCTTCCAAGCATGGTATAAAAACCATTCACTCTGTTAAATTTACGTTTCAGTTTTGTATATTTTCTAAATGTGTAGTAATAAAAATTGTAATTTAAAAAACCAGAATTTAGCCGTTAAACTGTTACTGTATAAATAAAAGCGTAACTAAATAATTTAAACACCGCATGTTTTGGTTTTATTAAACAGAATTACATTTTTTTTCACTCAGAAGTGTCATGAGCATGCAGTAAGACAATTTTGAAAATTTTTTTCTCCGTGTATAATAAGAAAGTTCTCCAATAAGAATGCGCTGAAAATTACGTGCGCAACTTACGAAGTGTTGCAAGAAAATATTTTGTAATGACGAAGGTGCAGTTATTTTATTATTTTTTTAATAAAGCAGAAATCTTCTACAATAAAATTGAGCTTAAAGAAATGTACTATAAAATTGCAAACATGATGAATTGTAAAATAGCTAAACGCTAATCTTGTTAGATAAGTAGCCGCAACATTAAATAATTATATATTGGCTTTTTTTTAAACGTTAAATCAAACTATTTCTAGAAATCTATTAGGAATTATTTTTTATTGGCAACGCCATTTCTTACTTCGTTTCATTTTTTTTTTTATTATAAAGTCACAACGAAATTAATATTGGTATTTATACAAATCTAACACTTTGCATCTTAAATCTAATACTTTACAAATGTATTTAAATGTCTCTTCAAAACATGGTTGTGGTATTATTAATGTTCACACATTTTAGTATTTCCAACTTATTTTCTATCCAATATTTTTTTTTAAGATATTTTCGGATAAAAAAAGGGTAAAAAATAAATATATTTTGTTGAAGATAATAAAAAAAAACTTTTCTAATTGCAAGAAAGCTCCTAATTTGAAACCAATAGTTTTTAATCTGTAATGCATTTACATTTTTTTTAAATAGTGACAATAGATGTAACACTTTAATAAATGATCGTATGACTCAATAGCTGCCAAACAGTGGTGAAAAATACCGCTATTTTGGGTACCGGTACTTTTTACCGTAAAATCTATTTTTCACTGGAATATGTTACGAAACAAAAAAAATATCTTATATACCATAATTTTTGACAGTTATAATAACAGTAAAATCACTGAATCACTTTAATTAAATAAATATCAAAGGAAAAATTACGGTATAATATTTTATGATAAAAATGGATTTTACGGTACAATGAATTTTACGGGAAAATGGATTTTAAGGTTAAATGAATTTTACGGGAAAATGGATTTTACGGTGAAATGAATTTTACGTGAAATGGATTTTAAGGTGAAATGAATTTTACAGATGCTGCACCCAAATTGACTGCTCTTTTTACCATAATTTGATCCGGAATTTTTTCTAGTAAACTGTTATATAACTACTACAGTGCCACGTGAGTTTAGTATATATATTTATATATCTCTTAAAATTATACGTGATATATAAATATTTAAATTTATTCTTGAGAACATTTTTCTATGTGTTTTTTAATTGATTCTGTTATATTTCTTTATTTTTAGTTCTTCAACTTTTACTGCAGTTGCTTGAAAGAGAAAAAATTAATTGATATTAAAAATGAGGTCTTTTTCATGTTTCAGTTGCAGTTGTTTCATTTTCCAAGCCAAATAGAATAATACAGCTAAAAAACTAATAAGAATTCAGATTTGTAAAAAGTTCTTCGCAATCTGTGCGTATCCCATCTCAGTATTGTTACATAAGTGTCGAAAAGTGCCGTAGTTCAATTGAAAAGATAAGGGGAAAAAAATCTCTAAGCCCCCAAAAGTGGTTCCGGCTGAGAAAAATTACACCTTTGAATCTACGAATGCGACAATAGCGAAAGGATCAATGGTGAAGAATACCCTCAATAGAACTCGGGTCCGGGCCAGAAGAATAACTGAGCACAAGTGCAAGAATAATACTTGCTCTCTGTACACCTGATCGTGATAAATCGGGCGTAGGGATGGATTACTGTCCCTTTTATTGGGAACTTTACAGGGGCGTTTTTTAATGTTGTCTTGTCCTATGTCCTCTGCTTCTACAATGTGTGATTTATCGAAAAGGGCATGTTGAAATTGTGGGCGTAAGGATGGAGTGCATAGGGTAAGTGGCTCGGGCGAACTGTCGGGGTACTTTACCGATCTCATTTAAATAAAATGAACAGAGGGAGAAGTCATTTTACCCCTCTAAATATGGAGATTCTGTTTGCTGAGTTAGGTTCTTCGATGTATTGGCAGCAGCAAAGCGATATTGAAAACACAATATCAATGTAATGTATTAGTTTGCAGCGCTTGTGTAAGATTTATAAATCGCTATGTCATCCATTTTCGATACGTGCGTATTCTTACGGTTTTGTTTTGCTTTTGTTGAGCAAGATATTACAGATGTGAATCGAAACAATTAAATAAAGTTCATCAAGTTATTTTTGAACAATATGCTTTAACATTAATTTATTTACAACTCTTGAATTAATTTCAATATGTTGCATCGATTAATAAATTGCTTTACTCCTTTTATTGATTTTTTCAACAAAAAAAATTGAATGTGGAAAATTTATTTTCCTATTATAATACAATTAAAGAAATCAGTCTCATAAACTTACCAACAACAAACCAACGTTTATTAAAAAAGTCCTTATTATAATAGCAAAAATTCAAGAATACCTAAATTAGAAACGAATTGTTAACTTCGGCAAAAATAGTAACAAAAACTAGATAAATCGAGAATAAATTTGAAAAATATCCATAAAGCCCAAAAAAAATCGCCAAAATATTAAAGAAAAAAAAACACACTTTTAAGCAAAACTAGAAAATTTCAAATTTCAAAAAGTGCCAAAAATGCCTTAATTACCCCTAAAATGCGACCAAATCTGCTTTCGTAAAAAAGTATTAATTCTGCGTTTCTTGAGTTTCTAAAACATCTTAGAAACAAACTAAAACTGTTTTTGTTGTCTGAGAATTCATAAGCTGTTATGAAACAAACCAAAGAGTACAAATACATTACAGAAGTTTTTCATACTAACTCGAAAATGTATTTAAATCACAAAATCTTGAAAATAATATGAAATTGTTAAAGTAGTTAGTAAGGAAAAATTTCCAGCAATGGAAATTTTTTTACTATAGTAAAATTCATTGAATAAATTTAGAATTGCCAGAATTCAGTTTAGTGTTACGAAATTACTTAATATTGTGAATTAAGGTAGAAACATAAAATTTTAGAATCAGTTTCAAATCTTTTATTTTATCGTTCAGTTCTGTTATATGTAAAAACTGTTTCTGCGATATTTTCATTTACTCTTATTCATTTGATTCTGTCATATAATAAATCAGAAAATTAAAAAAAAGTCTGCACTAATAACGCTTTTCGGAATTTATTCTTTAGTTTGAAAGAAGTTATGGCGCATGGTATTCATATAAATATGCATTTAATAAAACATATAAATAAATATCAATATAAAAAAATGATACGAAATTAAAATATTTGAAATAAATCGCAACTTACTTTGCAAATTTGAACTTTTGTTTTCATTAACACACGACATATTTAAAGAATTAACATATGAGCATTTCATAGAATTAAAATACGACAAATAACCAAACGATTTCAAAGAACATCATAAACTTGATTAAAAATAATAAAAGAAAACGATAAACTTATCAATCTTACTACTAGTTAAGCTTTTCGCCGTAGCATGGCGTTAAAAACGTTCTCTCCAAAATGTTGATATTTTGCGCGCACTGATAAAATTTTTCTATTTATTCTAGCATTGGCTTGTAGACTCGAAAGCTATTTTTTAAAAATGTTTTGTGAAATACGAAGCAGACTTATTTTATTAAAATATATTTTTATTCTCTTTTTTTTCTAACAATTTCAAATTTCGTGAGCGATTTGTTTCCTCATTTACTTTTAAAAAATTTTCTTCCAAAAAGAACATTCTTCAAATTCTGTCATATAGCTATTATATTTATATACAGATTCATGCATTTCATTATTAAATTACGCATTTTAATTGTTATTAAATTTGTGTGTTTTAAAATAAAATGCCTGCAATATCAGGAAAAAATATTGTCGTGGTTGTAAACTTTCGAAGTCCCGCAATGGACTGATCGTTAAGACACGGTTCCCAGCAGATCACCGAAGTCAAGCATCACTGGCTGCGGTCAGTGTGCGGGTGGGTGACCACTTGGATCAGTCTGCGTAGGGACCGAGGGTGTGCGGTATTGGTCCTCGTTAAACTGTGCTACCGTAAAGTGCTCGACTTCGCGCGCAGGTCGTCGGGCTACCGAAGCGGGGGTGCCATCCCCTCCGCAGAGGATCAAAATTGTGATGGCATGTCTTCGGATCATCCTCCGGGATCTTTCCCAGACCGTCGCCAATAGCCCATTGTGCAGCTCTAGTGCGACGTAAATTAACAACAACAACATAAACTTTCGAATGCAAAGAAATATATTAAACGTTTCCGCACAATTGGGTATAATATAAAAAAACACAACTACTTCCACTTAGTAGGAATAATATTTACCATGACGCAATGCTAAATTCTATGCCACTATCCACATAAATGCCACTATCCACATAAATCAATTATTAATCAAAAATCGAATATCAATTACTTTTCTTTATAATGCAATAAAATCTGGCGAGCAGCTATTTAAACGATCAAACACTTCGTTTGTTTATTTGTGGCTTGAAGTTAGGCTCGCAGAAAATGCCGTTCATGGGTTAAATTTAGTAGGAATAACACAACCTGTGACGTAGGCTATAGTATACCCAATTGCTAAGGCATTTAAGAAGGTGCCGTATTATTTTTTTCTCAATTCGTGGCAAAATGGCAACAGTATTCGGGTTAGTGAGTATAGCGCCCCGCTATGGTAAATAGATTAAATACTAGTACCTGATAAGTTTATCGTTTTCTTTTATTATTTCTCATTCAATTTAATCTATATATTAATCGTTTGATAATTTATTTTAATTTAATTCTATTAAGCGCTTGGATGCTATTTCTCAAAGGATGTTGGAAGTTAATGAAGGTAAAATGCACGTTTATCTGAACTCCTAAAGTAAATTACAAATTAATTTTAATATTTTAAATTCCGTCCATTTTTTGTACTTAAATTTATTTCTTGATTGAATAAATTACATATGTATATGATTTAAAAGCACTATTAATCTTTTTAAATTAATCAAAGAATATGTTATATATTTCGATAAGCGTAATAGATTAAAATTACTATCTTTCGATAAATTATCAATGTATGTTTTTTTTTCATTAGTAAAGTTTTTCATATACTAGAAGGTATTAAATAGTGATAAATAAAAATATAATCAAAACACAGTTCCTTGATAATATAACTAAAATCTGAAATAAAGGAAATCTTAAAAATGTTAAGTTTCACACAAATTAAAATTTTGAAGAAAAATAATTTAAGACCAGTTGTATGAGTTATCTCAATTCTTTCACGATTCAATACTTTTAACTGAAAGAAAACAAAAAAGGATCTTTAGAACTATTAATATGATTGTATCATTAAGATAAAATTGGAAGTAAGCTAATGGTGTATTATATTCAGAGGGAGAAATTCTGGCGCATAACTCCCATTTAACTACTAATGATCATGTGTAAACATCAGCAAGTATAGTACTCAAAATATAAATTTTTAACCTCTTACCACCTTTTTAACTTTTTTTTTATAATAATTAGATATTCACGTACTTAAATGCAAACTTAATGTTTTGAGGGATTTACTATAATACTAAAATAGAGCAGATAATATTTTAAAATACGAAATCAGACACAAAAGTGCATTTTTTTCTGAATTTTTTAAAAAAAAGAAATTTTTAACAAATTTAGAATTTTGACTCTCATTATAGGGAAAGGATATTCGCCTCATTGGAAATATAGTTCCAATTTTTCATACAAGAGACTTGCGTTAACAGGAATTGGAAGATTGGAAGAAGCAAAAAAGATAGTCGAGTGTTACAATTTATTCCTCGGATGAGTATAAATATAACTCATATTGTAACAATACATAGTTACAGCACATCAATATATAGTTGTAACACATCAGTATAATGTAACGGAATTTAAATAAAGGGAGGAAAGTTAGAATGATATTAATCGATTGTTTCTAAGAATAAAAGTGGGAAAACAAAGTGAATGCTATTAAATATACAGAGAGAAAAAAAAATCTGGTCAAATTACTGAACTGTATACCAATGACATTTCTGGTAATAAAAAAAAATACCTAATTCTGGAAATAGAAACAAAAACATGCATTACCATTCATTTGGTAATTTTTTCGGTTCATATGATAACGCTTTACAGGATCTGGTTCTCAAAATTATAGTTCTTATTACCTCACATTAGTGAAAAATACAAAACTGAAAAGTAAATTTAGCCGAATAATTGGATTTTATACCACTTTTTAAGGTATCATGATAAAATTACCAAATTTTACCACATTTAAATAATTTTATCACGTAATTTAAAACCATATTTTTTCGTCGATTTTACCAACATTAGTATCAAAGCACTTCGATAAAAATTACCGATCTTTTTGATGTTCCCATAGAGTGAAGAGCATGGCAAATTTTACCATATTCTGGTAGTTTTGACCATACTTTTTTTCCTCAGTGTGCACAAAACAACTAAAATTTACTTTCAATCAGTGACTCAATCATCTCAGGCAAATGCATGTCATTGCTTTGGAAATAGCTTAACTATTACAAAAACCCCTTTCCCTTACTTTTGCAGCTCTTGTTGCTATCACAGGATGCAAAGATTTAATAGGAAGTGTCTAGATTGATGGCAATCCTTATAAAGACTTCTCTTTGCTTGCAATTGCAAAACTTTCTCTTAACTGTCTCTTTCTCTCTACGTGTAACAAAACTGTAACAATTATCCCACTCCAAAATGCATTCAAAATTAACTAATCATTTATGAAAGGTAGAAATTAATCAGTTACAATTAGTTATTACATCCTATTCTATTTAATTGATTAATAATTTATGATCACTTCATTTGGGAAGAAAAAATTTACTTTCTCTCCTATGAAAAGGTTTTTGTTATTTTTCCTTTATAGAAAAAACATCTTTCTTCTATACCTAAACTAGACGATCAAAGATATAAAATTCAATTAGTGTCATTAAATAACAAAAATGGTGCTTTACCCAAGTAGTGTAAAAGAACATCTGTGTAAAAATGCACTAAATCCCAGAGTTATGTACGGCATTTCACTACGCTTTGGCGCAAAGTAATTGCACCATTTTTGGCGTTGAGATATATTTTGAGATTTTTTACAGTAAAGAATTAATAAATAAAATTATTTTATTTAAGAATCGTTGAGTACAGTATTCTGAATAATTAGTAATTGTTACAGATTGTCTAGTAAAAACAAACTTTAATGTGATTAAAATACTGACTTTTATGCCATCTTATTGTCATGTTTTGTTGTCACATGTTTTGATGTTTCTAAAAACCAAAGGTAGAGACAACTATTTTACAAAAAAAGGAGTATAACGGAACATTTGTGGTGTTTACTACAGCAAAAACTATCATTACACCGTTTTTAGTGCTAAAATACACTAAACTTTTAACAGTGTACACAATAAGTTTGAGAAGTTAAAATCAAAATTATTAATTTTAAATAAAGTTATTTATTTCATATTTTTTTATTGTTTCAAATAAATCTTGTATCTTACATCCTCTTTTCTTACAACATGAAATGGTGATCCCCAAAAAAATATTACTATAAAAATACTACAATCTAAGGCTAAAATAAAATATATAAAAATACACATATACCGCCCTTGTCGCTTTTAACAATTCTTAAAATAAACAGCAACTTTGACAAGACACTTCAAAGAACATTTTCAGTTGTTTGTTTTAATTCTGAGACAGATGAGAAAGAAGGAAGAGTAATCGCAAGGCAGTAAAATGAAACTTCAAAAAAATTAAATAAATAAATAAAAACACTACTTCACGTTATGGCCATATTCTGTGTCTGTCTTTTTATTACCTCCCCTCATATAATCCCCCCCTCAACATTCGGAAAGGGTCGCTAGTTCACAGCTGCAATAGCTATTCACCCTTCATTTGTTAAGGGAAGACCGAAGTGGGTGTTTTTTCATTTTTTATATCACAATTTTTTTTTTATGTTGGTCCCTCATTCTTGTCTCTGTGACCCCCATGCGTATGTTCTTTTTCCGACCTACTCGTATATTTGTTGTTGGTCGGGCTCGCTTCATTAGAATCAGTCGACGATGATGTCTGGTGGAAAGGGCGAAGGGTGGTTTTCGCAAAATGAGCAAACAAGTCAACAAAAGTTAGGCATTCTTCGCATAGTTAAGGTTCCTTATTCATACATGCTTTGCTTTCCGTTGTTGATTAAAAATCTCTATTTTAATAAATGAAACTTCTATAATACAATTCTTGAGTTAAAATAAAATTGAGAGCAGACTTTTAATTTTTGGCGAAGTCTTTTGTTTTGTGTTCCAATTTTGCCAGAATTAGAAGCATTTTATTTCGGAAAACTGAATCAAATCAAACTATAAATCACTAAAAAATAGTTAATTGAGGTACATAATTACTCCTGATTATCCGCACACAGAGAAAAAAATAATGGTCAAAACTACAAGATCTATGGAAGCACTAAGAGCTCATGATTTTGAAAAAAATTTGCAAAAAAATATATGATTTAATCATGTTTGATAAAATTTGATAAGTATGGCAATTTTGGCAGTTTTTTCATGATACCTTAGAACATAAAAAGAAAAATTTCGGTCAAATTTACATTTAAATTTCAAATTTACATCAAAATTACATAATACGAACTATAATTGTGAAAATCAGAAGTTAGTAAACCGTTTTTATGTGAATGGAAAAGTTGCCTGATGACTGGTTTATATACCGTTTATGCTTATTATCTCACTTCCATCAAATATCTTACTTGTTATTCCCTTTTGGAATGGTTTATTTTGGTTTCATTAACCAGAATTGTGGTTCGTTTTGCCAGAAATGTCATACACTTCGGTATTTTTACCAGAATTTTTTTCTCCGTTCAGAACAGTGTGAAACGGCATTTGTGGATAAGCTAATTCTGGAAATAATCTTGAAATGGATAAAGAGTGTTTCCCGTAATTGTACTTATTATTTACACAACATTTCCTCATTTATAATAGAAGTCTTTCAAAAACATTTTGCCAGAACAAAGAAATATATATATATATGAAATAAAATTTAAAAAAATCTATATGAAATAAAAAAAAGCCGCTGTGTATTTCTTTCATGACAGTTTTGTCCAAATTCATTACTGTATAGTGTATGTAGTTTCCTTGTAGAGTTTAAATATTATTTCTTGCACGCATGAGATTCATTCTAATTTGGATATAAAGAAAGGATATTTTTTCCCAGAAAAATTAATAAAATCGTTTCGGAAAAATTTATTAATTATGTAAATCTTATTATAATGAACATGACCACATTCCAAAATTACAAAATAAGGAAAAGAAAGTCCCTTACGGGGATCAAGAGAAACATACGTGCACTTTTATCAAGAATTTCTGCTAAGATGTAAAAATTAAGTGGTTGGGGCTGAGAGGCCGAAGCTCCCCCCAGTCTGATAGCCGAGAATTAAAAATTAAAAGTAAAAGTGCCCAACGGACAGTCAGGAGCACTGGAAGAGATCCATGGTTGGCGATTTATCGAAAGATAAAATAGCTAAAAACAAAGCCAACCCCCGCAATCAATATAACATTTAAAACAATTTGGCGAAAACGAATCACCCAAAAAGACTGTGAGAATTAGTATAACCATGTAACCGAAACATTATTGTGGTAAGAAATGAAGAATAAAGAGTTATAAATTGATTTTGCTTTCAATTTAGTAGCGAAAGTCAATTAATGAGTTTTTCATTTTTATTGAAATAAAAAGTTAGTCGTTACATTTATTGCTATGAAAAGAATAACATATTTATATTAGCTTTTAATAAAGTATAATTTAAAATAAATAATTGGTTTAATTTAAGTAAAATTAGATCAACAATGATTAAAAAAAGTTTAAGAAATTTTAAAATCTAGGAAATTTGTAATGCCTGTTGTGGCATCACAAGGTCATAGCATGAACTAGAAACTCTCTAGGACAATATTCAATGCGGAATATGTATAATATTATATAATTATTCACTTATTCCTTAACTATAAATTGTATTATTTCTTTCCAGTGAATATATAATCATTCATTTATTTCTTATTGGGGAATAATCTTTTATAAATTCAAAATATCATGAGAAATATCAAATTATTAATATCAAAATATCAGAATTATTTATTTATGAAATATCACATCGCAGAATCTCGCTCGAGCAAAATTTGTTTTCTGGAAAAATAACGTGAATTTAAAGAAGTTGGTAAATATTATTAATATTTTGCCTGAGTAACATTTTGACTGTGCGAGATAATTTACTTACTGTATCTTAAATTTAAAGCGAGATTGTGATGAGGCCATTCATTTGAGATTTTCGCTTGTCTCCATAGCCCCCGTTTGAATTGGTAATCTCTATCAGAAACATTGCCCTCCATAATACTGGATCATAACGCACTATAATTATGAGTAAAATGTACAAATTATATACAAATGAATGTTATGTATTATAATGAGTAAACTGTAAAAGTGTACAACCCTACCACGGCTTGAGACGGGGTTCGATTCCCCGCTCAAGCATCTTCTTAGTTTGGAATCCCTTCTATAGTAATGACCCTTTAAAAACAGGAAAAATCAACTCGTGGTTGGATAAGTCGGGAGCGTGGTGAGGAGACTGGATGATTGCTACCATCATCTACCTTTCAATCTGTTTTGAGGTAGTGTAATCTACGCATGCGCCAGAATTGGGTATAATATGAAAAAAACACAACTACTTCGATTTAGTAGGAACAACATATGACGCAATGCTAAACGAATGGAATTTAGTTGTTGTTTATTTAGTTATTGTTATTAGTAGTTGTTGTTATTTGTTTTAGTTGTTGTTGTTTATTTAGTTGTATTTAGTTTCAATAACTTTTCTTTATAATGCAATAAAATCTGGCGAGCAGCTATTTAAATGATCAAACACTTCGTTCGTTTATTTGTGGCTTGAAGTTAGGCTCGCAGAAAATGCCGTTCATGGGTCAAATTTAGTAGGAACAACACAACCTGTGACGTAGGCTATATTATACCCAATTGTCGTTCGTTGGTTCATAGTAAAGCTTCATTCGCAAAGCTGTCGCCCGCTGCTTACTAACGTAGACCAAGTGCGAGGTTAACAATCAAACCAAAAGATTCTAAATTTGAACCCGATTTTGTACCATCTCTCAATTCTGAAAAGGGTTATAAGAATAAGCTTATTGGGAGCAAAGCAAATATCCACTGAAAGGAATCAAAAGTTTATAAATGTTGATAAATTATAAAGATAAAGGGATTTAAAGCTACTGTTGAATATTCAAAATAGAATATCAAATTTCGCATAGTAAATTCTCCAATTCAACCAAGATCCGACATGAACTCCTTTCCTTCGGAAATAAACACATCTTGTTTATACCCCGTCAACGGTTTATGTTTCTCATACATCAATACTTTGAAAATGTGAATGGAGGAGTTTTGAACAAATAACTGTTTACAAGCTTTTATTACCTATTGGCGACGTTTTTTAGGTAAGGGTAGAATGGTTATGCAGAAAGGAGTTTTTCTAAGTTATAATAAAAATTTTCTTTCCTTTTTTTCGCATGGCAAAGTATGTTTTATATGTATTATACTTTTGATATATTTCTGTTTAAAATTTAAGAAACTGACTTAATGATTAAAATAATGAGTATAAAAATTTAAGTGGAAAGAAAATGAAAATATAGTAAATTAATATTAATGAAAATATAAATGCAATAAATTAATATTCCCAAAAAGTATATTAAAAATCGAAAATATATTAAAATAAGAAGAAAAAAATAAGAAGAAAAAAATAATAACAATAAAATAAAAATAATAAAATAATAAAATTATAATAATAAAAATAATAAATATAACATATGATAAATTTAACGTTTGACATATTTTTGTATAAAATTTAAGAAACTGAGTTAATGATTAAAATAATAAGATTGAAAATTTAAGTGAAAAAAAATAAAAATGTAAATATAATAAATTAATATTAATGAAAATATAAATGCAATAAATTAATATTAACAAAAAATATATTAAAAATAGAAAATATATTAAAATAATAAGAAAAAAATAATAAAAATAAAAATAATAATAATAAAATAATAATAATTAAAATATAATGATAAAAATAATAAATGAAACAGAATAGTTAGGAAAAATGATTGAAAAAAATATCCATAACAAAATAAAATTCCAGTAACTGAAACAAATATAATAACAATTTTAGAGACCAGATTTTAATTATTGGATTACCTTATAAGTTTTATAACAAATCTCATTAATTATTTAACATATTAAAACAGATTTATTAAACAAGAATAAAATAATAACCTAGTTTTTTTTCAAAAGTTCAGCAAATTATGAATTTATTCACTTATTAACAAGCTAATTCGCTTATTCGCAAATTAGCTAATTCTCTTTTATTTTCATTCAATGATTTGCTGGTTTACCTAATGACTGTGTTATTGACCAATGATTTATTAATTCACTTCACTCGTTCTTGTTTTTATTTGTTATTTATTTATTTTTCGATGCTTTAAACATTTACTATATTTAGAATTATCTTTATTAACGGTTACTATAGTGCTAAGATATGCATAGAAAATATATTAAATAACGGTAACCAAAGTTTAACTAACATTAAATCATAAAACTTAACTATCAGCAAGCGTAGCATGAGAGTTTTAAACTCTAAAATAACATAATTAACGGTATTATGAAGATCTCTTACATGCTATAAAGTAAAATAATACATTTATACTGTGACAGTTTAGTTTATAATTTAAGTAAGTTACCTTTTTCACAGGAAAAAAATTAAATTTGACAAGGTAAAGCATAATCTAATTTGAATAAATATATACGCATATATCAAAAATTGTTTTATATAATACGTCGAAAATATTAAAATATGTTTAATAAATTTATTTTAAACTTATTTGAAGTAATAATTATCATTGCAATTATAAAGAATACTTTTAATTATGCATGAAAAGTTTTTAAATAGACCCTAATAGTAACTAAATACTTCCTAATCAATGCATAAACTATATTTCGATTTTCTTTCATATACGTATATTTATTCAAATTGGATGCAACTGTTTAAACTACAAAACAAATTTTAGCTTCAAGTGTGAAAATTCACAATTTTTAATGCTATGTTTTTTAGATTTTTTTTCTCCTCATTTTCGTGTAACTAACGATTGCACTCGCATTCGTGTTCTCTTAATCATAAAGTTTCGAAGGAAAACAAGTTGAGTGATATTTTGAAATACTAAAATTATGAAAATATAAAAATAAAGCGATCGAATGTAAGAAAAGTTCATATATTCTAATAAATGTTTAAATAAAGGAAGTTTTAATGCACAGATAAAAAAAATTCTGGTAAAATTACTGCACTGTATAGTAAAGACATTTCTAATAAAGAAAAAAAAACGTAATGTTGGTTAATAAAACCAAAATATACGGTATTTAAACCATTCATTTTGTAATTTTTGCGTTCATCGGCTTTCCAAAAATTCTGATTTTCAAATTTATAGTTCTTATTACCACACATTTAGTAAAAAAATATATAGTGAAAAGTAAATTTAATCGAATAAATAGTTTTGAGGCCATGATCTAAGCTGTCATGATAAAATTACAAACCTCCGTTACCAATTTTTATCGCATTTAGTATAATCATATTTCATTGACAATTTTTATAAATTATTAAAAAAGCGTTTCGGAAAATATTACCAATCTTTTTGGTGTTCTCATAGAGCCAAGAACAAGGTAATTTTTACCGTATTCTGGTAGTTTTGACTCTACCTTTTTTTCAATGTAGGAAAATACATTTAATAAATTGGTAAGCACCTTCTAATTGTTTCGATACATTTAAAAACAAATTTACTTAAATTACTAATTACAACTAGTTCTTTTACATAACTTTTCATTTAAAACAAATTTTCAAAAATATGTCATTCGTTTTAATTTTATTTCAGTATGCACAGATTTTTATGAATGGTTCTTTTAAGCGTAACTGTGACTGTTGATCTTTTATAGCCGCCCTTGCCCTACCGAGGGATAAATTTCATTATTGTTGTTGGAGGATTTAAGTGTCAACAAGTCCAGTAAACACCCACGCGAATAAAGGGCGCGTGCAGCATTGTTGTAGCCTCCTATTTCAAAGCTTTATGGATCAATAAGCTAAAAAGGGCTCGCATTCAGAAAAAAAGCATACTAATCTTATTCAAGGGTTGAAATCCCAAGTCTTGAATTAAGAAAAAAAAATGGTGTTATAATAGTTATTCCGAAGAATATTTAGTGGAATATTAAAATATTAATAATAATAACATGGTCGTCAACAACCGTAACAATAGTTATAGGTTTATAAGCTTTGTGCAAACTAGTTTACCTATTCATTTATAAATAGATCAATTACCAGCTTAGTTATTTGCTCTTAATTTAGTTTATTTTATTTATTGGTCCGTTAATTACTTGATATTTTTCTATATTCATACGTTGATTACTTAATAAATCAATTTAATGAATCATTATTAAATTTTTAATTAAATTCAATTCTTTTCTCTTTTATATATTATTTTATTCACTCCTCATATTTATAATCATTCATCGCAACGTTAGTTATAACGGTGTGATATTTTTAAAATATTGCCAATCATCACATCGAGAAAAAAAAGCATAGTTAAAACTGCCAGAATATGATAAAATTTACCCAGTTCCAGTTACATCGTTTCCTAATAGCCAGTCTCACGATATATTTCCAATATTCAGATATTCAATATTTCGAAACCAATATATCTCATGTTTTGAATACTATAAGTCTTCAATAAAATATTTTAGCTGCCAAATATTAGACCATAAAAACGCAATCACTTTAAGTTGGTAGTCATATAAGTTTTACAATTATTATCGCTTTAGTTTATTTAAGCAACTAAAATATTTTTTACCAAAATTGAAAAATCGACTCGTGGCTCTGTCCATACATTTTCAATTCCTTAACCAATTTTCCAATTGATCACAAGTAATTAAATCAGTGTTATGATGAAACATAATCATTGGATATAAAACTCTCTGTTTCCTAAGCTCTGTCAATTAAGTTGCGAATAGATTGATTTTATTTACTTCAATAACCGCCGTTAAACAGCTGTCCCAATTTTGGTTTTACGACTACTAATACTCAACTCCACAGCCTTGTAATTTTGAACTCAATTCAGAAGACTAGGAAACTCTTGGATCAATTATTGGGAGAAATTCGCCTTCGTGGAGGACTTTTTTGGGAGAACTAACCCGCATTTGTGTTACAGGGAGAGGAAAACCATGAAGGTCTCCCACGGCAAGCCTGACTGCAAGGAGACTCTAATTCATTATCCGTCCACCACTGAGGATATTGTACGTCAGCACTGTGGTCTTTGCAAGCTAAATGCGAAATTCATATCGACCAGCCATCGCTGGGATTAGAACCCGGTTAACTTCATTGGAAAGCGAACGCTCTATCCCCTGAGCCATCATGGCAGGAATAGATTGATTGTTAGGTCAGTTTCATGTCATTTGTAATTGAAATAATACGATTTAAAATCAAAACTTTACTTAGTGTAAATATATAATAACGCACATGTTGTTTCTTGCAGAAGAAACACAAACCACTATTTTTATAAACTTAAAACTATTTTCAGTTTTTTTTCTTGAAACTGTATTGATAAGTAGTATGTTTTTATGGTTTAAATTGCTTTGATTATAAGCATAATTAAAATGATAATTAACGTGAATCATTTGCACAAACAAGCTACACTATGAAAAGTTTCGTGCAACTGAACTCCAAGAATGAGGACAACTACTTTACATCGAAGTGGTGCTTCAATAAGTGCAAACATAACATCAAAACCAAAGATTGTTCCTGGTAAACTGAAAGACCTAGAATGTTCTTTTATACTACTTGTTGTAAAGTAGCTGTCCCTATGTTCGTTATTCAGTAACACTAAAAAACTTATAATAGTAAATGATACACATAAGAATAATTAAAGTTACTTTTACGTAGCAATCTAAAGCAAGAATCATAAATTTAGGTTGCATCTATACAATATTTCTCAAAATAAAATTATTTCTTTGATCAAACACACATACATGCAACACAGACAGAATATTAATATGAATATGAAGAGAATCGAGGTGAATTGAAGTTAACTAAAAACATACTTGCATTTCATAACAGTTTATGTGAGTAGTTTGTCAAATCAATTCCACAAGAAGATGGAAATTACTTGGCGAAATAATTGATCTCAATTAATAATTTCTATCAAATATTAAAGAAGTCTATATGCTGACTAATATTGGTTTATGAACTTTTAAAAAAATTATTTTAAAGCTAGTAGTTTGGCGAACATTTATTTCTGGAATTTTAAAAACGTAGCAAAATGCATAATTTAATTATTTTATCTCATTAGTTAATTTACATTCACATACTTAATTTAAGTATTTTATCTCACGTATTATAGAGGTTATATTTTACTATATTTGCATTTTGCACTTATTGCTTTTTTAAAACAAAATGACTTGAAAACTATGTCACAATTTTGGTTGCATACATTTGAAAGTACAGCTAAAATATTAAACTGTTAAAACAAATCCATACATTCTACAAATTATTTTTACGTAAATTAATACCTTTTGATGAATTTTTGCTGAAAAAAAATTCTGGTAAAATTATCGTACTATAGAGTAAAGGTATTTAATATATTTTTTCTTACCAATTGCACTTCACATTCGTTTTTTTTTTTTTTTTTGTAAATTATAAAGCTTTGTAGGAGTAAAAGTTGAGTGGCATTTTGAAAATATTCAAATTTTCACATTGTATGAAAATATTTGCATAAAAATACAAAAATAATTGTAATATTTGTATGAAAATACAAAAATAAAATAATTGACTTTGGAAAAAAATTATTTATTCTTATAAATCTTTAAATAAATGATGTCTGGTAAAATTACTAAACTGTAAGGTAATGACAATTCTAGAAAAAAAAACATAATTCTGGTGATAAAACCAAAATATGCTATTTTAAACATTCATTTGGTAATTTTTCCTTTCATATGCTATTTGTTTACCGGAAATTCTAGCTTTCAAAATTATAGTTCTTATTACCACACATTTAGTAGAAAATACGAAACTGAAAAGTAAATTTTACCAAAAAAATGGTTCTTATACCGTATTCTAAAAATTTCTGATAAAAAATTACCAAATTTTGACACACATTATATAATAATATTTTATTATTAATTTTACCAAAGCGTTTATGTAAAAATTTCAGCGCTTTTAAATTTTCCCATAGAGCCAGAAAAACGGTAAATTTCACCATATTCTGGTCGTTTTGACCATATTTTTTTTCTTAATGTGTAAACTGGGACTGGGCGATATTAGAAATTATACATCGTGATGCATCGTCAGTTTTGCATCGCGATATAGCGATGTATCGCGATATAGTATTTTTGAATTTCATTTACATGCAAGGCACAGAAAGTCAGATTTCTATCAAAACTTCATACTCAGATTGATTTAAATCAATCTATAAATTTGAAGATATATATGTTTTGCTTAAGAAAGATATTAAATAAATTGACTACAATGTACAAATCTTACTTAAAATATTTATTGAAATGTTTGTTTAGAAATTCATAATAAGCGTAAAACAAAGTGTTAAAAACTTTTTTTAAAGCGTTTTTTACAAATTAATATTTTCTTGTACTATTATGCATAAATAATTACATAATTATTAAGTTCGATCGTAATGTTCAATTTCTAAATGAAACGTTAAAAATTATTTGTATGTTTAAAACAAAGTGCTAAATAAATTTTAGAAAAAAAAACGCTTTTAAAACACTATTTTTTATTATTATCATTTCAGTTATTATAGTTCTATTATAGTTCATTTACGTCACACTAGAGCTGCACAATGGGCTATTGGCGACGGTCTGGGAAACATCCCTGAGGATGATCCGAAGACATGCCATCACAATTTTGATCCTCTGCAGATGGGATGGCACCCCCGCTTCGGTAGCTCGACGACCTGCACGCGAAGTCGAGCACTTTACGGTAGAACAGTTTAACGAGGACCAATACCGCACACCCTCGGTCCCTACGCAGACTGATCCAAGTGGTCACTCACCCGCACACTGACCGCAGCCAGTGATGCTTGACTTCGGTGATCTGCAGGGAACCGTGTCTTAACGATCAGTCCACTGCGGGACCTTATCATTTCAGATAAATAATTAAATTAAATTAAATAATGACCGAATTATGAACGAAAAACAAAGTAAGATTTAATTTCTTAAAAATAAAAAAATTGTGATATTCGATAATATATTTAGCTAATTAACAAATAATATGAAAAGAATATTTTTTAAAAAAAATTATTATACTCTCTAATAAAACGAAGTGCTAAATGATTTAAAAAAATGAATAAAATACGCAAACCTTTCAAATTTTTTTGTATAAACAAAGTTGATTGACTTATGTCCAAATCCAAATGACAAAAATAAATTTTGTTTTAACTTTATTTCTAAAAATAAAAACAACAAGATTTATAAATTTAAAATCAGTAATAAAAACTCATTAAATTATTAGAAGTTTCATCCAAAAAGTTTTTAATAAATTAAAAGAAAGTAAAAAAATAACCTAACAAATTCAATTCTTTATGGGCGCCTAAATTAGATTGCCGATAATTTTCACATTTAAAAATAAAAAGAAGTTTTTTTTAAAAAAAAAATTATCTAATTAATGAAGAAACTCTTCTTTATATATTCTTTTCAATAATAGATTGCCTTCAGAACAAGGTAACATCGGCGATCACGAAGTTAGTCCCACTGAAAATAATCTACAAGAAAAGTCGCGACAAAGAAAAAAAAAGCTAAGAGGTGCGAAAAGGAACATGCGATATAACGATATGTGTTCTCAAAACTCTGATTCTGATTCTACAGCTCACCAATCAAGGCCATTTCAACATAACGAAACGAACATCGTCTTCCACAGCGCGAGTCGACATCGGAACGTAAGAGAAGAGTCTTATATCGCTATATCGTTATCTTATATCCTTGCGTGTCTTATATCGCTATATCGTTTTGCGCTCGTTGTCTTTGCTCGATGGCTTAAATCAGATTTCTGATGCATCGCCTTGAATGAAAGTCGCTGTATCGTCTTGCCGATATATGCGTTAAATCGATATATCTCGATACATCGATTTATAGCCCACTCCTAGTGTAAACCATATAGTCGAAAAAGTCAAATTTTAGAATTTAGCTTTAAAGTAACTTTCTTGAATTTCAAAAATTACTTTACCAAAGTACATACTTTAAAGATAACCAAGTTTTTAAAATAGCACATTCCTGACTGAGTACATGTAGGGCTATTAGAATAATTATGATTATCCATACAACATTTCTAGTTAATTACAACGCAACCTATTGTATAATTTTTAGTTAATTTAAACGACAAAATATGATAAAAAATTCTACTTTCAATGTTATTATACTTGATATTTTAAACTTGAAATTTTATTTTACACAAATTGAAAATTGAAGAGAAAATTGCCAACAATAAACAACTTTAAATTTTGTCTAATTTTCGCATATTTCCGAAATTATTTTTTTCCAAGTTTCTAATTTTTCTAAATCCTTCTTGAAAACAAAATATTTATTAAATTTGTTTCATTTTCCAATACCAATCGATATTTTTAAAATATTTCTTGTAGCCAGTTCATTGTATCAGTTTTTTATAAGCCTATAACTATAAAACTAATGTATTATTTTGCCATTTGATAGCAACTTTCAGGAAAGTTAACGTTAAACTAATATTTAAAATGGTACCATAATTTTGCCTAATTTTCTTAAATTTTTGTTTTAAATAAATCATCATTGAGAAAAATGTATGGCCGAAACTATCAGAACATGGTAAAAATTTACGATGTTTCTTTTTCGATGGGAACTCCAAAATGGTCAGAAGTTTTTACCGAAGCTCTTTGATTACAATTTTGGTAAAATAAATGACAAAAAATGGTTTATAATGCATGAAAAAATTGACAATGGTGATAAAATTTGGCTATTTTATCCCGGTACCTTAGAACATGGCGCAAAAACCATTTATTCTGCTAAATTTACTTTTCAGTTTTGCATTTTTTACTAAATGTGTGGTAATAAAATTCTAATTTTTATTACCAGAATTTCCGTAAACCGTTACCATATGAATATAAAAAGTGCCAAATGAATCGTTGAAATATCATATGCTTTGATTTTTATTATTATAATTATTGTTTATCTTTTTATCAGAAATGTATTTATCGTACAATAGGGTAATTTTACTAAAATTGTTTCCTCTGTGTAAAACTTTCGATTTTGAGGATTTAAATTTCAAAATCTAAGCAATTTAGCGGAAAAGATGAAGATTAAAATTCTAAGGATAATTTTCGGCAAAAATTACTAGTTATACTAATTTTGCTGTTGTGCGTACTTAATAAACAATAAAAGAAATTCCATAACTTAAAAACCATGGAATCCTTTATCAAATTTAAACGCTCCTGGTTAACCGCTTGAATGGAAAAACAAACAATAAGAAAAAAAACTTGCTGTAACACTAGGCAATAGAAAATGAAAACTTCTGAAAATAATGTCATTTTGAAATAAAATTGTTTGGAAAACAAAAATATTTAAGTGAGTAATACGCGAAAAAACAGAAGGGAAACACAGTTTAACTTTTCGAAATCACGGTATTATCTTAAATTTATGGTGTTAGTTCCCGAAATCTGCAAACAAACACTGATAAACATTTAAGAGTATAAAGATATTACACCAAATGATAACTTTCCACGGCATTCATTAAAATAATAATTGAGTCACAAGGGTGATAATGATTGCAAAAGATCGTTTCCTGCTATATAATTCTCAGATAACTCGGGAAAAAATAAATAAGCAGCGTTCAAAAATTGGTATCATTTAAATATTATCATGCGTATTTTTTTTTTTCATTTTATTTCACCATAATTGCTTATTTCAGTGCCAATATAAATATGAAAAAGTTTTTCCTGCTTTTGCCCTGTAAAAAATTACAGTGAAAGTACCGGCACTGATACTTTTTACTGTAAATTCTCTTCTTACGGAAACATGTTATGGAGCAACAAAAAAAAATACTGGTATACATTAATTTTTACAGTAATATTTATTTAATTACAGTGACTTCACTCTAATTATTACTGTAAAAATTACGATGCAATATTTTACGGAAAAAATGAATTCGACGAATTTTACGAATAACGCACTCAAAGTGCCGGTACTTTATACTGGAATTTTAGCCAGAATTTTTTACAGTGTGTAAGAAGTAAATTTTAAAAAACAGACAGACGGGCTTAAAACGTATCTTAGCTTCATCATAAAATTCAACTGTTTTTAAAAATAAAATCTTGCTATTTTTTAAAAAGAAAAAGTATATTTTAAATGCTCCTTTTTTAAAGCTTCTACTTTTTTAATCATTAAATACATTTAAACCATAATTTTCATTTTAATAAGAGATAAAAAAAAAAAAAGTTTTTGCGTAACTTTTACATTTATTTATTTTGATCAAATCAGTCTTTTTTTATTCAGAATACTCCTGAAGTTTTAAAAAATTTCTGTTTACTGCGGGGAGAAATTCGTC
Source organism: Parasteatoda tepidariorum (assembly GCF_043381705.1). Lineage (NCBI taxonomy): Eukaryota > Metazoa > Arthropoda > Arachnida > Araneae > Theridiidae > Parasteatoda > Parasteatoda tepidariorum. Next base: position 48,520,231 of record NC_092209.1, on the reverse strand, counting down.
AGAAGTTCAATATTTTAAAAATATTTAACGCAATTACAATCTAACTTTTTTAGTGCTTTTTGTGGTTGATGGATGGTGTATAAATGTGTTCTCCTTGTAAAACGGGACGTGACGTTTGCATGTTGTTTGCGGACCATCCTTAAGAGTGTTTCCCACACCGTCGCCAATAGCCCATGGTGCAGCTCTAATGCGACGTAAATAAAAGAACAGAACTGTGGTTCTTTTACACTTATTATTTAAAACTAATATAAGAACCAGAAGAAAAGTAACAAGAATAAATGTAACCAATTAATTGTAACATTGATTTTAATTGTTCTAGTAACATCGATTTTAATTGCTCTTGTAACATTGATTTTAATTGTTCTTGTAAAATTGATTTAATTTTGTTAAAAAATGTAACTATATTTTGTCTGCTAGTTCTTTATACATATTTATATTTTGTTCCAATTTACTTAACTAAAATTTATAAATTAATCGCTTTTTACTTTACTAAAAGAAATATCTATATTTTGCTGTTTTCACCTTTATTAAATATAACTTTTCTCCAAACATATCCTTCCTTTTAATCATTATTCATTTTTGCTTAACTAAATTATCTATCACTATTTTTTCTGTCAGTACTTTTTACTTTTAAAAAATATGTATGTATATTTTTTTTTCTGTCAGTTCTTTTTATCTTACTACACAGCAAAAAATATTTTTTTTATCAGGGCTACTAGAATATGGTGAAACCTGCCATTTTTCTGGCCTTATGGGAACACCAAAAATCTTGGTAATTTTTATCTAAGAGCTCTGCCAATGATTTTGATAAAAGTAACAATTAAGTATGATTTTGCGATGTATGATAAAATTCGGTAAATGTGGTCAAATTTGGTAGTTTTATCATGAAACCTTAAGGCATTTATAAAAACTACTTTTTCGTTTAAATTTACTTTTCAATCTCGTATTTTTTATTTTTTTTTTTTTTATTAAATGTGTGGTAAAAAGAATTATCATTTTGAAAACCAAAATTTTTGGCTAACCGTTGGAACAGAAAAATTACCAAATGACTGGTTTAAATATCGTAGATTTTGATTTTATTAACCAGCATTTTTTTCTCCAACAGAAATGTCGTTACATTACGCTAATTTTCCAAAACTGTTGTTTCCGTGAAAAATATTTGTTTATAAATATTTTTTGCTAGCTTTTTTTTTTTTTTGCTAAAAAATGTATCTGTAGTTTGTCTTAAAGTTGGCTTTGTTTAAAAAATGCCTGTATGTTTTCTCTACCAATTATTTTTTTCACATTTTACAAAAGAATATATCTACACTTTGATATCTTTTACTTTTCTAAAATTTACTTATTCCTCACATTTTTAATTATCTCTTTTTACTTCGATAAAATATTATATCAATATGTTTATACTTTCCTTTCTTACTTTGCTAAAACTTACTTATTCCGTATCTTTTACTTATCATTTTGTACGATATATGCCTTATTAAGCAATATATCTATATTTTGCTAAGTTATTCTTAAACTGCTACTATTCTTTTTAAAATGATTCAAAACAGCTTTAAAATCAAAATAAAATATTAATTATTGTGAGAAACAGAATTACTCGATTATTTATTAATTATTCTGAAAAACAAAATAACTCAGTTAAGAGTAATAATAAAGTTGAGACATTTACCAATAACTATTAAAAATTCAATATAAAACATTCAAATAATTATAATTACATCTAACCATCAAAAAATTTTGATTTTTTAACTCTAGAAAGACTGAAATTTTGTATATACCTATAGTGCCCAAAGACAGTCAAAATGACTGGATTGTAAAAGAATAAATAATTTGTAAAGAAATTTGTTTAAAATTAATTTTTAATATTTTTATATTATTTACAGTTATATAACAAGTTATTTGCAAATATTAACCATAAAAAAAATTATATGTTGTTCAAAATTCTAAATAATTGAGTCATTATATACATCATTGTTTCTCTGATTGAAATTAAAAGCAGTCAAAATGACTTCTTTAGACAATCTAGTGTTAATCTTTTTCCTCGTTAACATTAAAATGCCGTAATATCTCACTATTATAAAAAAAAGATAAAAAACTGACTAAAATACAATAATAAAACGCACACATATATATATGCTATGTAGTATTGTTAGTGTTATGCAGTTATCTTTTAAATTTTTTATTAGGATACATTTTTAACATAAGGCAAACAACTTCAAAGAAAATTTAATCATAAAAAATCATTTAGAAACTTAAAACTTACTAAAGACTAACTTTTTTTTCATGCATATTAATTTATTTCTTTATTACTTGACTGTAAATATTGCTCCAAACACAAAAGTGCCGGGTTCTGTGGGGTAAAAGGGATCAATCACTGTCGTGATCGGAAACCGCTAATGATTGTGGGGTGAAGATTGCCCTAAAAACGTGATCGTTATTTATTCACCTCATTCCAAATAAGACTGATCGAAGTTGGGACTGAATTTTTTATGAGGGTGTCTTCACGGGAATTTTGCTCACGCTAGTTCGGCTGATGTATTAGCCTAAATTCTTATTCCAAGCTAATGCCTTTCTTTGGGGGAAAAAATAATTATTTGATTAAAGTGGCTTGATGGCATTTTTAAAATTATCCGTATTTTTGTTAATTGTTTTTATTAGTTTATTATGATTAAAAGATAATTTATATTTCTTTGTACATCATAAAAAGATAAATATCATTTTAATGTTTTGTAAATCATATGATATGATTATTTAAATTCAAAGAAAAACTAGATGTCTCTGGCTATTGTCATGAGCAAGAAAGTAATAAGGTTAAAACGATATTTATTTGTAAATTTCATATTTATCTCTTTTTAATGTTAATTATTATTCCTTCCTGATATTATTATCTGTTATTATTACGTTTCTGATTTTATTATTATTCAAATGCTTAAAACTAAAAGTGTTGTTTTTTATTGTATTATAATCACCTTATTATGATATTACTTTATTTAACTCTTTGCTTATTTCCCGATATCTTAAAAACTTTTAACCAAATGTAATGTATGTCATGATTTACTATTGTGGCGGTCTCTATATAAATTTATACTTTAAAAATAAATTTATACTTTTACAAGCCTATTTTAAGTCAGAGGGGTGCGCTTGTTTTTATTTTCCAGTGGCGCCATCCATGGCACAGAAATCGACTTCAGCGACACACATACGTCACAGCCACTTTTACAGACAGGGTACATTCACAAAATCGTGATATCACTCATTAATCTCAGATAGAAAATCAATTCTCATGTTAAGATAGAGTGAAAAATATTCCAAGAAAGAGAACTGTCTGAACTGAGTTCACTGTTCATGAAACAGGGCCTGATTGTTGCAAGGATAGAAGGGACGTTTGCTCAAGGCCTCGGCCCCTCAAATGCCATTACATATCTTTTCTTTAAATTTTCAAATTATTTATTTTTACTATAATTTATTACTTTATTTTTTTAAAAGGGTTGTTAGTTGAAAGGTTACTTTTTGGAAATTTATACTTTAATTGAACATTTAAATTAAATCAATCTCACTTTATTGAAAATTAATCTTAAGCAATATTTTTCTTTATAATGTTCCATAATTTTTAATATGGATAAACTTTAAGATTATTCGAGATTTACGATAGATAGCTTTCATCAAAATAGAACAATATAAATTTTACTATTTGAATAGCTAAGAATTCTTCATTGCTCGTTGAACTGTTACACAATAAATAAATAGTTTAACCTTTACGATTCTTATGTCTTAATTAAAAATTTTTTCTTTGAACAAGATTTAGAAGCCAGTTGAAATTTGAGTGAGCCCAAATTCGTAAACACTCTGCCCTGGACCTTTCCCGCTTTTATTCGGGCACTGCGTGTAAATGATTATAAAAATCTCTGCTTACCTCTAGTTTTAATAAAATGGAATTATAAAAAGTACAAACTACTTATTACATGCTAGTAGCTTTGAAAAAAAGTTTTTTTTTTTTTTTTTTTTAACGCTAAAAGAGACATTCCCACAGTAACATTAATGGCAAATTACTTTCCTTCGCTAGATATAGCCCAATTTCTTTAAAACGAAGGGTGGAGAATGTCGTTTATTTTGTAGTATGCCTATTCATTATAGTCAGGATAGTAAAGAACAATTAAGTTCGTTTCTGCAGCTATCACATTACTTTGAACCCACTTGGTAAAGAATTTTATTTTATCATTTAAATGTTCGAAACTATAATTCGTTACTATTTGTTTTGAAATTGCTATGCATTACTATATATTTTAAACTAAGTTCTTGGAAAAAGTTCTAGTTATAAAAATAGAAGGAATAAAAGGAATAGCTGTTTAATGTTTAAAAATATTAAGTATTATACGTTTCATATTATTTATTTCTAGTAATTAAAAATTAGTTTTAAAGGAATACAAGGAATTAAATTACACATGATAGCGAGGGAAATAACACGTGAAATATTTTCTTCTCACTCATTTTCTTCTCACTCTCTTTTATAAAAAATAAAAAAAAAAAAATCACATTTTATCAGCCAAATATGCTGCTTTTCTTAGAATGAAATGTGGTGCTGCCATCTCTTATGAAATTATCTAGCTTTTTTTGCTGAGTAATTTTATTTGTATGCTATATTTTCGTCTTGTATTTACTACACGAATTTTTGATACAACTGCTATTAATTCCATTCATCTAATGCCTAATCCGATGAAGAATTTTTCAAATTTAAAAAAAATGAGATCTTTTCTTTAATTTGTTCATTTTCTTACTAGTCAATCATTAAAAAGAATTTTACGTTATTATATTTATTTTCTTTAGGAAACTAAATTAAAACCTGAAGTTTCTCTTTTTCAAATTTCATATCTTTGATTTTTTATTGCTACTTTCCCTGTATTTTTTAAAAGAATGAGTAATGGGATAATGTACTTTAAAATTCTTATTTTGTAAAAAATTCTTATGCGTACGAATTCCTTTCACGTCATTTAACATAGATGGCAGCACCAAACACAATTAATTCATCAATTCTTATCTGTTTTATTCTTATTTCCATTTTAATATTGCATACATTACATAGATAGCCTATCTGCTGAGAAACTCCATGGAACTCCTACCGAAACGCAAAGATAATGACTTAATAAAATTTACAATAAAAATTGTTCTACAATAAGTGATAAAATTTGGCAAATGTGGTAAAAAATTTGGTAATTTTATCATGATACGTAAGAGCATGGCTTAAAAACATTTATTCGTTTAAAATTACTTTTTAGTTTTGTTATTCTTATTAAATGTGTAATAATAAGAGCTATAATTTTGAAAACCAGAATTTACCTTTACGATATGAACAGAATATAATTACAAAATAAATGGTATAAATTTCGTACTATTTGGTTTTATTAACGAGAATCATTGTTTTTTTTTTTTTTTTTTTTTTTTTTTTTTTTTTTTTTTTTTTTTTTTTGAACCATGCAGTATGATAATTTCAAAGGAACTTTTTTCCACTTGTCTTGTGATTAGACCTTCAGTTGATTGTAGAAAAGCTAAATCTGTAATACTGAAATATTAAATTTAAGTACTAAAGGGATTTTTCTTTTATTTTCCTGGCAAATTACGCAATAAAAAGCAATTACTGACTATTTGAACCCTTTAAAAATAGCTACCATGTATTTTAGATATATGGATAGTCAAGATCCATTTTTTGTGCATGTGTTTTTTCTTAATTCAGCTTAATAAATAGCTTAAGTTGAATTTTTTAAATTTATCCATTTTTTAAGGAAAAAAATTTGTGACCAATTAAACAAATTTGATAAACCTCATAATTCGAAGTTTAAATTCAATGTAACAAAACTTTTTAAACTAATTAAAAAGTCGTGGTATGGTGATTTTAAATGAGTTCTTACGAATATATTTAAAGTTTAGTTTTAAATATTGCTTTTTATGTAGGAAAAAGCATCAAAATTCTGAAAGTTATGAATATTTGTAATTAAAATGTTCGAAACGTTTGAAATCGTGAATAAAGAGTATTTTTTGTTTATTTTCTTCCTCATTTCATGATAATTATACATAATTTCAATTGATTATGAGAGAGCTATAATACTAAAATATTAAACTAAAACATTACTGATAGTACTAAAAGTGTTAATTTTTTTAAAACTTAACTTTAAAACTTAAGTTTAAATTTAATATATTTTTATTTTGAAAATCTATATAATATTAGTTAAATATAAACTTAATTGCTCAATTTTTTCTAATATATTAGATGACAATGTTCAAGTCTATTGAAGATTTGTATTTAATATTTTAAAGAGTTAAATTTTAAATGATTTCTTACATAGAAAAAAAACTTTTTTAATTTTGAGATCCAACAAGTAATTAATTGTACGCACAATTAATTGTATTGTAATTAATTGTACACACAGTAAAAGTAATTGTACACTAGTACAATTGTAAAAGTTTGATTTATATGGGTTCAATCTATGAAAGTATTGTAAGTAAATATGATTATAACCAGTTTTATTAAGTATTGTTCCTTACAACTCTAGATATCAACAACGCATTCACAATTAAATATTTGACTTTATTTTGACTGATTTTATTAAGGAATCTCTGCTATGTTTAAGCATTTATTTTACAAGTTTGAATGCTAATAAAAAAAAATACTTATAAGTAATGAATAGCAAAATTTGATATATGATCAGTTTCGGAAATTCCAATATGAAATAAGCTATACTTTATTCAATTTTAATACACTTTTCTTTTATATATATATAAAAACAGTTTACAGTTGAGTCATCGGCTTACACATTATTATTTTTTTTTTTAAATAAACTCTATTGTGTTTAAGCATTTATTTACTTATTTATTTTTATGAGATAATTATTTATATATATGATATTATTTTTATGATTTATTTTTATGAGATTATAAGAGTTTTTCTTGGAATATGATTAAAATAATGTTTCATCACTTCATTTATTTAATAAGTACAAAATAATTAACATTTATTTTTAAAAAAAACTTTTTTTGAGTTTTTGGAGTTTTATAGATACTAAGAGATATTCTTAAAGAAAAAAGTAAAAAATAAACTACAATATTTACAATTACAGTTACTAAAAATAATCACTGTGTTAGCATCAGAACTTAAGTGGAGCCGTGGTTGATACTTATATTTGAGACAGACAGTAGTTTAGGGCTTATTTTCTAGTAATTGAAAATTGTTTTACAATAAGTTTTCATGAAACAAACCACAATTGGGTAACACTGGAAAAAATTTCTAAAAATACAGGAAACCGCAGTCGATACAGTTATTGAACCTAAGCCATAATTACCTCAGCTTCGAGTTTATGTTAAATTTTTTCTAAAAAGAAACTCTTTGGTTAGGCAAACCCCATACTTGCTCCTTGATTTCATATGTTTTGTGTTGAGCTTTCCAATAGGTATAGGTCAAAATGTGAGTCTAAATTCGTACAACGTCAATTTAATACCACCATTATAAAATTATAGGATGCATGATAATCTAGTAAGAAGAACTGATAACTTTTAATAACTTTTCAAAAAAAGATTACTTATTAAAAATGTATTGAGAGATTTGGACAATGGCAAACGAACATCGCTACATTACTAATTTATTTAGATCAATTAGTCTATTCATTTTTTATTAAAATTTTATTGTTTTGTTTATTTATTAAAATTTGTATTTCTTTTTCATTGAAATTTTTTTTTCAGCAATTGAAACTTCATGGTTTGCTTTAGGTTTGCTTGAACTTTTCTTTCTCTTTGTTTTAAATTAATAATGGAAGAGAATTTGTGAGGAAAAGTTTCTCTCGTGATATGGCGTCCTCTTAAACACGCATTGTGAGCTGTGTTCATTTTCTTCAACACGCATTTCAAGCCGTGTTCCTACTCTTAAATACGCATTCTGAATAAAAAAGTTTACCATTGAGGCGCAATAAAATATTGGATATGTACTTATTATAATTTATGCCTTAACTATAAAATTATTCATTAGTAATATATATTTATTATTGTTAATAATAGCTTAAAAAATAAAAAAGTAAAATACTATCTGAATTACATTGTTGTTTTTGTTTCTAATGCCATTTGCCAATACCAGCAAGCCTGCTTGGTGAAACTAAGCGAATGTAAGGCAAAGGGTGCGATTTCTCTTTCATTGGCGCCATCCATGACCAAGAATACGACTTCAACCACTGGTACGTCACAGCCCATTTATAGGGTGAACCCATAAACACATCCATTCATTTATTCACAAATCGTAATTTTGACCTGAACCAGAGAACGATCCCAGAGAGATCCAATTCAGTGCCCCCAAGAAGTATGATTTGCAATGGGAACATGGAGGACTTGGTGAGCCGACAGATTTAACGTACTCCAGTTACCATTTACTACACGGGGAGTCTATGGTAATTGGGGATCGTGCTCACGACCTCCTGGACACGGGCCGAACGTCCTACCTACCAGGCTACCCCGGCCTATCTGAATTATAAGTTATCAATAAAATAACCCGATGTCAGTGAAAATTTAACCTGTTTCTCTTTTTTTGTAAATAATTAATCAAGAAGTTCATCATTCACCCTAAAACATTTTGTAAACATTTATTACCTTTATTAAAGAATTTATTACATTCTACATGTTTACATCCTTATTTACTCATCATTACCAGGTAATTTAAAATAAACCAAGGAGATTTAGATTCGTTAGATAATACCGAAATTATAGCCTCGTTAAATTAACATCGAATACCTCGTTAAAAGAAAGATTCTTTTCATAAAAACAAAATAAAAACTCTAGTTTATCGGATTATCTGTATAATCTATCCTTCATCGACCATCAAACGTAAATAAACACCTCGACAAGAGAAAACGAGTTTGAACCTGAAAAGAAAAATAAATAAAGAAAGAATATATACACATACAAAAAGAAGAAGAAAAAAACATTATTTGAAAGGAATTATAAGGGCAAACCGCTAATACTTTTAGACAAAAACATGCGGCAAATTTGGCTTCTAAAAAGAACCAGCACAAAAAGAACAACAAAAAATTACAGGCCATCAAATAAACAATTCGAACAACTCTCCAATCCGAATAGAAGGAAAGAAAATGTGAAGATGCACCTTGAGACAAATCGTTCGTCCACCCCAGGGGTCATCGGAGTAACCATGGAGCAGTATCTCACCATTTTGCCCCACCCTTCTGCAAATGGGGTAGGGGGCTATAATTACTACTCTCCAACCTTTACATCCCCCCTTCCACATTGGAACAGAGGAATTCCAGAGATATGCCGTAATCCTCTTTACCCGTATATATGTATATACATATTTTTTTTTCTTCTTAACTGAGACCGCGTACATTAATACGTGTGGCCTTTCGTTCGCTTCCCACGCTTCGGCAGACGATAGATTTGGCCTGTCCCTCCTCTTCTTCCCATTCTCTCGGATGCTGATGATGATGTGGAGAAGATGACGATAATGAGCATACCTTGCAGGTATGGCATTTACTTGAACTTTGGGATGGGTGCCTTTATTGAAATTTCAGTAACTTCTGCCCATAGCACCCGAGCATTTATGGTGGAACTTCTTGTGATCTACTGAATTTGCTTCTGGGGAGATCACGTGTATCTTCTAATGTAGATGGATTTGGATGGACAAATAATTGAACCCATTTCATTTTTAAGTTTTTTTCATTACATACTATTTTAATGAGAATGAGCTCATATTTAAAGAAGTTTACCAAAAATGGTGATAGGGTGGCTTTATTTAAATTCTAGTAACAGTATCAGTAACAGAGCATCCGATCATTTATGGAAGAAAAATGTCTACTGTGATCTGCAGAATTTGCTTTTAGAGATCGAGTGTATCTTCTAGTGTAATTGGGTTTGATTGCAGTGGATGGAACATGATATATATTGAACCCTTTTCATTATTAAATTTTTTCTTAATATACTATTTTAATGAGAATTAGCTCATATTTAAAGAAGTTTACCAAAAATGTTGGTAGGTCGGCTTTATTTAAATTTGAGTAACAGTAGCAGTGCTCGTAGCATCCAATCATTTATGGAAGAGAAATGTCTACTTCTTGTGATCTGCAGAATTTGCTTTTGGAGATCGAGTGTATCCTCTAATGTAAATGAGTTGGATTGCAGTGGATGGAACATGATATATATTGAACCCTTTTCGTTATTAAATTTTTTCTTAATATACTATTTTAATGAGAATTAGCTCATATTTAAAGAAGTTTACCGAAAATGTTGGTAGGTCGGCTTTATTTAAATTTGAGTAACAGTAGCAGTGCTTGTAGCATCCAATCATTTATGGAAGAGAAATGTCTACTTCTTGTGATCTGCAGAATTTGCTTTTGGAGATCGAGTGTATCTTCTCATGTAAATGAGTTGGATTGCAGTGGATGGAACATGATATATATGGAACCCTTTTCATTATTAAATTTTTTCTTAATATACAATTTTAATGAAAATGAGCTCATATTTAAAGAAGCTTACCGAAAATGTTGGTGGGGTGACTTTAAATTTTAGTAACAGTATAAGTAACAGTGCTCGTAGCATCCGGTCATGGATGGAAGAAAGACTTCTTGTGATGTGCTAAATTTGCTTTTAAAGATCACGTGTAACTTCCAATGAAAATGGGTTTGACAGCATTGAATGGACGAATAATATTCAGTGAGCCCTTTTGATTAAAAATTTTTTTACATGGGAACTTTAATGATGATAACTGGCATATAAAGATGAAGTTTACCGAAAATGTAGGTAGGGTGCCTTAATTGAAATTTTAGTAATTTCTGCTCATAGCACCCGAGCATTTATGGTGGAAAAAAAGATTTCGACTTCTTGAGATCTACTAAATTTGTTTCTGGAGAACCCGTGGATCATCTAATGTAAATGGCCTTTAATGAAGTGGTTGGACAAATAACATTTTTAGAAACCTTTCCATTATGACATTATTTTTTAAATAAGATGTATTATTATTTCTTAGCATTAAATGATAGTGCACTCATAGATAAAGAAATGTACCGAAAATGTGGGCATGGTGCTTTCATTTAAATTTTAGTAAGCATTTTAAATTTCAGGATTCATTTATAGGACAAATGTTTTTACTCCTTGAGATTTGCTGAATTTGCTTCTAGAGAACCCGCATGCCGTTTAATCAAAATGGGCTTTGAAAGAAGCGAATATTTACTATACCCTTTTTATAGCTTGGCTCGTTTCTTACTATAATGAGCTCATATATAAAGAAAGAATTAACCAAAAATGCTGGTAGAGTGCCTTTATTTAAATTACTGTCGCAGCACCCGAGTACTTATGGGAAAGAAATTTCTATTACTTTCGATCTACTGAATTTGCCTCTAGAGAATCCGCGTATTTTCCAATGTAAATGGGTTTGAATGAATGACTTTTAATATCTATTGAATGCTTTTCATTACTTCGTTCTTTTCTTAACATGCTATTTTAATAAAAATGAGCTCATATGTAATGAAAAAGTTGATCAAATATATAAGCAGAGGGCCTTTATATAAATTACAGTAACTTCTTGTAGCAGCACCCGAGCACTTATGGGAAAGAAATGACCATTACTTTTGATCTACTGAATTTGCCTCTAGAGAATCCGCTTATTTTCCTTTGCAAATGGGCTTGAATGAACGGCTTTTAATATCTATTGAATGCTTTTCGTTACTTTATTCTTTTTTCAACATGCTATTTTAATAAAAAGGAGCTCATATGTAATGAAAAAGTTGATCAAATATATAAGTAGAATGCCTTTATATTAATTACAGTAACTTCTTGTAGCAGCATCCGAGCACTTATGTAAAAGAAATGTCCATTTCTTTCGATCTACTGAATTTGCCTCTAGAGAATCAGCGTATTTTCTAATATAAATAGGCTGGAAGGAAGTAGTTGGACCTTTAATATTTATCGAATACTTTTATTATTACTTTTTTAATATGCTATTTTAACAATAATGGGCTTTTAAAAAAGAAAATTATTTAAAAAATTTGTCTTTAAAAATTTAAATTCGCTTTAAAAATTTTTCTATTCTAAAAAAAAGTTTTTGCAGTTAATTTTGTCCCCTGAAAAACTTTTTAACTACGTGATGAAAATCTAAGATTAAGGAATCAATTCATTCAGAATCTTTCAGGGAAGACATTTAGGGCATTCAAATCTTTTACATAATTTTAAATTTTTATTTATTTTAGTTTTAAAGCACGATTTTGCAGTTAATAATGAAGAATAACCGCCGTTCACAACAGCCAATCACATGTCTGAAAACGGCAAGCTTAAAAAAGCGATTTACAAGTCTGAATTTTCTTTTTCAGAGATGCAACCAATCACAAAATAGTTAGAATTTCATTCTTCAGTTTTACAACATCTCAACTTATTTCGTATTGATATATTGATTAATCTGATTATTTGTTTTCTAAAACGTTAATTCGTAAGTTTAATCTGGTTTTAAATCTTAATTCGATTTGTTTATTTACAAGTAATGCCTAAAAAGAAAAGACCTAACATTACTAAAAAGTCGCAACTCAATGCGAAAGCTAATCGAAAGCGGGAAAAACGTAAACTTCATAGTATAGAAGAAAATAATGCTCTTTTGCTTATACAACCTAATGATGATTCAACTAACAAAAAAAAAGTTAAACTAACAAAGGTTGAGCTAAAAGAGAATGTGTGTAATTGCTACACAGTCGCAACAACATCGACTTTCATTTGCCCACATCAAACCAGACCTGTAAATACAGAAAATGTGGTTGGAATGCACACTGTACCAATTCGCTTTCGCAATGTTGACAATGATATGGACCAAAATCCTAATCCACCTATTTTAAAATCAAAACAACATGAGTTTGCTGGTGATTTATCGAAATTGTTACCTATCAAAGTGGCAAAACATAGTCTTGGCAAAATGTTTTCAAAATGCAGTTATTGTGGAGCTTTGAGATTTGCTTCTGCAAAAGGGCGCTCTGTTAATTCTTGCTGCCATAATGATAACATACATATACCTCCGCTGCATGAATATCCTTTATTTTTGAAAAACTTACTTCTTTCTGATGAGCAAGAAGCAAAATTATTTAGGCAAAATATCCGTGTATACAATTCATCATTTGCGTTTGCCACTTTTAGTGCTAAATTTCTTCAAGATGAAAGCAGAGGTCCACCGTTGATAAAAATTCAAGGACAAGTATATCACCATGCGACAACATCCCTAAATTCAGCAACCAATGCTCCAAGGAATGGACAAATATATATTTATGACAGTGTTGAGGAGGCTATTAAACTACGCATGAATTTAGACAATCTTCAGTTGACAAGGCATATTGAAAAATTATTAAGGGAAGTCAATCCATATGCACAGAAATATCGGATGCTCAGAGATTTAACTATTCATGATAGTGAATTTGTTTTACAATTTCAAAGATTTATATTCGATGATAAAAGAAGATACAATAAACCTACTTCTTCTGAATTAGCTGCCATTATTGTTTCCAAAGATGGTGTTGTTCCTGTATGCGATTTAACTGTATATCCTAAACAAGAAATAAGAGAAACGAGTATAATAAACCAAAGATCTCAACATGCTGATCCTATGGTCTTTCCTTTACTTTTTCCTAAAGGCGATTTAGGATGGACTTATCAAATGCCTTCGCAAAAAGGAAAACAAATAAGTCCAATTCAATATTATGGGCATAGGTTAGCCTTACGACCTAATGGTCCTTTTAACCCGTTATTGCATGCTGGAAAATTATCTCAGCAGTATGTGATAAATTGCTATTTGTTGGTTGAAAGTC
>NC_092209.1:48404544-48505175 GCF_043381705.1 Parasteatoda tepidariorum | reverse complement strand
ATATATATATATATATATATATTGAATTAAATGTGTTAAAAATATATTCATTTCTTTGGGACAAAGTCTGTATTATTGTGATTATCATTTTTTTTAAACAAGTTTCATATTAAGATTATATCTGCACATTGATGTTAATTTCTGACAATTTTGGCTCATTTAGAGAACAAATAGGACATAGAAGGAACTGTAGTCAACGAAAAAAAGTGACATTGATATTGACACACTGCTTATTCTGCATTTAAGAAAATTAATTCTTTTCGATGATAACAGTTAATATTCAGTTTAATATTGAAATATATGAAATCAAAGCATTCTTGGTTTTGCGAAGCAAACCAAGTAAGAATTGCGAAGCAATTCTCCGGGGGTTGGCGAGCGTCAGCGAGCAGGGGGCGGAGCCCTCTAGTACTTAAAAAGTAAAATTAACATTAAAGGGTTCAAACTTTGGAGCACTCTCAACTACTCAAACTATGTACTAGGACCGTATTTCCTAGATTGCTGCTACCCCCTATATTTTGGGAGTTAGAAATTTTAATCCGACGAAAGAAAGATATATTTATTCAGAGGAAGTACGTTTTTGTGTCTGATCTTATGATTTAATAACTTAAAATATCGTCTACACTTATTAATTAGCCCTCGAATACCCTCGAACCATTAAGTTTGAATCCTAGAACGTGAAGATCCGATCATTAGATCAAAATTCAGGGTGGTCCATTTTTTTTTGTGCACTGTGCATAAGAATTATTTTTAATGAATTGTAGCAGTTGTGCTCATCGGAATGGCGAAACACAAGATCTGTTCCCAAGAATAGAATGATCTGATGAATTAAGCTAGAGGTCTTATATGTCCGAGGGTATGAAAAGATTAAGTAAGATCATATACAAGATATAATAAAATTTTTGGAAAAATTCATGTATAAATAAATTTTTCCTCGATTTTAGAACCTTTTTATACCACTTTTAAAAAATGAAATTTACGAGTTTTTCCCCATTTCATACACGGAGAAAACAAATTCTAGTAAAATTACCGTAATGTATGTTAATGATATTTCTGGTAAAGAAAAAAACATAGTTCTGGTTTATAAAACAAAAATACACAGTATATAAATCCTACACTAAAGTAATTTTTGCCCTTTTATGGTAACAGATTAAAGAAAATTCTGATTTTAAATAATATAGTTCTTATTATCACACATTAAGTAAAAAACACAAAATTTAGATATAAATTTAACCTAATAAATTATTTTTATGTCAGGAACTAATGTATCATGATAAATTTACCATATTTTTCAATCTTTCCTATTTTTGATTGCAAATTTTAATGCTATACTTTTTTGTTAATTTTGCCAAAATTATTATTAAGGTGCTTCGGTAAAAATTATTGAGCTTTTTAATGTTCCCAAAAGAGCCAGAAAAGCGGAACCACATTTTGATGGTTTTATTTTTAGCCATAAAGTAGTTTAACATATTTTTTAAATTTAAAATTTAAAAAAAAAAGCAATTTTATTTTAAACGCAGCAGTGAACACTAGTGTCGTCATTTGAAAAGACAACTACAGTGATGAACACCAACGTGTCTATTTTCAATGCCTTTATAGGGTGTGTAATTCCACTGTTGCGTCCAGGCTGAAGTTTAATGACTCGAATTTTTAGCTTTTTTAATTAAAAAATATAAGATATTAAAAAAAATTATAATGAACTGTCAAATACAGTGTAAAGTTTCTTAAAAAAAATGTGTCAATTTATTAAAGAAAAAATAACTCTTAATCATAAAGCTTAGATTTTAAAAAAAATAGGAGTAAGACTTATTTTCATTTATTAAAACCGCTGCAGAAATTTTGATATAGGCTGCCAAAAATTGAATAAAGACTTTTCTTTTAGAAAATAAAATAGTGGTCTAGTTGTTTTGAAACCGAATATCTTACATATTGAAGTCTTATTTAAAAAATAGAAGTAGAAGCTATTTTCATTTATCAGAATCATTAAAGACTGTTAGAAATTGTAAGAACACGCTACTAAACGCAAAATTAAGGCTTTTCTTTTTAAGAATCAAATGGAGGTCTAGTTAGTTTACCTTGTTTTCATAGGTATTGTTTAGAAAGACCCAAGCTATAACTTATTTTTTGATTAATCAATGAACAATATTAGAATTGTCATATTTTTCTTCAAATAAATAAATAAATAAAATGTGAAAATAGATGCTTTGAAACTAAATAACCTCATTTATATAAAACATTTTTTTTTTTTTTTAAGAAAAAAGAATATGATTAATTTGTTATATGAAAATCATTAAAGGGTTTTGTGAATTTTCAAAAACAGAGTAATTTTTTTCTTCAGTGAATTACGCTATTTTGAAATTAAATACCTTATTATAATATCTTTTATTTAAATTTCAAAAATATTTTTTCGGAGCCTTTTTCTTTTTTATCGAAACCATTGAAAGATGTTAAAAAATGTCTCAAAGGACATTTAAAAAGAAAAGAAAAGAAAGTTCCGTTTTTCAAAGAAATTGCGCTGATTTAGAAACCAAACACCTCAACTGTAATTTTTTTATCAAGTTTGTTGAAGAATGTTTTGAAAAATACCGTAAGTAATACCAAAAAAAAAAAAACCTAAAATGAATGGAATTGTAATCTAACTTCAAAACTAAACATTTCAATAGGAAGCAAGTAACGTAGTGTGGGTATCTCGATACTGATTGGCTGTCGAAGCGTGGCATCTGTTTACGTTAGCAACTGTTTTTTGCATTCTATTTCGAGTAAGCCAAGTCCGTCAAATATCAATTCTCATTAGTGACACATAACATTCTATATTCTTTCACAAAGATTTCAATTCTTTCACTATATATTTACACAGAGACTTAACACAAAGAAAGGCACGAAGCCGTGCGGAATATAAACAAACTAATTATGCATCGAAGCTGCAAGGCACACAAAACAAAAATATATCACGGTTACCGTAAAATACATAAACAAATAATAAATCTAAGTTAAATAAAAGAGATAGAATTATATTTCAACTAATTCGATGTGCTATACGGCTCTGTAATTAATTAACTTATATTTAATTAACATTCTAACTTATGTAGAGAAACTTAGCTCAACTTTAATAAGCCATTTTGCTGATAAAGATTAACTGACGTCATAGATCACATGTGTGGGTATGAGAAGTCTTCATCTTCTTGAAGTGCAAGTACCCGATTATACATTGTTTCATACTACGTAGCTTTTCCATTAGAAAAAATTTGTACATATTTTCACTGCTTTTGTAACCGATTCGAAAAACCACTGTAAAAAATATTAAAATTGAAACAAAACTCTTTAAAATTGTTCAAAGTTCAAATTTAATTATCAAATACCCTTTCTTGCGAGTTAATTAAAAGTTACGAGCGTACGAAATAGCATCACATCATTAATCTGAGATGCATCATGTTCAATATGATATCATCAATGATAACGAGAACCTGTGCTAAAAAAAACAAAGGAATTTTTATGCCCTTTAATTCCTCGATTTTTTTTTCTCCTTCTGGGGCTAATTTGCCGTCTCGCCGATGCACCTGCTACTGCTGTGTTGTACAAAGAGGGATTCTTTGCGTAGTCCAACGAAGGGTGATACGATCGTGATCCTTTAAAAAATATTTAGGTCCTCCCCCTCACAGGTATGCAATCACGATTCGTTGTTTCATCGTCACGGGGTTTGCCCATTCAACTCGAAAAACAAAGGAAATAGGATGAGATGGAACTTAAAATATGCTGTAAATGTTTCAGTTAAGTTTTATTTCGTTCGGAAATGCTTAGAATTAAATACTGCCGAAAGCGATAAATGTTGTTTTTGCTTTGATTGTTGAAAGTTAGCAACAAGGAAAAAACATTTATTGGAATATTATATTCAGAATTTAGGAAATTAAGCGATGATTTATTATTTTATTTGATGATGCAATGAACTGAATACAAATGCAAACAATTATTTTGTTTGGTAATGCTCTAAATTGAATACTATCGCAAGCAATTATTTTACTTGGTACTGCTCTGAATTGAATAATATGGCAGACAATTATATTTTATTTGGTAAAACTCTGAATTGAATACTATCGCAAGCAATTATTTTATTTGGTATTGCTCTGAATTGAATACTATCGCAGGCAATTATTTTTTTGGCAATGCTTTGAGTTGAATCCTATCACAAACAATTATTTTATTTGTCAGTGCTCTGAATTGAATCCTATCGCAAACAATTATTTTGTCAGTCAGTGCTCTGAATTGAATCCTATCGCAAACAATTATTTTGTTTGGTACTGCTCTGAATTGAATAATATCGCAAACAATTATTTTATTTGGTAAAACTCTGAATTGAATAATATCGCTAGCAATTATTTTATTTGGTAATGCTCTGAATTGAATACTATCGCAGGAAATTATTTTATTTGGCAATGCTCTAAGATGAATATTATCAATAACAATTATTTTATTTATCAGTGCACTGAATTGAATCCTATCGCAAACAATTATTTTATTTTGTAATGATCTGCACTGAATACTATCGCAAGCAATTGTTTCATTTCTTAATGCTCTGAATTGAATACTATCGCAAGCAGTTATTTTATTTTGTAATGCTCTGAATTATATTCTATCGCAAGCAATAAATGATTCAGCTTTATTCATTCAAAGTTGGAAACAAGCAAAGCAGTTTTAGTAATTATATATGGATACTACTTGAAGAAATAATGAAATTAAGTCATAGGTATCAATCAAAGCTTTGTTTCATTCAAAAGGACATCGAATTAAATAGTACCACAAGAAATAAGTAATGCCTACTTTGCTTTTGGAAAGTTAGTAACAAGCACATCAGAAAACTTTTGTTTTAATTCTAGCTGCCTTTGGTGACCTGCTTGTTCACCGTCCACAGGATATAAACTTTAAGGATAACCAAGCAGAATGCACATTAGAACTGTATATGGGTCATTCTCACAAAAACAGTCATTTTCATGTCCCCAGTATATTTTATGTTTGTTTTACAACTTACGAAAAAAAAGATTTCAGGGAAAGTGTCCTTCAGAATGCAGGCTAACAAAAGAATAAAAAATAAAATTATCAATTTTTATTTATTTTAGGTAATTAAAATATACCAATATGTCATTCCCTCACTTGTCCCCACTGTTGATTTAAAAAAAGAAAAAATTGTTTCTGAAATAAAAATTAAAAAATTTACAAATTCATGTTTCTTATTTCAGAATATTGAAATATAGAATTCAGAAAATCAATTTTAAATTTAATTTCTGATAAAAATATTAACACAGCACTATTATAAACTTTGTCCCTAGTGTTTCGCGTCATTCCCTCACAACAATGTTCTTATCACCTGCAATCTTCTTAGAATAAAAATATTTTAATAAAAACTTTAGCAGTTAACAACTAGCATCATAGAACAAAATTGCAGTATGTTTCCATCTTCAACTTAAAGAAGCTTTGCTGTGGAATAAATTTGAATGAATCAAACCAGGTAAAATATTTTACATTTGTCATTCCCTCATGTCGTTTTTTAGAGTAAAATAAAATACAACTTCATCGAGAAAGTGGATAATTATATCTTGCTTTCTTGTATGAATATAATTGTATGTGATTGATTTCAGAAATTAATTAGGCCTAACTGTTATTTTTAAATTTTATTAAATTTGTCATTCCCTCACTAGTGTATAAAGTGAGGGAATGATGCTAAAGTGAGGGAATGATTCAAGATGAGCATATTATTAAAAAAAAATTTTGTTCAATCGTACCAGCCAGTTTTATTTCCCAGACCTGTAAAAACTATTAAAAATATAAAACTAAATTATAATAAATGTTAAATATACTTAGTATGTTATCATTTTCGAACTTGAGGTAGCTGTAACTTAGAGAAAAACATGTATTAAAATAAAATATCATTCCCTCACTTTTTAAACAGTGAAATGAATTAATTTATTTAAATATTAAGTATAATTTATAGGATATATACTTTTTTTATAATGCCATTACATATTTCTATTAATATAAAAAGTTTCAGAGCTTTTTATTCACTTTACTTTTTTGAGATTTTATGAACTGAAAAATGACAGTTTTCGTGAGAATGACCTATATAAATATTTTAATTCTCCTACTCTTCCTCCAATCCTAACACCTTAATTAGTTTTAAATAATATATTAACAAAAACTTTTCTACCCAGCTGATGCTCGCACGGAAAAACTTTATTTCAATTTTAAATATTTTTAAGAAATAACCGCGATATTGCCAAAGTACTATTTATCCATCTATCTTTAGTCATTTTGAAAAAAATCAGCTTCAATGCATATCGAAACTTTAAAAAAATTTTAAACAGAAACCTTTTTTCTATTCAAAAGATTCTTTTTCTAACTCTATTTTTCATTAGGTAAAAACAAACTATGATTACAGTGGACACTAACGTGTTCTTCAGTCCAGAAATGTGAATTTATTCAAAATATTACAGTTACACGTTTTTTTTTATTATTATTTATGTGCTATTTTATTATTTGTATATTATGAATCATATCATATGCGTTATCACAATCTTATCATATGTCATATCACATGTGTTATTTATAATCATATGTGCTATGAATTATACAGAGCAACATGCTTTTTTTTACATTCAGTTTTGACGGGAAAAAATCATGCTACAGTTTTAGATTAAATTTTCAAATTAGATAAATTAGTAACTGTGCATATTCTTTGTCATAAAAATCCTTAATACAAAATATAACTTTTAATAGTTATTCAAAATAAATACATACAATTATACAAAATAAAATATAAAGTTATACAAAATATAACTTTTAATTCCTCTTTAAGGCTCTTTTTCAAATAGATTTATAAGAGTTATAGAGATTTATAAGAGTATAGATATATTCAAAAATATACATAAAAGAGTTTTAATTTCCTGTATATAAACCAACGAACAATTATATGAATTCTGTTTCTTTATTTATTAAAAAAGGCGCTAATATCTTAAACTATCTTAATTTAATTTAATTCTCTGAAATATGTTTTATGAAATATAACCCTCTAAAAATGATTTACAGAAATTTAGCTCAGTTTATGTAAAATAACCTCAGATTCTTGAAGAATATTTAAATAAAACCTCAAAACCCACTTTTTAAATCTTTAACTGCAAAACCAATTTTTAATTAGTGGAAAAAATTTCGTAGAAAGTATTCATAAGAAATTCTGAAAATTTTGCGCAAGATATTGGCAGGCTTTCTACACTATCAAAACTTTTTGGGCATCTTAACACTAAAAATGAAGCCAACTACTTAACACAAAAATCCATCTTTCTCTATGGATAAGCAAACAAACACAAACAATACTGTTCTGAAACATCAGTAATGTTCTTTTACACTACTTAGTATAAAGCAGTAACACCCATTTATGGGGGAAAACTAGGATGCTCACCGGGGGCCTTTGGTCACTGGCTATTTATTGGTCAAATTGGATAAACTGCTATTTTTACATACAAAGCTAATGGTGTTACTTGCTGATCGTCCTCATCGAGTTTTTGTTGATAGTTTAAATGCATGAACTGTTTGCTGAGGCTCCACGTACTGTTGGTGCTACAATGCCTGTTCCCACTCACATGGTTCCTCCACCTATCCTTCATCCGGATTTTTCATGCTCCTACAGTTTCATTATTTGGAAGGATTCCTCCACCATCACGTTCGTTGCCAAAAACAGTTGCATCTCAAATATCTGCTCCACCCAGTATGCATGCTTCACCACTTCCTCCGAAAGTATTCAGCAGCTTACATCTGACTACTAGAAACGAAGCAAAAGCTTGGACATTAGCCTGCGAGATCCAGCTCGACATTGTTTCCAGTGCCAAAAGATGTTTTCCAGGATCGTAACTTCTTGAACTCATGGACTTTTGCCTTGGACACTAATTAAATTTTTTCACTTTTAGAGAACTAGGTTCCTCACCAGGTGCGTCAATGAATTTCTCGGTAATCCTTCGTCTGTGGCGGGGGAGGGATGATGCAGAGCAAGGAGTCCCAAAATAGTAAGTGCGCCAAAAACATCGATAAAGTGAGTCAAAGGGTGAGTTTGGCGAAGTTCCCTCTTGCTGTAGGGATTGCATCCTTTTAGGAATCAGTTGAAGCGTTGCCTTGGAATACGATGGTTGAATCGAATAGACATGACGCCCTGGTGAGTAGTCTTAGTTTCTGCCCCCCCCCCTTATTGTGTTACTAAGTGTAATGGAATCAATTGTAATCAAGATAATTTTAATCATTAAAATCTTAAATTAACTTTAATATGTGTAATAGATTTTAACTCTAATTAACATGATGCATACTAAAGTCATATCAATAGTTGTATCAGATGTTAAGTGCGATGCACTCAAATGGCGGTCCTACATTATTGTGATGCCGCTGATACTATACTTCGGTTCTTACCGAGCCATAATGCCAACGCAAGATCGACACCTCATCTCTTGACTTGTTTTAGTAGGAGTGGTCACAAATTTTCTGTAAAGACCTTATTGCTCCAAAATGACCTCTGGTTGAACTGTTATGCAGCTCTTTCAAAGCATCTGCAGTCTTTGATTTGAGAGGAAGAAGCTGCGTCCATCTTAGATCCCCTTTTTCTACTTAACAAGCCATTTCTAATATAGAGTGAGTCCCATAGAGCCCAATACTGTTTAGTAGCAGAGCTCTAGGTGGAAATGACCAGCTAACTTGACCTGACTTTGAAAATTCCTTCATTTCACGGGTAGGGCTTATATCGGGTTCTTTCATTTGGGCTAATATTTTCCCTTCATCACTCCATAGGTCTGTAGATTTGATTTCGTCAAAACTGAACTTGGCGCAACTCAGGACTTATTGGACGATATTTGACACCTGCCTTTCAGCAATATCAACAGCTTTCATCGCCTGGTTTCCTCGATAATACTTCGGTACCTCGATTGATACTCGATTACCTCGATTGCATTTCTCTTCAAAGTACCCTTTCGATGACGAATCTCGAAGACATATTCCTGATACACTGGTGTGTTTCTTCCGCCATCCTTAAGTTTCGGACAGTTTTACGTAACGTCCATCTTTTCCGCAGCACCAACATTATAATTCTTTATTTATGTTAGTCTTGCGTTCCCTCGAAATACGAATTTTTCTCAGGATATTTTCAAACATTTTTTTAGGCCAGCGTTTGAATCCCTGGCTGATACATTTGAATCAAAGACAGTTACGGTCATTCAATGATGGTAGCTGAGCAGCCTCAATCTTGTGTGCGTAGAGAGTGGATCCTATACCCCTCAGAACGTTTGTTGTCTCTGGATCTCACGCATTGTCCACGAAGTGTTGAAGGGCCAAATATTGACGTATCTCAGGAGAGCAATCTAAAAAAACATCTTATAAAACGTCTCTACCAGCTTATTCATAGCAACAGTCTTTGCTTTTTCGATTGGCATTCAGTCCAACTCTGATTCTGAAGCCAAAAATGTTATGAGAAGGGTTTGTTTGGATTGGAGACGAATTAAACAGCACTTAAGACTTCAAATCGGTAAAAACTTTCTGAAAATATCGCTTATTACAGCACTCAATTCTAGCTCAAATAACAGCTTAATAAAACAAAACACAGGTTTCTTCAGACGGATCAATGAACTATATCAAGTTAGAGCGCAGCTACTGCAGTCACAGTAATTGAGTCGCAAAGTCTTCCATGTTCCTTTGACAAATCAATACCTCTGGGGGTACTGGTATCTGTATCTGATCCGTATCTGGGGGGACTGATCCCAGGAATTTCCTTTTTTTCTGGATTGGTTCAAAATTACAAGGCTACGGAGTTGAACACTAGTAGTCGTAAACCCAAAATTAGGTCTGCTGTTCAGAGATGATATATATATATATATATATACATATATATATATTAGTCCTAGTTCCCATAACAAATCAATGCCTGTGGGGGTACTGATCCAGTAGTTTCCTCGTTTTCTCGGTTGGGTTCAAAATCACAAGGCTACGGAGCTGAACATTGGTAGTCGTAAACTTAAATTTGGATCTTATGTTCAACGACGGTTGTGAAATAAAATAAAATATTAGTCCTATTACATTCCTGAACTATCATTTTGTCGCCAAAATTGTCGCCAAGTATCGGCAATAGTGTTTCTTGCAAATATTTCTTATTACACTGATCATTTAGGGTTATGTATCCACTTAAAGAAAGAATAGTTCCAAACTTATAGAAATATTTAGAAATTCGAAGCAATATTTTGACAATGTTTTCTAAAGGTGTTTATTACCTAAATATAATTTTCTTATTATTAAATGTATGCGTAAAAATGTATTTTATTTGCTTTATTTATAAAAATTGCAAAAGATTATTTTGTTATATTTTCTATTGTTTAGATATATTAAATTGCCTTGCAAATTATTTTTAAAATTAGATGCTTGGACTTTATAAAATTTCTCTTGCAAATTATAAAAATAATGATTTCATTTCTTCCAGAAGGAGGAATTATTATTTTACTATTTCCAATCACAGTTACTTATATAATCAAAATAATTAATGCTCTATATGACTAAATTCTCGTGAATAGAAATAAAACACAACGGACATTAATTAATTCATCCTTACGGTAAATATTGTTATTAATGCAAAATTTTTGAATATGGTGATTGACTGTTTTGCTTGAATACAGTAAATAACCAATTAAATAACTTGTTATTTAACCTTTTTTTTCTAGAAATTTTTAACACAGTATATATACTTAGGTAATCAAAATTAAATTATTGTTAGAAACGTTATCTATACATCATCCCTCTTTCAGAAGCACAATATTTTAAATTGCGCATTATTTTTATTTCAGCATTAATAATCGAAATCAGTTTAAAAGTTAACATTCGGATAGAAAAATAATTAAAACCTGAAGAACTTATTAAAATTTAGTACATTAAATTTTAACTCTAACTTATTGGTATAACATGACTCATATTCATATAACATAAATTCAGGTTCATATAACATAAATTCATATGTTCATAAATTCATATCAATTCATATAAAATAACAACTTAGCTCTAATATAAATTCTACTTTTTCTGAGAGAAAAATTTTACAGTTAGATTTGAATTGTTACCATCACTAAACGCAAAAACTTTAAAAACAGTTAGACATTTAGACGCATTAAGGCATTTTAAAAATGATCATAATTATCATACTTCTAAGATTAAACGCGTAAAAATCAAACTTGTACAGTTTATAATGATTATTTGTGTTTTGAAATTGCGAAAGTTTTTTCTGTGTAAGAGAGTATTTTAAAAATTCAACTCTCTAAAGTATAATTATGTAACTAAATGCGAATTCTCAATAAACTTGATCATTATTATTTAATATAGTATTAGAAAAATAAGAAACATTGAAGTTTATATTTAAAAAATATTATACAGATTTTTCAAATTAAAAACATATTAAATTTAAACCTAAATCGTTGAACATGTAGTTATTACATAAGTTTAAAAAACAAAATAATAATTTTTGTATTAGTAACAATATATAAATATTTGCGTTTAATTTATTTAGCATTACCGCTCACTTATAATCAACTGAAGGTATGTATAGTAATCAGAAAACTGAAAGGGGTTCAAAATCATAAATTATTACCTGTTTTAAATGTTTCGAACACTTTAACAATAAATTATAATTATTTTTGTGTTTAAGAATTTTGATTGTTTTCCTATAAAAGAAAGAATATTCAAAACTAAAGTTTAAACATATTCATAAGATCAAATTGAAAATCACTTAGCAGTTTAATATGAGTTTTCAATCAGTTTAATAAGTTTTAATGCATTCAATTTAAATTTAAAGGTTTATCAAGTTTATTTAATCATTTTCCGATTTTTTATCCCTAAACATAGAGAGAAATTTAAAAAAATCCAGTTTAAATCATTCAGTGAGCTGTATCGAGAAAAACACATGCACAAAAGATTGATCTTGATCATTTAACATGTTAAGAAACTATGACAGCTATTTTAATGAGTTCTAAATAATCCATAATTCTTTTTTACTGTGAAATTGATTAGGAAAGTACAGGAAAAGTCCCTTTAATATTTAAGTTTAACAATATTCCTGCATTCAACTGAAAAAATAATCACAAAACATAGAGAAATTTTTTTTTGTCAAAACTACCGTACTGTGTGGCAATGACATTTGTGAAAGAAGAAAAAAACGTAATTCTGGTCAATAAACAACTTATACGGTATTTAAATCATTCATTTGTTAATTTTTCCGTTCATATGGTAACGGTTTTTGCTGGAAATTCAAGTTTTCAAAATTATAGTTCTTATTATTGCACATTCAATAAAAAATACAAAATAAAGTAAATTTAACCGAATAAATAGTTTTAATGCCATGCTAAGCTATCAGAATGAATTACCAAATTTTTGCCAAAATATTTGCTAAATTTTGTCACAGATTATAAAACCATATTTTATAGCTAATTTTACCAATATCCTTATCAATGCACTTCGGTAATAATTACTGAGCTTCTTGGTGTTCCCAGAAAGACAGAATTATACTATTATATATTATCATTTTTTGGTAGTTTTGACCATACTTTTCTTCTTAATTAACTCAGGGTAGTATCATAAAAACACTTTTTATTAGCTATTCCAAATGTTTCGAACACTTCAACTATAAGTAAAATCTTTTTATACGTTTTAGAATTTCGATGGGGTTTTTTTTCTGTATAAATAAGAATGTTTAGAACTCAACTGAATATATACTGATAAAAATTGACAGAAAAGCAGCAAAGAGTTTTTGTCGATTTTTCAGTTTAAAAAAAATTTAATAATTATGTTGAAATTTTTTAATGCATGAAGCTTAAGTTTTCTTTTTTTCCCCTTGCATATAGTGAGAAATTTCAAAAATTCAAACTTAAGTCATTCATTGAGTTGAACCGGGGAAAAACACCAAAAAAAAATCATAATGACTTATCAAGTTTATTTATTTGGATTGTTTTCCCTGCATATAGAGAGACATTCATAAAAAAATACAAATTATGTTATTTAATAAGCTGAATCGAGAGAAAAAACCAAAACAAAAAAAGTTTATCATGACTTATCAAGTTTACTTAATTTTGGATTTGCTCTTTTTTTTGTACAGAGAGAGAAATTTTTAAAAAATCTAACTTAAGTCATTCATTGAATTCATCATGAATTACCAAGTTTTTTAATCAGTTTCGGATTTTTTTCCTGAATATAGAAAGAATTTTTAAAAAATCATACATATGTCATTCATTGAGCTGATTCTTGAAAGAAACCAGCACAAAAAAATCACGATAACTTATCAAGTTTATTTAATTGGTTTCGGATCTTGTACATATAGTGAGAGGAAAATTTCAAAAAAAAATCAAACTTTTGTCATTTATTGAGCAGAATCGGGAATAAAACCAGCACAAAAAAAGTTTAACATGACTTATCAAGTTTATTTAATCAATTTTGGATTTTCTCTTTTTTTCTTATACAAAAAGGGAAATTTTAAAAAATCCAACTTAAGTCATTCATTGAATTCATCATGAATTATTAAGTTTATTTAATCAGCTTCTGATTTTTTTTCTGAATTTTTAAAAAAGTCTAACATATATCATTCATTGATACGTGAAAAAAAAATCACGATGACTTATCAAGTCTATTTAATCGGTTTCGGGTATTTTTTCCTGAATATAGAAAGAAATTTGAAGAAAAAAAAATCGAAAATTTATCATTTATTGAACTGATTCGTGAAAAAAAAACAGACAAAAGAAATCATGACTTGTCAAGTTTTTTAATCGGTTTCGGATCGTTTTTCTGTATAAAGGAAAATTTTTAAAAAAAAATCCGACTTATGTCATTCATTGAACTGAATCGAAAAAAAAACACAAAAAATTGGTCATGACTATTTAATATGTTTCAAAACTATGACAGCTATTTTTAAAGGATTCTAAACAATCAGTAATTGCTTTTTTTATCGTGTAATTTATCAGGAAAGTAAAATAAAAAAAAAATCCCTTTCCTTCCAGTGCTAGGGGCATTTTAACCGTTTTGTGGGTGACTCTATTGAATTGAACCATACCATCAGCCATAATGTAATGATTCGAAAAGAATTCAAAGGTTAAATGTCAGAACACTATGCTGTCTTGAAACCATTATCAATCACAGAAAGTCAAGATATACCACATGCCGTTTCTTTGGGCCTCCAAATCTCATTCTTTTTAAAAGTAAATTTCTTTTACTTTTGTTTTTATATCTACAAAATACTTTTCAACAGCAGCTGAGAACTAAGAAAATCCCAAAAGGAGGGAAGGGTCGAAAATTTATGTGTTTATAACAAAAATTAAATAATACTTTGAAAGGAGTTCATTTGAGGCTTTTGGTTTGAAGAAAAAAAATATTTCAACTAGTTTAATCTTGAACATTCTTAAGTGATTCTTATCTGAAATAGGCAATTTTTATTTAATTAAATTTCTAAGTAATTTAAAACTTTTTACTAGGTATTTATTTTAGTTAAATAAAATGTTTTTAGGTAATTTTTTGTTGGTGTAAGACAGTTGGATCGAAAAACTACACAGATCCTGTTTTGGTAAATTTAAAATTGGTTAATAAAGAATGTTTGATATCTTTGTTTTAATTTTTGTTAGTATTTTGTTTTTTATTTAACTTTTATTAACAATTAGGACAGAAAAAGCTTAAATTTATTTCTTTAAATGCGTAATAAATTCATAAAAGTTATTTGAAATATGCAACATTCTTTTTCATTTTTAAAAATGTTTTGAAAACTTAAATTCTATTAATAATGTAAAATGCTTTAGGTTATAAATTTAAAATTAACTACAAGCAATGATTTTTATGATATTAATAAGAAATTAGTAAAAAATAATGATTATTGAAAAAAGTTATGAAAAATATAATTATGATTGAAAATGACTAAAAGATAAAGGAAATTTAATTTTTCAATTTAAAATTTTTAAGCGATTCTGATGTAAGAAGGCGTAATCCCAGTTCTTTTAATGTCTAACGGAATGTAATTTTTTATTAAATGTAATTTATTTTTCCTTTTTAAAAAGGTTTTGGAAGCATACATTTTATAAGTAACGAAAAATGCTGAAAATTTACGAATTTTAAATGAACTATAAACAATTATTCTCACCCCAAAACTATAATACAGTTACGTATTAAAATGCGTGAAGACATATTTATTTCAGATATTCATATTTATGTAATATTCATATTTAAGAAGATTATTTACGTGCTAATGGACAACAAACACTGAGAAAAGAAGTATGATTAAAACTAGAGGAATATGGCGAATTGTATCCTGTTACTGGCTCTATGGGCACTTCAACAATTTTTACCAAAGCGCCTGGGTAATTATTTTGGCAAAATTAGCAATCAAATATGGCTTTTTAATGTGTGATAAAATTTGTCAAATGTGGTAATATTTCGTAATTTCATCATGATACCTTAGTGCATTTCGTAATAACTAAGGCCCGGATTTTGATGACATTTGCATTTTTTTGAATTATTTGCATTTTTGGACATTCTTTGTCCTTTAGAGCATTTTTTGAGATTTATAGGGCATTTTCTTTAAAATTTTAAAGCATTTTTTAAATTTTTTGTTAAATTTTTCCAATTTTTATTATTTTTTATCAATTTTCATTATTACACTGGCTTCCAAACAATGAAGAAAATTTCTAGGATATTAACAGGTGAAGCAACGTCTTTTCAAATTGAAGAAGAATTGTCAGTAAGTGTGACCGTCCTTTTCAAGTACGCACCAATAACATCAGTAGACGTTGAAAGAAGCTTCTCCTGGTATAAAAATTTGCTTTCAGACAAGAGACGCTCGTTTACATTTCAAATTATTAAAAAAAAAATTTAATAATCCACTGTAATTCTGATATTTAGTAATATTATGAGATGGAAGTTGTTATATTCATTTAAGTTTCTATACAAAATGAAAATGTTTTAGAGTCAATATGTTTTCCTTTTTTTGTTATTTTTGGATATAAAACATATTTGTCGAACTTTAATGAACGTAGAACAAGTATTGCATTGCTTCATATTTTTTGAAACGACTCATAATAATTTTGAAGAGTAAAACATTGTTTTAGTTCAATATTTTTACTTCTATTTAAGTCATGTCATAAGGCATTTTTAGCGCAATTTTCGCATTTTAAGAGCATTTTTTGCACTTTTAAGGGCAATTTTTGCAGTTCATAAGGGCATTTTTTGCACTTTTTAAGGGCATTAATTGAGATTTTTTAGGTCATCAAAATCCGGGCTCTAGTAATAACTATTTATTTGGTAACATTTACCTTTCAGATTTGTATTTTGTACTAATACGTAGAAATAAGAACTACAATTTTGAAAATCAGAATTTTATATAAATCGTTACCATATTTATAAATAAATATTACTGTTAAAATTACGGTATAATATTTGCGGCAAAAAATTGATTTTAAGGTGAAAATGGATTTTACGGATCATGCACTCAAAGAGTTGGTTTTTTATACCGGAATTTGATCCGGAATTTTTTTCAATGTAGAAAAAAAACATTAATTTATGTAGCTAAAGAGGTCCATGAAGAAGGTCAATTCAGCAAAAAAATATTAAGTTTCTGCGTGAATGCAAGTATTTGGAATAATATCGAAAATTACTTTTAGATAAACTTTTGTTTCATTAATAACGCTTTATTTTCTTCAAACTGTAATTAAAAATCATTTTCAAATGCAAAAGTTTCATCTTTTATGACCTCTTTAAAATTAAATCTCTCATACAAAGGCTATGTAATTTTACTAGATTTCGACTAAAAGTAAAAGTTCGTAATTTTATTTTTATCAAAGAATGTTTTGTTAAACTAAATTTGAAAAAGGAAACTGTTTCTAGTAAACAATTTTTATTTTACTTTTTTCTTGGATTTAAACTCATATTTCTTGTCTTATATGGCAATATATAAACAAGTATATACTTTTTTATTAGATATACAAACAGAGTCTGGGCTTTTCCTGTCCGGGGTTTCCTTCTCTTTCTTTAATTATTATTTCTGAACTGGCTTAAAATTTTATAAATTTTGTATAACGAACGTTAAAATCAAATATTCAGATAGTTCATGAAGTTCAATTTTGTTTTAAATGGATTAACAAAATTAAGAATCTATTCACTGTAACGAACAGGCGAAAGCTTATAGAAACCTGATAATTTTTATAAATTCTCCGAATAAATTATTCATAAGTTCATTGAAAATGTTTAACAGATTAAATAAATTTATTGAAAACATATATTTCACACAACTGTAAAATATATTTTTTGATTCTTATTGACAAAATTAAATATAATGAATGAAAAAATACTCACTTCGATTATAAAAATCTGCATCGATAATTTTCGTCATCGTCTTTTGAAATGCGCATTTTTTCATATGACATTACTTTCCAAAACTTCATTTACACTTTTTACCGATTAAACGATTAAATATTATAAATTTAATCTAAACATTATGGCAATCACCTTAAGCTAATTTCCTCAGAGGGTCAGATAATTATAAATAGTTCCTCCAAGAAAAGATAACACAGTTTTTTTTTTTTAATGAAATTACGATTTAATATTTTATCTCAACATAGACCTCACAAAAGTTTTATTTTCTTAATAAATATTAACTAATTTTCAAATATTAATTAATATTAGCTTAATTAATATTGGCTTAACTAATATTGGCTTGACAAATATTAACTAATATTGAACCAATTTTGGTAAATTAGTTAAGCCAATTTTAGTAAATTCAAGCTGTTAATTTCAGATAATTTAAATGAACTACTATGTTGAGTTCAATTTCTTTTTATACCTGAGTCACCATGCGTCTTATTATATGATGTATTTCCTCACTTATCAATAAGAAATTCAGTACTAAAATAAATATGCAGCAGAATACAGCCATTTATTTTTTTACGGAAAACAAAGCAAAACAAGCTTTGAGCTCAAAACTCATTTGAAAGTTTATTCAAGGTAAAACCCATCGGAATCAATTTTTAATTTATATAAATTGTAATGGATGTAATTATTATGGCACAGATTTGTTTTTAATTTTACATGAATCGAGGGAAAAAAATCTAGAAGTTGAAAGAGAAAAAATTATATTTTCAGACTTCATCGAAAGAGTGATTTTTCGCATTCTCATTGCTTATTGATAATTAGAATTTCAAACAACTTAGTTTTAACAATAAATAAGTTTATAAATAGTAGATTCCCATAATTGGATATTTGCAAATGACGTCATCGTAGGGGCATCATGGCAGTTGTCTATTCAGGAGCCCATCTGGTTCAACACACGCGCGCAACGTCGTTTAACGGCATACAATTTAATCTAATTTAAATCACATATGGTTTGGCATAAACATTTCACTTCTTTTCGAGTCACAAGTACTCAAATTAAAAATGTTTCCAAAAATAAGTAATTATTAAAGTCAGTAAAGTTTAAAATTTTAAACCTTAAAACACAGTTTAGAATAAAAGCAGGAACACAAACTACAGAAATAAAAGTTCTGCACACGTACTTCGCGTCATCTTATTTGTTAACCACAGGAAAGGTACTGTTGGATACCTCCAAAAAACTTCTGAAAATAGAATTCCGAAATAGGCAGTATAACTGTATACTAAATTTCTAAAATAATTTTCAATGACGCTTAAAGTATTTATCCTGAGAACTTTCCATCACTATACAGTTAAAACAACTGTTATTAACAACTGTTATAACTGTTATTAACAGTTAAAACAACTGTTAATAAACTTCTGAACCAGCGATCCCGAAAAAAGGGCTCCGCAGAACCTTATCGAAAAAGGTGTTCCGCAGAGCAATAGTGGAGGTAATGCGTAATATTTTCGCAATTTTAAGTAAGGAAAGTTACTCTGACACGAACTATTGGATACAATGTACTGCAATGTACATGTATACTATATGTACTTCTATATTTGTTCAGCTTACTATCACCAGTTGTATACTATACTGCTCTCAAATTTATTGGGATCGTTTGCGGAGTGCAATAATATGTTTAAAAAAATTTGTAAACGTGTGTGTAAATTTCATATTCTACAACTAAACTTTTGTTTAGCGATAACTGATAGTGGAAGTAAACATAATAGTTTTTTATCGCCAACATTATCTACTGTCTGAATCAGCAATTATTTCTTTACTATCAGTCAGAGCTATGATGGGTCAGGGCATAAAGCGTTCGTCTTCCAATGAGGTGAACCGGGTTCGAATCCCAGCGATGGCTGGTCGATATGAATTCCGTTCCCGGAGTGCTGGCGTAAAATAATCTCAGCGGTAGACCTAACCGTGGGAGATTTTCACGGTTTTCCTCTCCATGTAACGCATATGTGGGTTAATTCCATCAAACAGTCCTCCACGAAGCCAAAATTTCCCCCAACACATTATCCAGAAGTTCCCTTGTCTACTGGATTAGGATCAAAATTGCTAGGAGACGGAGTTGCACATTAGTAGTCGTGAACCCAAAATTGGGTCTGCTGTTCAACGACGGCTATAATAATAACTACCAGTCAGTTTAGCGCTATTTATCATAAGCTCGGTGTTAATCAGCTAAAACTAATGCCAAGTGTCAGGTTACTTTATTTACTTTCGCTATTTGTTTTCGATGAACCGAGTACACAAAATAGTGTTTTTATAATAAAATTAGCATTTTCACACTGTTGCACTCTTTTTTAAAATCATTGTACTATGCAATCGATCGAAAAGAATATAGGAGCACAACATATACTAACATATATAATTTGAATAAACTTCATTTAAGATTTATGTTCACAATTTCAATAAAATTAAATTCTTCTATAATTCTTCCCTTCTAAATTGCTTTAGGATAATAATAAGATGGCGATTTTTTATGTTTTTCCTGAATGAACTAATTTAATTTCCATTGAACTCGTTTCGAAAGTTTTTCCATTAAATTTGCCTCTAATACATGGTAATTTTTTTCTTTCAATTAGAACCGATTGCTGAAATTAATTAAGCATTATTGGCGACAATAATAGTATGGCTATATTTTACGCGCTTTTCTTAATCGAACTAGTTACATTTCTCCATTAGTTTTGCTTTTCAGTAAATGGCGGATTTTTTTTTTAAATTCAATTAGTACTTATGATCAAGCTCTATTAAAAGACTAATCAATTTTAGCATCTATTTGCTTCGGTTTAAAAAGTTACAGAATGAGCTAGTGAATAAAAGCATATTTTAGCAATTAATATTAATGTTTAAAACATAGTCCATTACTACATAACACGCTACACGTTAAAAAGCAATTTTTTAATACAATTGTAAATTTCTTACTTTTCATTCTAATATTATTCACAAATTATATAAGAAATAGTAAATTATTAAAATAAAATAAAAAAATTGAACTGCATTTAAAGTAAACTCGCATAATCTTGAAAAATTCTCTTATCAAAGAAAATTCACTCTGGCCTATTTCGTCTATCGGAAGTATATCTCTTGATGAAATTGCGACAATTTTAACATAAGCGCTTTCTTTACTTTTCCCTCTTTTATACCTTCATACATCACTGATTCCAGCGAATTATTCGTATTTTGAAAAGTATAATAAAATAAAAAATAATGAAAATAAAGAAAAAGTGAAAATAAAGAAGAAGAAAATAGCTTTCGAACGGCGCACAGCGCAACAATAACAATCAACATAAATTAAAATGTGTGAGATATAGCGTTAACGTTAAGGTTCTGCCAAACGTAATGCAAAAGCTGTATTTAAAAGCATATGCTATTTTCTTACGTTAATTTACACGCATGCGCTGTTACGCTTAATTAGCGCTTGCGTTAACGAGAAACCGTAATGTAACGTAAAAGCTATTATCATAAACTCTGGTAAAACAAAAAACAAAAAAATGAACAGAAAGCGAGAGTGATATGAGAATGGGATATACAGGAATATACAGGGTGGGGATAAATGCCAAGGAAATGAATAATATAGTGATAAAATTTGAGGAGAAAGATAAGATGGTGATGGAATACTCATATGATGATTAGATTGTGATAAACTGGGGATAGTTATATAGAAAACAGGGATGAAAACGAGATGGTGATAGAGGATAGGGGAAGATCGTGGTATGGTGGAAAAACAGCGATGAGGTAAACAAAGTGGTGATAAAACAAGGGGATGAACAAAAGATAGTGATGGAACTCACAGATGATAAAGAGAGTGTGAAAGAATAAAGAAATTAACAGGGAACACAAAGAGTAACAGGAGATCTTAAAAAAATTTTGGGAATAACTTGGAGGAGTAATTAAAAGTGAAAATGAAAAAAAAAAANAAAAAAAAAAAAAACGGTGAATACGCATAGAATTTAATTAATAGACTTTTATATATTTTAAAGATTTAAGCCTCGTGCTTTTTGTTTAAGTTTTCTTTCTTTAGTAACCTAGAACTATTGCTTACGACTGAACGCACTTTTTTTTTCACCTCATAGTTTTATTTTTGATCTTATCCATTACGATATCAATTCAAATATATTAATAAAACTAAAAATATTAAATATATAATAAAAAAATCTTACATATTAACTTGAAAGATATTTAGTATTTTTTGCTTAAAGTGGGAAGGTTCTCCTATTATCCTATTTAAACCATTGATTGCTAATCATTCATCGTTGTTTCCCCCCCCCTAAAAATCAATATTTTCAACAAAAACAAAAAATATATGTAAAATAAAGATAGCTATTATAATTTTATGTAAGAATATTTTTTATTATTGTTATCCTAACAATATCAACAATTACCTAGATTAGAAAATTAATAATCTGTATTCGAAAAAAAATTGTGTGAACAATGAGGAGTAATTTTACTCGTTAACGTGACTTATATCGTCAAAGAAATAGTTTCTTCTATCTGGATCTAGATTTCTTATATTTTTGAAAACTCCAATATAAATGTTAAGATTTATACTTATAAATGGCAACATCTAATTTATATCTCTCGTTTTTATGAATTTCGATATCAACTGAATATCAACTTATAAAATAAAGATATTGAGAGAGATAAATAAACTTTACAACATCAATGGATAAATAATCATAATTTAAACCATAAATAAAAGTGAGAAAAATCCCATAAAAAGGAAGAAAAAAAAGTAAGGACTATAAAATAATTGCTGACAAGTAAAAACCATAAAATAATTTCTTGAAAAAGACATAAATAATTGCTGAAAAGTAAGAGCAAGTATAGAAAATAATCGTTAAATTATTTAAAATAAAGGTAAAGTGATCGTACGGTAAGCAAAACTGAATTGCACAAACTATATTTTGAACTTACGATTTCAATCCTTTTTTGAATAGGGTAAAAAAACAGGAAATACAGTCAACGAAACAGCTTTAAACCGTCAAACATACAGAGAAAATACGTAAAACATGATTTTTTACAATTCGTGGATAACAGTTAAAAAAAAATGTTTTTTTTTCTTTTTTTTTTCTTGCGAAAAATATGTTTATTTTCCTGCAGAATTTACATTTATTTTTTACAGTGCATCACTGCATCATTTCAAATTTCTAAGTTGCATAATGTTTGGACAGCTAAAATAAAATATACTGGAATGGAATGAACACTCAAAACGTAGGAAACGTTATTTATGATTTTACAATATAGAGAAATAAAGTAGCTTAAATTTATATATTCCCCATGTTATTTTACTTAATACATGTTGAGAGTTAAATCTTTCTGAATTCTTTCTGAATTTCAGTTATTCATATCACTATATTTATCGCCTAGATTTGTGTATTTTAACTAAACGATGCTTTAATTAAATTATATTTTAATAATTATCCACTAGTTACAATAATCTTCTAAATAGTCTTTGTTTAGAAAATTGGCTATCGGTGTTTTTGCTAAAGAATTTCTATAATTTTTATATTTCGTTCGTTATTCCTAAGAAAACCGGAACATTACCCCCTAAATTTCGAAAATTTTTACGTTTAAATTTAAAATAAGGGGCAATCTCGTACAGAATTAGGCGCCTTTTTTTTTTTGAAGAAAAAACACGTATTAAAAATAATGATAATAACTCAATTATAACTTTTCATCGAAACTTTTCTAAATTTCGTTAAAGCTTCAAAAAAGATCTATAAAAGCATTTCACGAGATTTAATAATCGTAATAAAAAAAAATCATTTAAACTTTTTTAACTCTTTTACCTGATTGGGAGAAGAAAAAATAAATTCTAATCATTCATTCATCCGTCCTAAACTTTAAAAAAAAAGTGGGAAAACCCCATCTTGTTTTAACTCGTATCCTAGGCGGGGCTTAAACCGCACTGACCGACCGAACTTCCTGCCCTCCCCCACTTCACATTAACCGCACAATTTGATCGCACACTCCAGCAGACGATCACGAGCAGTAAAAAAAAGGAAATAACGAAAAAAATAAACAAATAGTATTCAAGGTAGAAAAAATGAAAATGCGGCAGAAAAGTTCGTCCACTTTTTTTTCCCACGCCACCCCTGCTAGCCCACCTTGAAAAGAGCTAAAAGTCCCGCCTCGTACTCCCTCTAGTGAATGGTAAGTCCAGTAAAAATCAAAAAATAAAGAAAAAAAACAATAAAAATTCAACGAATCAATACGCAGACGATTCTCCATATTCTCCTCCTACCGGTAAAATAAAGAACTAGCAGACGATGAAATGAGCCCTTGAGAGTTAAGAGATGTTGCTAATTTATTTTTATACATTTTTCTTCATTTTTTTTATTGTTTTGTTCTTTTGGTGTTGTTGCTTATGGTGTGCACCTGCTGAGTAACCTGCCGCATGAGCTTTTAGCACACTCAGATTGAACTTGGTGTTTTAAGAGGGAGTGAGAGAGAGAGAGTTTGTGGGAGAAAGGGAGAAAGTGCAAACGTTAAGTGCAATACCGGGCTAACGCATATCAACAAAAAAGCATGATCGCCTTACAGGTAAGCCAAATTTATTCGTTCGTAAATTTCTATTCTATCATAGTATTTTATGTCCTCTATTTAAATGAACATATTTATAAAACAATTTTTTGTTTTCGTTAGCTTGATAACATTGAAAATATATAGTCATTCATTATTTTGTTTCTATATACGAATTAAACTTAGGCGAAGTTGTTTATCGTAAATCGAAGCAACTTTTCCAATTTTTGTCCCCTGATTAAGTTCCTAAGTTTAAAAAAAAATTTTTTTTTTAAAAATAGAGTGGATTGCAATCGCTTTGATTAAGGAGACAACAATCATATGTGTGTTCAGTTCAGGAAATTGTAAGACAGACAGAGAGAGAAAAAAATTAAAAACCATGTATAATTAATAATATTTCATTAAATTCTCTTTAATCAAAACTCAATTCTCTAAAATCAAATTTTTAGGTTTAAAAGCGAGAGAAAGGATTTCCTTACATTAACTCTATTAAGCAGAATTCTTGTAAAACATATTTTTCATGCTTGTTACGTTATTTAGTATTAATTTAGGTCAAATAAGTGAAAAATTTTATTTTAAGCATTTTAATAATTTCTATTTACGAAATGCGGTCTTTTCCTGTGTTAAAAAGTTAAAATCGTCCAAACACAGCTCACTTCCAAGAGATAATTTTTCAAAATTGAACTTATTTGTAGTTATTTAGATCTAAGATTAACAGTTAGTCATCATTGAAATTTATTTAATATACAATAATATTGATAAATTTTTGAATATGAATGAAAATAAAAAAAATTTGAACTTTTTTCGTGGATTTTATATTTTAGTACTGATACAATTCCGATAATCTAACAGGCTTTTTTGTAATTATTAGTCAAATTAGTTAGTTTACATAATTAAAAAATAGTTAAATATATTTTTGTTCGTAAATAGAGCCCCAGAAAAGATATATATAGAAGGGATACCGGTGTCCCATTTGTGTCAAAGGGGTAATATTTGTAGTAAAATAACAAATATATATATATATTTTTATTTATTTTATTATTTGATGCTACATTATAATTGCTAATAAAAAAAACACGAATTTTTTATTATAATTCAGTTTCTGAATGTAAAAGTGAACTCTCGTTCATAAAGTATTTATTACTTAGTATTGCCTCATTAGTTCAATGACAGTTTTCATCGCATTTTAGTTTTTTTTTGTTGCTTTTATTAAAAAGAAGTATGATAGTTGAGAATATTTTATTTACTTTAAACTGCTTAATACCTGATTGCTGTATAAGTAGCACAACCGTGAGAAAATACGAATCACGTGAGCATCAACAATGGTTAATAATCACGTGGTTTTCAATGTCACACTTTCACTGTCAAAAGTAAGAAATTACCTCAGAGTATTTACATAAGAGCACACTCTGCTGTAATGTTTTATATGTAGCAAACAAAACTAATCGAAAGTATAACTAAAATTCATTTAGTGGAATTTTCTTTTATTCTTCTAATAATTTTTTTTTAAATATAAACAGCAGTACAGATAATTTAGGTTAAAGACATGCGTAAATGAAAATAAAAAGTAAGCTGTTAGATTTTGAATTAAATGTTTCAGAATAATAGTTAAAATATAACATTTAATTAAATTACGGCCAATAATTTATAACACAGATTTTTCTAGCTTTTAATTACTGTTATTTTAAATGTTTCGAGTGAATTTATAGTTAAATTTTTACTAATAAATAAATTCAATATAAAATTACGAGTAAGATATGTCATAGAAATAAATAAAAAATAATATTAAGTACAATTTATTTATACCTTATATAAACGCAAACATACTTAAAATTACTATGCTAGTAAAATAATAAAGTGCTAGCAAAATTCTAAAGAATAATAATAACATTTCAGTAATGAACAACAACTTGAAACGGGGATATTTCTTAGTTTTAATTATTTAAATTTTGGTGAATGTTACATGTAATATAACATATACTGGATAATACTTTAGAATTTGAAAAAAAAGTTCAAAAATAGGCACCCATTCTCAAGACTTGGTTGACGTGAATAAGGAAACAAAAGTGATTTAGTTGTTTCCTCATTCACGTCTGGCGAGTCGTGATAATGGGCGCCTATTTTTGAGAGATCGAAACCTATCGACTTTTGTTATTATCATCAATATTTTGAGGCAAATGAAGTTTTTAAAACATTAAGTGCTTATTTCTGCTTCTGTTTCTTGGGATTATTCATTTAGATGACGTAAAATGATTGGATTAAACGTTCTTATAAGATAGATAATACTTTTTTATTTAGAAAAATGTGATTATTTTAATAACCAACAAAAAATACTGTCTTAATTAGCCAATTTTGTTAGATTGTTTTTTTCAAAATTTGTTGAATGTAAATGTATGTAGTTCGAGGAAAGTTATGTTTGATATTCTGAAAACGTGTACCAATTTTTTAAAAATTAATACCACCATTCTTATTATATTAAATTAGTTACTCATTCAATTAGGGTATATTAATAACGTTTGTTATTTTTACTTTTTTCGATTTGCTTATAATTTATTTTTATTTAAATAACTTTTTCTTGCTAAAACGATTATTATGATATATATATATTTTAATAAAATTTATTAAAATATATCCNAAATCAAAAAATAAGTGCCATGTGGAAATAATTTGAATGAAAAAACTATTAACTTTGTTAGCTTAAAACTTTATTAACTTAAACGTTACAAGAGTTCTAGAATTTGATAATGAAAGAATGTAATTCACTTTGAGAGGTAAGAATGAATAAATAATAATAGTGAAAGTAAAAATTAAATGTTCGTAGGGTATATAAAATATCCCAGTCACTTTAAATTAGCTTTTAAACTGCCCTGGCTTAATAGTGTAAATAATTTTATATTTTGTGTTAACCTTTTGAATAGGATGATTAAATGAATTTTACAAAGTATGCTGTTTCATGAAAGAGCGTTTTCTAAAAAATGCCCTTGAAAAAACCCCTTAAATGAATTTAGCAAACATATATTATGCATTAAAAATAGATCTCAACTCTTATCTTAAATTTTTGCATATAAATTAGAATGAATGTTTAAATTTGCTTTAGTCTCATAAAAAGAGAACTTTGAAGAACTCCTCAAAAGATATTAAGGATTTATTTTCAAACCCATCAAACGCTTTACAATTTTTAAAAAATATTATTCTTAAAATATTTCGTTAAGCTTTAACTCTTGATAGTCATGATCAACTGATCGTTTTGCACCAAAAATGAGAAGAAAAAAACTTTTTTTTCCCGATATTTTCAATAATTTTTTTAATAAAAAACAAGGTAGCAAAAAAGAAAACTTAAAGTTTTAAGATTTTTAGAAGATAAAAGTAATTGCTTTGAAATATATTAATATTGTACGTCTTACGAAAACTACATTTTTGTAAAAGGAGCAAAAAATTGTTTCACAGAAATTTATGATTTATAATATAATGCTAAAAAAGATACAAAAAAAAATTTGAAGAATTTTTATGTTTAAATACTTTTAATTTCGTACTTATATTGAATTATAATTTAACAGTAAATAATAATCTATTAATAAATAATATAATGGATAGACATTTTTAAATAAATAATTTAATATTGACTCTACAATGACTTTTTCATTTGCAAAAAAAAACTAAGTGTTCTGCATAAACGTAAAAAGTAATTATTGTTAAAAAATTATTTGATCAAAAGAAAGAGAGAGTACTGATTGTATTGAAATTTATTATTGAAACTATCATATTATGATACTTGCTTCAGTTTATTGTTATTGATATAAAATTCCCCAAACATTAAAAAAAAATTGAAAATGATTTGACTGGTTAAGAAGAACCAGTCAAATCATATTTAAATACGAAACGAAACTTTTTAATGCTAAAGTTAGACAGTAAGAAATAAATGTAGCTTATATCACTTGTTTCCTTTCGCAAACCTGACAACTATTTCTTTTGAATCACAAGTTTTTAACAAAATATTTGGAAAGTGGTACAAATTTCGCTGTTCAAAGAAAAGTTCCAAAATATTGGGTATGTATGTTTATGTAACATTAAAAGATAATGATCAAAAACCATTTCTCATCGTTGTCGGCGCATTAATATTCGCCAAAAATTGTGTTTGATAGAGACCTTG
The DNA here is from genome assembly GCF_043381705.1 of Parasteatoda tepidariorum. Classification (NCBI taxonomy): domain Eukaryota; kingdom Metazoa; phylum Arthropoda; class Arachnida; order Araneae; family Theridiidae; genus Parasteatoda; species Parasteatoda tepidariorum. The sequence continues at coordinate 48,477,072 of NC_092209.1, read as the reverse complement.
ATTTAGGAAAGAAGATCCGAAAATATTTGGCTGTCATCACTACAAAATCAATAATTCATTTGTTTATTTACCAGCATTACCACAAATTTTTTTCTCCAAACTTAACGGTATAAACAATTAGTTTTTTCTTCTCGTTGAATTAGGGTGACCCGGGGTAATTCACGATCACTCTGTTTCTGGGGTAAATAATGATCACCTAAGTTTTAGTTTTAAAAGAAATTTTTTTTTTTAAATTTGAGACATGGACAAGAATGCTTGTATACTTTACTAAAGTATAACTACATTTACTTAATAATAGTTTCTTGTTTAATCTAACAAAATAAGTATCTTTTAAACTGCTTTCTGTATTTTCCATTTCAAAGATGGGTTTCAAAATGTGCACATTTCTGCAAAGATCCCTCTCCTTCTTTTAATAATAAATATTTTGAGTTATTTTATTTTTCTTTGATATAAAAATAGTGTAAGCTTTTGTTTAATTGTTTCACATCTACTGTAAACATTGTTATTGATTATAGGAAACTATATCAAATGTTGCCCCCTACAGATGGGGTAATTATTGATCATTGTCCTTTCTTCTTATAAATAGCATAAAAAAATACCTAATAAATAGCTAGTTGTCTTTTCTTAAATAACAGTTCATACTTATTAAGTGGAACAACTATAAAATATATTATAACTGTAATCACAAAATTTGTTTTTAACTCTATACAAGACAAATGTGCTCTGATTTGCACCATTTCTGGTTTGTCTTACCTTGCTTCGATATTAAATTTATGTGTGTACATTGTTAGAATAATTAAGTTTATAAATTAACTTAATATAAATATGGTGAGAAATTATAAGCCTAAAAAGGATACTAAGCTTTTAGAAAGCAAAATCAGTGAATTTCTTATAATGATTGAAAATGAAAATTTCAGTGTGAGAGCTGCTGTCAGAGCTGTTAACACACCTAACTTAATTTTACACTTTCACTTAATGAAGTTAAAAAGTCCACCAAAAGTAACCCATGTGGGAACTCTTTCATATATTCCAGCAGAACATGAGAATGAGTTGGCTGATTGCCTAAAATGTATGGCATGATGCAAAGATTTTTGGAAAATTTAAAGTGTTAATCTTTATTATTGCTTTTAAATAAATCGTTTTTTTAGCTGCTTAAACATATATTTTTGGTTTATTTGTTTGATCTTGATGTCTTATTTTTTAATTACCATTGTATAATAATTTTTAAACAGCTCCTTTACAATAAAAACTGGTGATCAGTAATTACCCCAGAAGTGATCAGGAATTACCCCATAAATGATCAAGAGAAGGGGTAATTTCTGATCACTAAAAATTTAAAATCCTTTAAATTCTAATTGGATTTTCAAACAAAAGAAGGTAGCATAGGATTCCTCTCATAAACTCTCAAACTTCCAGTAAATATTAAAATTCTATCTTGAATATTTTTTTCACAAAATAGATGTTTGCATTTTTTGATCAGGAATTACCCCAGGTCACCCTACTAGTCACTGTTTGGTTTTAATTATAATGGTATTAACCATTAATATTTTTTTCTCTTTGAATTATTATTCATGTTATTTGATTTTAATTATAACGGTATTAACCATTAATATTTTCTTCTCGTTGAATTATTATTTTCTGTCATTTGATTTTAATTATAGCTGTATTAACACAATTTTTTCTTCTCGTTGAATTATTTGTCACTTTTATTTGGCTTTAATTATAACCATTAATATTTACTTCTCGTTGAATTATTAGTCACTGTTATTTGATTTTAACTATTATTAAATTAAGGGATTAAGTGATTATAAAATTCAGGGATTATTTTTTCATTTTATCTTCGTGAATTAAGTGCGTGATTATACATTTTATTCAGCATTTAATCATAAATATCTTTAGTTAGTATACCTTCTAATTATTTACCCTTAGCTAATATCCCTTCTAGTTAGTACCCCTTCTAAAACTATTTATTCGGCTTAATTTACTTTTCATCTTTGTATATTTTACTAAATGTGTAATAATAGGAACTATAATTTTGAAAACCAGATTTCCGGTAAAACGTTACCATATTAACGGAAAAACTATCAAAGGAATAACTTAAATACACCATATTTTGGTTTTTATAACTAGAATTATGTTATTGTTCTTTTTTACCAAAAGTGATATGACCACACAGTACGGCAATTTTAATAGTTTTTTTTTCCACCATTTATAGTTATCCCGAAAAATAATCGAGAAGCCTTGATGGGATTTTTGAGCGATCGGTAAAAAAGACATTAAAACATAGAAATAAAAAGTAATAAAACCGCAGAAGGTGAGGCAAATTACCCACTAGTTCATTCGTCAAAGATCTATTATCCTAATCCTATTTAAACAAGTGAGTGATACAGCACATCACCCACTACTTTAGGTGTGGATGTGGTTTCTTATGATCCGCATTGTGATCAAGTAACCGCATGTCTATCACCGTTTAAACTTATTCCGCATCTTTCTATAACTATACAGTTTTTATAAATAAGTCCGCATGCGTATAAAGCTAATAAACATTTTAAGTCCGCATTCTTAGTGATTTTTTCATATCATGTGGTCATAATGGAACGGTGGAACATCCTGTAACAAAGTAAAGCATAGCCTGAAAGGATTGACTCATTCATTTTAAATAATTTGCTTACGTAGATAAATAAGCAAGCAATTGAAGGTTTGGTTCTGAGAGAGCTGTAAACTGCATGTTTATTGTGCTAATGTTTCATTAACGCTGTTTTTCGAATCTTTCTCGCTAAGGAAAATAAAAAAAAAAGCCACAATTTAAGGACTTTACATTTGAAGGGCCTTACATTGAATGCGATGATTTTATACTATAGATATAATCTTGCGTGAAGAATCATCTTGGCTTTAGAACTGACAAATAACTAAAATATTTTAAAAGTTATTAAACTTTTTTGAAAGCCGCCAATTTGGCGACATTTTTCCACCTAGAAGAAAATTATCAAAATCACGGCTTTGTTCTCAGTTTTTAAAAATTTTTTATGATACCAGGTATTGCAGCATTGGAGTAAGTTTTTAAACATTAAAAAGTAAGATCACAAACGCTTTTCTTTTTCGCGAAACTGTGGCTTTTCTAAATTAAGACGTTTTGCACCGCTTTTAAAATAAGTGTAGACAGCGCTGGCTTTAGATAAGTTGAGCTTGGCCTAACAATCATGAGTAACAATTGCAAACCCACAAAAGTTATAAAAATAGCATATTATTCACAAAAAGCTTCATTTCATATTACGACGAAGCCTTCGAAAAACAGTTTTAAAAAATTAAAAAATGTAGTAACCAAATTGAAATTTTCGGGGAAAAAAGTGTGTGCATGTACTATAAAACAATATGTAACTTGTTGACGTAGGTGAATAAAAGAAAAAATGAAAGATTTATTGCGAGAAATCGGTAAGCCACGTTTTTAAATGTCTTGATAAGCCTAATTTTTCTTTTCTTCTTAAAAATAGTATCAGAATTCAAGTGTTTTCTGTTATTTCTGATTAGATAAAGATGCATAATGCTAAAATATGAAGTTTAGATTTAGCATTTTCTCGACGTGAATATTTTGTGACTTTCTTCCAACAAGGCCCTCAGTTATAAAATAACATATGCCATTACTTTGTGTTAATAGTTTTCCAAATTCTACTTTAAAATACTTTTGCAGCTTTAAATAATTCGTTAATTAAATCACGCTCTAATCATATAGCTGCAGAATTTATTATTTGACTTAACTTCTTCCTTTTAATATTTACTTTATTGTTCCAAAATTTTTCCTAATGTAATTTTTTAAGCATTCTAATACTATTTCATTATGCTAATATCTCTTTAACCACTATTAAGATGATTTTCTTGAATTTTTTACGAATGTTTAAAATGAGTTTCACAAAAGATTTTAAATTCCATTGTAAAATTACTCATCATAAAAACTATAAAGTTATTTTTCGCGCTTTTGGGGAACAACTTCCTGTGCCATTTTTTAAATTTCAGTGTGACTATATCTTCAAATAGTAGATAATTATCTCAATTCATAGCATTTTGCTCTTGCATGTGTACAGCGATGAAGTAACAACCATGGATAAATTAATCACAGGTTTCCATCGGACTAATGGTGATTTTCATTTTCAAAGGAGCGCAGTTGTGGATTAGTTTCAATCAAATAATTTTCAAATATTTTATCCTAATACTTCTGAATATTTTATCCTGATACGTTCTTTAAATTCTCTATTTAGACATACTCTTTTATCTATAATATTTATATAAATTGTTCCTTTTTACCTATTTGTAAAATTCGAAAGTATGCGCAACAACCTCACAACTATATCGCCAGTCTGAATCATTCTTCTTCCTTCAATGTCTTTTGGAACTGCTGTTATTTAGTATACATATTTTTCAACCATATCAACATATAGAAAAAGAAAATTGTTTTATTTATTTTATAAGGGAACAAACTAAATTTACTTTTAAAATTATACATAAAGAAAAAATTTAAGCATTATATTTTATTTTATATTTTATAACCGGCGCTGAACAGCCAACCCAAATTTGGGTTTACGGCTACCAATGTTCAAATCCGTAGCCTTGCAATTTTGAACCAATCCAGAAGACAAGGGAACTCCTGGATCAAGTATTGGGAGAAATTTTCCCTTCGTGGAGGAATTTTCGAAGGATTTAACCCGCATTTGCTTTACATGGAGAGGAACACCACGAAAACCTCCCACGGTTAGCCTGATGGCAAAGGTACTCTAAGGAAATCCGTCTACCACTTAGGATATTTCACGTCAGCCCTGCTGTCGGTACAAGCCGAATGCGGAATTCGTATCTACCAGAGATCATTGGGATTCGAGCCCGGTTCACCTCAATTGAAGGCGATCGCTTTATCTCCTGAGCCATCGTGCCTCTATTTCGAGCATTAGTAACTTTTCTAACTTATGCTGTAGCATGATTATCTACATAAAATGTCCTTCTATATTCGAAAAAAAAGTGATTTGAACGCTTACAAACCTACAGCGCTTCTGCCAAGTCTTATTTCTGGCAAAAATTACTTCCATTCATAATTAGAACAAAGATTAGATTCGGGTTGTCGCTAAACAAACTCCAGAGGTTTTCGTGTCCTTCTTCTCTTTTTAGTTTACAAAGAGAGTTAATTAATTTTAAATTTATTCAAAATCTACTTCTCTAAAACAAATTGGTTTCTTTGTCAATAATAGATCTTTTTTTTTTTAAGTTGCTAAGAGTTTACTTGCTCTGATCACCAACCCCTGTGACTTCCCTCATTCAACATTGTTTTTTTTTTCACTTGAAAGGCTCTTTCTTTTAATTAAATATCTTTTTGTTTAGAAAATATACGATTATTATAGCTTTGCGTCAGGACAACATGTTAATACGCTAATTATTAAAACAATAAACTATTATTCGGATTTGAAACATCCTTAACTATACTTAAAAATATTGAGATTTAAGAAATATAAAATGCCTAACACAATTAGACGAAATAAATGGGAAGTAATTTTACTTGAAAAAAATGCAATTTTCTATAAAAATGGATAAATATTCATTATTTAAAGAAAAGAAAGTGAAAAAAATTCACGAAAAAGCACTTAAAACTGCAATAATTTTAAATGTTTAACCCATGTTACGTTCATAAATGAAAGTGACCGTATAGTAAGTCAACTTTTAACTCTGTTTCTTAAAATTTTAATTAGTACAGTTTCGTGCAGCCAAACAAAAGGTTAAGGTTAGGACCCTAAACAGCCGTGACAGTGGTTTAATTTAGAGATTAGCATTAACCATTAGGTATATATTTTTTTTAATTTAGAGAGTAATTTAAAATTACGAAAAGTAAATATAAGTTGACGAAGTTAATTTCGTCATGAATAACTATGAAATAAGCTATATTAAAATGGGATGAAAATATTTATCTGTAAAATTTCTGTTTCATAGCGAAAAATAAAGATAACAGAAAAACAACCATCAGTTATTGGAAAATAATGAGAGCACAATGTCAAGCATTCCAGCATCACTAAAATACAAAAGTTTAAATTTGAAACAAAGAAATATTTTTTTTTAAAAATGTACTATTTTTAGAATTATTTATTCATAACATTTGTTTTATTTTCATCACTTGGAAAATTTTATCTATTTATTTACTGAGAAAAAAAAAGTATGGTCAAAACTGACAGAATATGGTAAAATTTACCGTATTTATGGCTCTACGAGAACACCAATAAGGTTTGTAATTTTTACCGTAGCACCATAATGATTTTGGTAAATTTAACAATAAAATATAATTTTATAATAGTTGATAAGATTTGGTAAGCATGGTAATGCTGGAGAGGTTATGTTACTCCTTATGTTACTTGAGCGCATAATATGGTTTACTCTGAAACCTTGCTGTGGTTGTCCTATTATAGTTCAACATACAACAAAGTTTCACTAATACATAGTAAAATTTATAAATTACAATTTTATGTTTTTTAAAAAGAAACTTGAAGTTTTTTAATTGCAGCTTTTGGCGTGCAGAAAAGTTAAGATCTCAAATTTTTGCATTTTTTGACGTGACTTGACATGCAACTTTATTAAATCATAAAAACATGTTTTAACTTTAAAACGTGTATTTTAGGAATGCTTGTATAAAAGTGTTTTTTATTACTTTTATTTTTATATTCTTTACTCCTTTAACTGAAACATTGACGCAATTTTTCCTATTGCATTTTTTAAAAAAAAAAGCAAGTTAAATAAAAATTTTCTGACATTTAATAGATTGTTATTGTACATAAAAATTGATCAATTGAAATTAACAGTAAAAAAAGTACAAAACAAATATTGTATATATATAAATGGGGTTGAGTACAAGACTCTAAAAGACGAATCTTATTGAATTTTCATAAAATTTAGCTTTTTAAATGTTTTTAGGAAATAAGATTCATTTGCATCTTGCTTTGAAATAATACTTAAAACATAATAGTTAAGACATAATTTTCACTTAATTTATTTTAAAATTAATTTAATACATGGTAGTTGAGATCAAATTTTATCAAAACTAACAAAAGCTGTAAACTATTTTAGAAATTTAAGATAAATGATAAATATTTTGCGTTTATAGCTTGTAAATTATAGCTTCAATTTCTGTAATAAATTTATAGTGCAATAATTAGTAAAAGTAACTGCCATAAATATATAAAATAATCTGTCGATTTATTAACAATATTCTTCTTTGTCACTTGGCAATCTCCCAAGCAAGTTTATTCTTCATTTATAATAGAACTTTTGAAATTTTTTAACAACAGAAATTAATAATTATTTTTTTTAACTTTTCTTTTTATTACGGTTTTCTACACTGTCAGAATTTTTATTCTTAATATACGGTAAAATAACCGGCCGCAGTCTACCCATCCGTAATATTAACCATAAAGTTTATGGTTAGGAACATTTTTTTAACTTTACTGTTTTGAAACCGTTTACGACTCGTACGGTTTAAAAGCTGTGAATACAAAACTGTGCAGTTTTCGTAACCATATACAACTAACATAGTAAAAATTAAATTTAAACGGACATTGGATCTCTGTGGGTGCTGTGACATTCATGCGTGAATGTTAGTTTCGTATTCTAATAGTCCAGGGTCACCGATTGAAGAGTGCAGCACACTGGAAACTCTTCAGGTATTTAAGGTATGAGAGAAATATTGTATTAGTACCGCTGAGATTCGAACCCCTTTTCAGCCAGTCCTGAGATTGACCGATTAGCCCTCTCAGCTGCAATATGAACCCAGTGGCAAGGAATAGCTTTATAAGGTGGGCGTAGTTGGTGCGGATAGAATTTTGGTTGTTTTACAGTATCAGAAAAAAGAACTATCATTATGCGCTTTTTTCTCTCGCACTTAATGCTTTGAATATCATCTTTTTTTTATGGTTGCTTGATTGTGTTGGTTGAATGTGGTCAAATAACAAATTAATAAATTACTATTTAATCATTTTTCTAACAGTGTATAACGTGATGTTTTAACCTGATAGCAGTAAATGGGACAGTATTTGCCTTTTACCACTGGAAATGTTTAATCATTAGACCTACACTTTCGTTGAATCATCTCTATTGTTTTGCAGTTACTCACATTATTTACTGTTCATTACGCAAATTGCCATCTTGCCCGTCAGTCAGTTCAGGCGAATTCCTTCTACAAGAAAGTACGAATTATGTACGTTTCATCGATAATTTTAATGTTAACAAACTAAGGATGTCAAGAAGACTTTCAAGGAGAAAAAAATTTTGGCAAAATTTCTGAACTGCGTGACATTTCTGTTGAAAAAAAAAAAAGCTTTAATTCAGATTAATAAAACTATAATATATGGTATTTAAACCATTCATTTCTATTCATATATATTCATTCTGTATTATATCATTCTGAAATTTTTCCGGTTTACTAAAAATTCTGGTTTTGAAAACAAATTATAGTTCTTATTACCATGCAATTAGCAAAGAATACAAAACTGAAAAGCGAATTTAACTGAATAAATAATATTTATATCATCATTTTTAAATAAATTTTGTCAATTTCATCCTATTCATGAAAATAGTTGTTTTTAATAAAAACTAAGAGATCTTAGGGAGGAGAAATCGTATTTACCATTATGCTGGAACCATTGTACTTATTATCTACCTACTGATAAATATTTAGATGGTTAGTCTAACCATGCACATTTATTAAGATAATTTTTGTTTTATGACCATCGGTGAACAGTAGACCCCATTTTGGGTTTACGACTAGCAGTGTTTAACTCTGTAGCCTTGTATTTGAACCCTATCCAGAAAATAAGGGAGCTCCTGGGTAAAGTATTGGGAGAAATTTGCTTTCGCGGAGGACTTTTTGATAGAACTAACCCGCATTTGCGTTGCATGTAGCGGAAAAAAGAATCCTTTAGCCTGACAGCAAAGGGACTTTAACCCATGGTCCAACTACCTCTGACAATTATTGGTGACCACTTTCATTTTACTTAATCTAAAAAATCTGCCTAAATTGTAGCATAAAAGAATTAAAATCAATACTTAGATTGACTATAATTAACAATTCATGGTTATTACCTGTAATATAAACCAAATAGTTATAATATGGGCCTTAAAGTATTGAGATTACAATTAGGAAAACCAACTGATAGTTACAATAATTTTGGCAACCTTTTTTTATGTGTGATATATAATTGAAATTATAATTACAGAAGTATATAATGCAAGTATATAATGTAAGTTTAGTGCATGACTTAGTATGTAATAAAATGTCTCCAATGCCAAAAAACGAAATTTGCCTTTGGTTTCAGGCAGTTTATGACCCTTTTCGTCCGGTTTTTGATGCGTCATGTCAAAAATCAGCTTTTCACGTCAAAAACCCAACTCTGCTTTTGGAGTATTTTACTATAGCTTTGAAAAATCGATCAAATAGTCCTTGAGAAATGAAAATTTAAAAATATGACTTTTTTGCAGTTTTATTACTCAGAAAATATTCATTTAACTATCCTCAAATTTCGCATTTCGTCATTTAATTAGTCACACTTTAAAGCGCGAATACTTTACAATTCCAAAATTAATCAGCCTTTAATAAAATTAAACGAGTTTTGTAATTGTTTTTGAATATAAATTTTCTGATTTGATTTTTTTGTAATCAGAAAATCAGAAAAAATATAACTTTTTTCTAGTTTTATTATTCCGAAACTATTCATTTAAATATGCTCAAATTTTGCATTTTGTCATTTAATTAGTCACACTTTAAAACGCGAGTACTTTACAATTCAAAAATTAATCAGCCTTTAATAAAATTGATAATAAAAAATAATGTTTTCCGTGTAAGCGAGTTTTGTAATTGTTTTTGAATATAAATTTTCTGATTTGCTGAAATAGTTTCAGTTAAAAAAATCATGCAATAGTCTATTATAAAAGGGTGAGGGAAGTTAAAAATCTACAATTTTGAACCATGGTTATGGCAATACGGTTACTTTTTGTTTGTGAAACCGAAACCTAAGTCTGCCCATTTTTATGAAATTATTTGTGTTTAATCATGTTAGTTTTATTCATACAAAAAAAATATTTTCTACTGTAATTTGGATAAGTCATGTATGAATTTAAAAAATTGACTTATTAATAATGTAATAAATAAAGCTCTTTAAATTAGTCTGAAATATATAATATTATCTAAAATGACTTAATCTATAGCATTTATTTTCTAAATAATACTCACAACTGCTTTCTGAAAGATCAGTTTAATGTTCTCATAAATTATCTTCTGAAATTTTTGCAAATTTTCTTAAAAAGTACTTAGATCTAATTCAAAGAAAATATATTTTGTAAATACTTATACATTCAAGCAGCAAAGATATTACGAATTTTTGTACTATTTCCTGTTAAAAAAATTTGATGTTACAACATCACATCACTTGATGTGGTACTTTCTGAGCCGCACCATTCCCGAATGAAAAACAAATTGGCGAAATTTTGTTCTTTTTAACTATGATTGAAAAAAAGATCGATCCTTCATTGTTTGAAGAAGAAGTTTCAAGCAATTTCAAATTTAATTTGGCGTCAAGTGAACTCTGAGCTTGGCTTCTTGTCGTCAAATTGACGGCAACAAAACAAACCCTCTTCCTGTACCAATTATACATGGGACAGTCTATGCACGAGCCGGTCCTGCCCTCAGAACACGAATTTTGGCTTTAAAACTCAACAAAAGATGAAGGGCTGTTCTTAGAGAGGGGGAAATATAGCTACAGACTTAAACCGCATTGTAATTACCCACAAAGAGACCGCTAAACAGGCAAAAATTTCTTTCTCTTTTCTTACCCCCCGGAACATTAGTTATAACTATACTTTTCATTTGTTCTAAGCAAATTTGACAGGAAGTTATTCTGTTTTATTTAGCAGTACCCCCTCAATGCTTTTCAACACGTTAAAAATAAAACACCGCGTTCGTCTAGATTTGTTATTGGATAATCGTTTCGGTGTTTTGCTATCTCCCTTCGCTTACGTGATTAATTTCATATAAGTAAACAATACTGTTCTGCCTCCTCAATATTCTAGCTAATTTTCTAGGAAACTCTATTTAACGTTATTTTAATAAAATATTAAAGAACGTTCAATTGATTTGTAGATATTTCACCTTTGCGTTATCAATTTCCATTTTCCCATATTAAATGTAATAGGGAAAAGAAGAGAAATTGTTTTTTAAGGACTTTCTGTAAAGATCATTATCAATTTTAGGTAATTTTAATCACTTATTCTTCAAGTGATATTATTTTTAGATATATTATGAATTCCTTTTCTTACAATGATAACAATCTTTAAATTTTCATGAATTCTCATTCTTCTTATTGTTTATTTTTCTTTCTTTTTTCCTCCTTTTCTTTTTTGTAATTATAATATAAGCAAAGAATGAAAATTTGTTTTTTTTAAAGTTTTCGAAACACAACTTTATTAATTTTTAGCGTATTTAGCGCATTCATTCATGTTTTATTGCATTCCTTGTTTTGTTGTATTCAATATTCCGATTATTCTATATTTCTACGATATTTATAACTAAAGTTTGTTTGTGCCATATCATGTATGCCTTACTTACTTTAAAAAAAAACCACAGAATATGAATATCCCTCTATCAAATGCCGAACTATGGAAGCCAAGTATTTCCTTCTAACGATACGTATAAACTACAAATAATTCCTTCTAACGATATGTATAAACAACAAATAATTCCTTCTATACTAGAATGCAAAGTTTCTTGACAATGACGTCACGGCTGGCGGAGGAAGAAGGAGAAATAAGTTCAGTCGTTATATAGAAGAAATATAACTAAATAAAGATACCATTCCGCGATGCGCCGCTCGTAAATTTGAAAATATATAAAATTTTAAGAAAATTATAACAAATTAACGCTATATATGTGTGGGTTAAGATAACTTATCATATTTCTATTGTGAAATGCGTAATTTACCTCGAAATACAGACATCGCGCCGGGAACTATTTTCTTCGTTTGCCCTCAGCATATTTCTCCATTGTCAAGAAACATTGCAGTTTAGTATAGTTATATGTATTAACAACAAATAATTCCTTCTAACGATATGCAAAAACAACAAATAATTCCTAATAACGATATGTATAAACAACAAATAATTCCTTCTAGTTATATGTATTAACAACAAATAATTCCTTCTAACGATATGTATAAACAACAAATAATTCCTTCTAACGATATGTATAAACAACAAATAATTCCTTTTAACGATATGTATGAACAGCAAATAATTCCTTCTAACGATATGTATAAACAACAAATAATTCCTTCCAACGGTATGTATAAACAACAAATATTTTTATAATTATTTTTAAATTATCATATCATAAACTCACATAGTAAGACATAGGATAGATGATCAAGACTGACTACTACTCTTATTTAAATTTTTGGTTTAATAGCCTAGAGCAGTGGTCGGCAAAGTGCGGCTCCAGAGCCGCAGGTGGCTCTTTGTCTCCTTAAGTGCGGCTCTGGCACAAATATCCACGGAAGGTGCCATAATATCTTCATTTAAAAAAAACTTGGTAAGAAAAAAATTGCATCTTATTTTGATAAATTAAAATTCTTCTATAAATCGAGAACATGTATTATTTTTTGTTTAAGTTAAAAGATAGATAGGTGATTAAAATTTTATATTGTTGTAAAAATACGTAACGAACATCGAGTTTAATTTTATTAGTTTTCGTAAACGTAAACGCAAACCATGTACAAGCTACCGGCTGAAACTGTTCGTATGTTTTCGGCGTACTCCGGTGTGATATAAAGGTACCACAAGCATATGCACGTATACTTTTTCTAAAGTAGTGGGGGTACAAATTGGCATCACAGACCAGCAGTTGCAGACCAGCACTCGCGTTTGCTGTTCTTTCCCTTTTCGGTTCTACATATATATGCGAACAATCTTTTTCAACAAGAACATTGTCAAGAGTAAACTGAGAAGTTGTCTTATTGATGAGAACTTGGAATCATGCCTAAAATTAAAAACAACAATATACAAACCTGACTTACTCAAACTTCCCAAGGAGATGCAAGCACATTGTTCGCATTAATACATATTTATTAAGTATGAAATAGTTTTATTTAGTGTATTACTTATTTAGTGTAACAAAAGTTTACTAAACAAGCAGATTTGGCTCCTAAATTTTTTAAAAATTGTTGTAATGTTCATATTTGGCTCTTTGGCCAATAAGTTTGCCGACCACTGGCCTAGAGATATCAACAATCAATGAAAGTGACACATTTATAAGAAGATATATGCAAATATGAGCCACCCTACCTATTATATAACTCTTACGTCCTCCTAAAGAAGTCGATATAACGAACTAATAAACAGAATGTACCAGTTTTGTAATCCCTAAGAAAAAAAAGTTTTTTCAGTAATTCCTTTTAGATAAAATATGCATGCTTTTGAATGTTAAAAAAATATTCTATATACATAATTTTTTTTTCTTATGTGGTACTATAAACTCTGATATTTCTCTATCTAGTTACCAACACCATGGTTATTATTCATTTTGCTTAGGTAATTTAAAGTAATAATTTAAGTAGGGTTAAATAATTAGCTAAGATTTATATAGATTTATTTTGTTAGGTTGTTTTAAGTTAGGTTGTTGTAGAGTAGAATAAATAGTTATACATTAGGTATTTATTTATAATAGTTTTTTTGTATAGGAATAAAAACTTAGTTACGAAGTAAGAAATTTAAATTTATCTTTGATCCTTTCTAAAGTAGCTGCAGAAATTTTGAACATAAACGGTGCTATGGTGCCACATACTAATGTAAATTTAAAAGCGTGTTTGGATTACCATAATTACTATTCTTTTTTTATTATAATTCATTCATATTTATCATATAATCATAATTAGGTGTTTACCTTTTCAAGAATGTACTAATCAGATATGCTTCACGAATGACTTTTGAATGACATAACAAGACAATAAAATAATTTTTAAAAAAATCAGTACTTACTTTAAACTAACTCTATCAATTCTTCTGAACTTCTTTAACACGAACTTTACACGATCTTTTAAAGATCTTGGTTCTACAATTGCCTGCTTTTATAGCAGCTTTGCCTGTTGCTGTCAGATACAGGCTATGTTTACAACTAGTGCAAAGTTAATATGGATTTTAGTCCATTTGAACTGATCATCAAATGGATTATTTGCCATTTCATCTTTTAAAATGAGGATGTATCATATCTTTTTTTTTCAACTATTCCTATATTAGATATAGTTGTTTTTATTTCTAACTAAAGTTATATATAGGAACTCTAACTTTATCTAGTTTTTATATAAAGTATTTTTGATATTATTTCGTTTTAGGGGGTCGTAAGAAATCACAAAATTTTTATTGATAATAATGATGCACGATTAACTGTAATAATAGGTATTATTAGCATTATCATAATATTGTGCATGTAATAATGTATTGTGGTAATACAGTATTGTGTATAATATGATGATATTATTGTGACACAGTTTTGAATTAGAAAATATCTGAAAGTAATCAATTTTATATCACCTGCTTTTATGATTTTTAAAGTACAATATTTTATTAAATAATGCTCTACCAAGAACGTAAATATTTTGCGACATTAAGTTATTGTATGGATGCAAACATTGACGAAACAAACATAGCTCGCCTTCTTGTCACAATTCGAAAATGATAGAGAGACTTAAACTAAAAAATCAAAAAAAAGTTTCTTCATTTACATGAAAATTCCTTAGAGTAAAATCCTATTGAGAATTTGTGGAATATTCTGATAGTAAGTAAACAAAAAAATGAAACTACAAGCAAAAAAATTCTTGTAGAATAATACTCTAAACATGATTCCATGATGATGAATTCAAGAATATGCGTACAATTCAATGGAACCAATACTAAAATGTCTCCAAGACCATCTTCAAAGTGATCGAGAGACTAAGAATGAAAAATCAAACATCGTTGCTTTAATTACATGAACATTCTCCAGAGTAAAATCGAATTGAGAACTTGTGGAACAATTTAAAAGTATGTGCAAAATAGAACTGCAAGCAAGAAAAAAACTTTTTATAAAAATACCAGTATTAATATGGGTCCCATGAGGATTAAACCAAGAATATGTGTGCAGTTCTATGGAGCCAATGCCAAATCTCTTATCTAGTGTCTTCAAAATGATCTAGAGACTTAGAACGGAAAATCAAAAATCGTTGTTTTATTTACTTGAAAGTTCTCCAAACGTAAAAAGCAATTGAAAGCATGCGAAGCATTTTGAAAGTAAATAAATAATAAAACAAAATTTTTTTTTAAAAAAACGAGACTGTAAACAAAACAAGAAATTCTAATGAATAATGCTATAAACATGGTTACATGATGATGGAATCAAGAATATGTGCACAATTCTATAGAGCCAAAGTCAAAATATTTTCACAAATTCCCTAGAACAGAATTAAGCCATGCTCTTCTTCATGTATCCATATAAAAATATAGTATGAGTAAAAGCTTAGTTGTTTCTCAAAAGAAACAAATTTTTCAGTTTATCCCGATCACTTTGTACACTGATGCAGCACATTTTACTTTTCAAGAAGTAGCAATTGTTACAGCACTACATTAAAATGAAACATTTTCCAGTATCAAGTCTATTGAAATATAATCCACAAAAATATAGTAAAATATGTTTTATATGTTTACCTCCCAAAAAGTTCGCAAAGCTTATCCATCATTAAAAAGAAACTATGCTCATAATTGCCAAGCTCTAAAAGAATCGTTTTGCAAGCTAATTTTTCCACTGTTAGAGAAATACAAAAGATGAAACCGAAATATGACGTGTAGAAAGTAGCTTGTTATTTTTGCGGTAGTTTTGAATTTTTTTCTACGATCGTTAATTAAAATAATTAGAAAATGCACTGCGCCGACACTTGGGAGGTCAAACTTAATGCAATTCCAAATGCTCTTCTTTTACTTTTACTTCATTTCACGATCGTCTGCTTTTTTTTATTGTTGCCACTACGTTGGCTTTTTTCCCATAATCTTGGACAATAATAACGAGCTGATAGAGAAGCCGCTCAGTCAATAACTCTGCTCAAATGTGCCCGCTTTCAAAGGACGCAAACGAACAAATGTAAGTAAAAAAAATAAAGACAAAGGTCTCCAATTAGATTAAACGTTTCGTTTTTTTACGCGGTCAGAATCATTCGAATCACCGCTGCTTAACTGAGAGATGTTAATCCTGGATATTTATGAACGATTTCCACACCAAATTACAGAAATAAGTTATACATGAAAAGAATCACGGGATAAAACTAGTTGTTAAACAACTGAACAATGTAACAAGGTTCTTTTAAGTTATCTTACGTCGTAAACTGGCGATGTAATGTTTTTTTTTCTCTCTATTTTAAAAAAGAACCCATATTATAAACATGAAAAAAAAAACTAGCTACAAAAAGTATCTGAATTAAATTATTTTACACTGTGATTCATTTGTTTTACAATAAATGAGTCACGAAAAAGAAGAAAAACAACGAAATAGAATTCAAAATTATCGTTTTCTTTTTAATACGAATCACGCAATGGCAACATTGGAAAAATGAAATTGTTTTTAACAACAGCGTAAAAAGGATTTTTAAACACTGGTTAGAGATGTTAATGTATTTGCTTTGATGTAATTAACAATTTATTTGAGTAAGACATAATAATGTTTTTATGGAATTATTATGTAACCCGTAATCAAAGTAAGACTTTTTTAGTAAGTTCATGTTTTATTTTTCTTCTCATTGAATTTCATGTTATGATAAGCGAATCTTTGATATTATTTATATTTATAGCTTGCATTTTTCTCATTCTATTTGGATTAAATATTTAATGGAAAAAAATATAATTTGATACAGTATTAATAAAAAAAGTAATATGAAGCATACGGAATAAAATATATCTACCCTAGATTTAAATGAAAATAAAAGAGTGTTCGCTAACGAATTTTTACGAGATTTTAGGACACTTTCAAAAGTTTATTTTACAAAATATGAGAGTTTCTTATAAATTTTTTCATGTATAAATTTTATGTCCTTAAATACTTACTACAGTAGAAAACACTTATGATTAAATTAAATTATTTTAAAAGTATGCATTCTCAATTGCCTTTCGAATCTTTGTTAAAAAAAAAAAGCAAGTTACTTTTTAAACTTACGCTAAGCATTGGATTAAAATTCAACTTTTTGAAAATATTTTAAATTCTACTTATAAAAGTAACTGTGATGCAAGAGTAAATACGAATTTAAAGCAGCCTTATTATGTCTAATGCAATCTATTTTCACCCAGGAAAAAGATAATGTTAGGTTATATATATATGAAATGAATTTGATTAAGTGATATACATAATAAGTAATAAACAAGGGGGAAAATAGGTTAGCCGGATGCAAGCGATAAGGCGCCAAAAAATGTAGACCTCCGCCAACCTTTTATTATTTTTATTTTGTTTACTTTTTAAACACTGAACAAAATCGACGTTCACAAAAAAATTAAATGAAACAAAAAAAAAAACACAAACATATAAAATATAGCTGAATTTTCTTTGCTCCCGGCTAACCAAAAAGTACTAAGGATTATAATAGAAAAAGAATTTTGGCGAGAAAAAATTACAATTTTTGAAACGAAAAAAAAAGTAGCCAATTCTAGAATGATGGCAATTGAAAAAAAATATGTTCGTAGTATGTACTATAATGTTCGTTTGTTGGAAACAAAACTAAAGTTTTTGTTTCAGATTTATTTATTTTTCTATAACCCTCAATATTCACAGTAGCGTCTTTCCTATCTTGTTTTTTCTCCTACAGGAAAAGGTCATTAATCTATATAATTTTTATTTCTATAAAGTATTACAATTAACACCTGAGATGTAACTTCATTTTTTTAGAATTAAGCATGAACCAGCCATTTTTGCTTTCTAATTAGTCAATCTTGGTAAGGTGCATAGATTTGAAACATTCCATTTATTCGTAGAACTATTATTGAAAAATTTTTCATTTGATTATAAATTGATTTTTTTCCATTTGTGATCAAAATGATTTTTGTGTTTGAATATAAATTCATTTTTTTTCCATTTTTAATCAAAATGATTTTTTTATTTGACTATAATGCATGCAAATATTAATTGTTTGAATTTAAAAATCGTAAACAAAGCTTTTATTAATGTATTTTCACCAAGTTATTTTCTGCATGTTTATGTTATTGAATGTTTGTAATTATTCAGTCTTTGCTTCCTAGTGTAGTTTTGAATATTTTTCTTTGTTCCGAATTTACTACCGTTTAGCGGTACCTTCACAAATTCAACTTTAGGAAAAACGGTAGTTTCACAAAATACTTCTTCTTAAAATTTTATTTTTGTATTCCTTAAGAAACGATAAATCCATATTTTTATCATATTTTTGTGTTGATTTTTTAATTTAATTTTTAATTTTTCACAAATTATGTCAAAATTTTCACAAAATAGGTACCTCTCAGAAAAACCTGGACAGACCCCTGGTATAGTTAGCTACACAAACTAAGGAATGTCAAACACGCTTTAAAACTAAACAACTAATGTATTACACACTTTAGATATGCAAATGTGTAAAGAAAGATTAAAAAGAAAGAAAAACCCTGAATGGGCGAATTACTTTATTCAGTTATAAAACTATACATTTTTAAAAACAACAATAAGCGTAATTTTTTTTTTAATTTAATACCTTGCGCTCTATATATTATTTAAATTTTACATGATAAAAAATTAAATGAGAATAAAAATAAGTATTGAAAAGTTATTTAAAAAATATGAGAGAGATATATATACTTATGAATGACTTAAAATGAATCTCGGATACTTATAAAGTATAAATTACTCTGGAAGAAAGGACTTCGGACACTCTCTTTCTTTTTTATATCTCCCCTTTTTTTTCTTATTAAAAACATAAATCTTTTTTTACCAATACAAACAAATACGATTATGTTAGAATTCAGATAATTGGAGCCGATTAAAAATATTTTATTACGAAGACTTTACCCCTGAGCAACAATATTTACTTTTACCATTGTGAAGTAAAATAATTTATCACTGCTATGTTTGCTCTTTAGCGTAGAGTATACAGTTATAGCATTTGTTGCTAGTCAAAGTAATTATGTAAATAATTGCTGCGAAGAAGAACTTCACAGAGCAGTCATACACTACCTAGCCGAAAGTATCCGTAAATTCAGTGGTATGAACTCGAAAGGTCCTTATGCATATATTATATTAATGGGATGTAGGTCCTATTTTTGTATTGATGATAGCTTGCATTCGTTGACTTTTCACCAGTTTTCGATCGATGGTGGCCGTAGGAATTGTCTTGGGTGTCCATCATAGCGGAAATTGATGCTGGCAGTGAGGATGGTCGATTTGGTTGGCTACGTAATTTGCGTCCTATTTCGTTCTAAAAGCGTTCTTTGAGGTTTAGATCGGGGCTCTGAGAAGTATAGTTTTTCAGCACCCATTTGTGAAGCTATGGTTATGTAATTCTCTCGATGCGTAAATGAAGCTTGTTGTCCTATAGTAAGAATATGGGCAATCCGGATATATTGTCATAGAGTTAGAAGAGCAGGATTATCAAGAGCGTTGATTTGTGAAACATTTAGGAGGGACAGTGCTGGCCATTTTCTCTACGAGTCCTGGTCATTCTTGAATCGAAAAAAAAATAATCCAAAACGTTCTATCCGAACCCTTTCTCTTTCTAAAGCAGGGTTGAAAGAAAATTGAAAAGAAGAAAATCTGCTAGCAAAACCATTTCATTAATAGCTCATTATTTTTTTGTGAGGAGTAAAAGAAGCTCTTACTTTTTTTAATTATTATATAGCTATTAATTTTTTTACTTTATCCTGGGGGGGGGAACGGAATTAGCCCTACATATAGGTTATAACAGTAAAGAGAAATTTTGGTAGGACGTTTTTCGTAAAATTTATAATAAGGACAATTTGCTCTACGTATTCGACGTAAATGCACGTAATTGTTTAATTTTAATTCCTCACTCTGTGAGAGATTTCGATAATTAAATTAAATGCACTTAACTGGCTAATATATTTTAACCCAGTGCAACAGCTCTGTTTCAGTAGCTTCAATCTACCATTCATTTTATTGATTACAGACAACCTTCTGAAAAGTGTTGTCCCATACCTCAAGAACATAGACTTTTATCCATCAATCTAACTTTTCACCAACAACAAATTCGTTATTTATAACAACTATTTATTGGTACCCGTTATTGTTACGATATAGCCACAGCTTACTCCTAAGCCAATAACTACAAACATTTTTTGCCTGCTATTGGATTATCTTCTATTCCATATCAGATGACAGCATCAGCTGAACGATCAATCGCTCAAACGTAGGAATTAAAATTGCTCATAGATATGAACACAAAATATATGGAGCTCAGCCAAAAAATTGTAAATAAATCAAAGACTTCAAGCAAAATAAGGCGGCTTATTATTATCGTTATTAACACCGTCCATTTTCAAGAGGAGGGAAAAATTTTGAGCAACTAATAGTTTCAGACCATAACTCAGACAATGTCATCGAATTGTGTGAGAAATAGCCCCTAGTCAGAAGACGATGAAATACCAGTGGAGCTAAAATAATTTTTTTTTACTTCAAAAGGCGGGGTTTTATTCGGTATGTCACACTTCTACCATCGCAATGTGCAGAATAGGCCCACTCACGAACCGCCGTGGGCACATCACGAAACATTTGTTGAGATCTAGAATGTGCAGGCACAAATTGGTGACTTCGATATTGTGTTTTCCTGAGCTATAGGAACGGTAAATGCTGGCCTTGATTCTTAATTTCAATTTTTTTTCCTTCCTCTACTTCATTAAGTTTCCACTTGTCTATTTATTGTTACAGTTGTTGTTTAGAGTCTATTGGGTGGCAGGAAATATTTCGACTCCCACGTGTATGCGCCGTGACCGACCCCCGAAAGTGTGGCATGGAGACCAATAAAACTAATCATTATGTGCAGGCTATAGTTTTAAAAATATGTTCCTTGCCAGTGGCTGTCGGAAACTTATGTAGGGCATCACGCTGGAATTGGAGGAAGGCCATGAAATGAGTAATCAATGAAAGGAAATAGGAAGATACATAAAGAAACAAAGAATCCACGAATATGTGTCATTTAAAATTGTAAAATTTATGAACACCAATCCTATATAGTTTTATAATTGTCAAGAAATACATAAATAGTTCTTCTATATTTTAATCAATGTAAAAAAAAGCGTTTTTCATCATTTTTTTAAAAGCATAACTAGTTTGTTTTTTTTGGTTCATTTTAAAATAAATAACAAAAACATGCCAATTTATTAAAACTAATCCAAGCATTTTTCAGTACAATACTCAAATACAATTTTTTTTATTTATATGGCATCTATGATATACTTTTACTCTCAATTTCATACATAAAAACAGCCGGAAATGAAATATTAATAGAGCGCTGCAACTAAAGTAGAATAGGGAGAAAATATGGTAACGCTTTCAATTTCGTTTGAAATTATTTTTTTAGTTGTACCAGACAAAATTTTGGAACTAAATCAAAATACATAAAATTTTGCTAAGCAAAGTTTCGCGAGAATGAAGTTTATTAGGCAGTTTTAAAATAACACAATTAGCAATAATTTTTGCTCCACTGCAATATTTTGTCAACACAAGATTATGTCCTGCGATATTTCATCATATCGAGAATTTGTATTAGAATTAATTTCAGTTCTAAAAAAGTTTAACTAAGTAATTTTAAATTAAAGTTCCTTGTAGATAAAAACTAAACCACTTCATTTAAAAAAATGCTCAGCTTGCTTTTTCCCCACTTATGCCATTTTTGAGTAACAAAAGTCTTAAAATTTTTTTTTTTAATTCCTTTTGAATGCATAGTGTAGGCAGTTTTAAAATATATAATTAGATGTATGTTACAAACAATATACGAAATGACGACATTCTATAGAATATCTAGTAATTTATGAACCTGACCAGTAGTTTATGACTAATAATTTATGACTAATATCTAGTCATTTATAGACTGCCAGTAATTTATGACTAATATCTAGTAATTTAGTATCTAGTAATTTACAGACTACCTGAAGTTTTCAGGTAAAGTATGAAATGTGATAATTATGACAATATTAACCTAAGCATAAGGAATAACATCTCACCATTGCATAGAAGGACAAACTCTCTTTAGGTACAGTACCTTTGATAAAATCTGTTTTTTAAATGATGTAGCTTCCTTAAAAAGTACAAATGTTATTTTGAAACAGAACCTGTATGTCCTCTTACCAGCAATGGTGTTCTATAGAATAATTAAGCCGTTGATAGAATTTTAATCCATTTCATACTTAGACTGTTAGACATTTGGCTTGCAACAGAATGGGAAAGCGTGAAGGGTTAAATCGTTTAATAGCATGCTGGTTAGCTTTCAGAATTTTATTAAATTCATTTTATAGAATATTACGTAAGAAGTCTCCTGTAACCCTTTTTTGTTTTGTGTTTTTTCTCTTACTATAACTTTTACTGCAGTAATTCGATTTTAAGAATTTTAGAATTATACTCAAGTGTATGACGTAACTTTGCGTAAAACAAAACGTACGTTTTAAGAAATTTATAAAATTTTTAAGCCGACCGGCCCGTATAGGGGGCAGGGAACTGTCGTTGCATCAGAAAGGTTCTGGGTTCGAATTCCGGGCAAGGCATGGGTGTTTCTTTCTCTCTATCTGTGTTCTATGTCCTTTCTCCTTTGTGTGTGAATGTGACTCGCCGTATAAACGGGTTGTGGTAGTGTGGCGTGAGCGACGCTGCTCCACCATCTTGGCTTCGCCACAGGTACCCACTGGGTAACGAAAAGAGAGTTAGCACTTCTGGCACTTTCTGTGGCCAATGGACAATAGTTCCAAGTGCCCGTCATTTAAAAAAATTAATAAATAAATAAATAATAATAAAATAATAATAAATAAAATTTTTAAACTAGTGCAAAATATATTTCTAACTTTTTCTTTTCCCAAAATTAACTTTTTCAAATTTAAAATTTTTACATGTGTAATATGTTTCAAATTATTTTCGTTTCATATTTTCTCTCCTTTTTTCCTTTTTCTTTTCTTTCTTTCTTTATTTGAATTTTGAAAAAAAAAATTATAACAAACAAAGGGATTTTAAGGTCTTCCGAAAGTATTGTTCTACCTCTATTCCTCTCTCCTCAGCAAAATAAGCAACCTCTCCCCCCCCCCATTTTTGTGCTTAACGTAATATTTGAGCAACAGGAAAACAAATACAATGCAGCCTTGCTCTGTTCGTTTTTCACACCCGCTTTTTAGTTTCGCATTTTAAAAGCCTTTAAAATTTTAACCGGGGTCATTTTTCTATAAAACTTCTTTGCATTGTAAAAAAAAAAAAAAAAAGTCAGTCATGCTCTGTTTATTTTTGTTTTCCTTTTTACTCATTTCAACCAACAAAAGAAAAATGACGTAGATATTCCGCAAAAGAAAGAAGGAAAAAAAGAAAAGAAAAAAAAGCACTGGCTACGTAATCGAATTTACCTTTCATACTCATTTCACTTCCCACAAGCAACGTACTTGAAGCCGCCAATTTTCCAATTCTTCCGCCCCTAGTACAACAATCAGAAGTGGAAGGCTTACACACATAAAAATTTGTGCCGGCTAAATGGTTCCGCTGATTTAATGACTATTTTCATATGGTTGGAGGTCTTTCGGTTTTATGCCTCTTTCACAATTAGGGGGTTCACCTTAGCACTCTTAAGAGAATAATAAACTCTAAAGGTAGAATTTTTTGGACACACGCGAAATGACCAGTCTAATAATCGTTATCCAAAAGAGAAATAGTTTTCTTCACCCCCCCTTCCTTCCTTCCTTACTTATGTAAGGCTGGGGGAAAGAAGAATGTATCCAGCATCTTCCATCTCTGAGGAAGAATCGGAGGATGAATTGACCTTTGGGGTCAGTTGAGGTCTATGGGAAACTGGGGCCAAGGGATCACGTGATGCCGTAGGTTAGTAGTTGTTAAAAGTCGGCGCTGTGATCTATTATCTGGATGGTGTATTGGTGGAAAGTTTAACGTATTTTAACCTTTAGGTATCATGGTACTTTCTGATGTACTTTGTGTTGTATTTTTAGCAAACACTCTCTAAACTATTGTTTTAAAATTATTGAATTTAATGAGGCTTAAAAATTAGTTGACGATTATTAGTCTTTGATCAAACAACTTTATGACTCAGGAATTGAAATTGGTGGCTCATATTTTTATTTATTCGTTTAATTTTTGGATCTCTAATTTCCAGCAAACTCTTCTGAAATTAATTAAAATAAATAATATTTTAAATAGTTACGTTAACTGTTTGATCACACAACATTAATTTTTGATAGTCTAGATGTGCACTTTGTAGTTTGGGTTGTATTTTTTAGCAAATACTTACAGAATTATTGTCTTAAAATCAATTAATTTTAAATTAATTAATTTAATTAATCTTAAAACTTAGAAGACAATTGTTTTTCTTTGATTAGACAGTTTTAAGTCACTAGAATTGAAATTGGTTGCTCATCTTTTTGCTTAAACGTTAAATTTACGAGTTTAATTTTCAGCAAACTCTTCTGAAAATAATTAAAAGAAGTATGAAACTAATTAAAATAATTTAAGTTTTAAATATTAATATTAACTGTTTGACATCATAATATTAATTTTTGATAAATATTATTACTATTGAAGCTTTTCTTAACGTAAAAGATTTGAAGGTAATTTTGCTTGAAAAAGTTATATTGTTTTAAGCAATAATGAGTTTTTAGGAAATTTTCATAAAACAATATCGATTTCCTTCAGTGTAAATGCAAAAATACCAGAAAAATTCTCATAATTTTTAATAATCACTTTGCAAGAATCTTTCCAAAATCTTTTATTGGTAGCTAATTTGTTTATTGTTAAGCACAATTATTTGCAAATTTCAAAACAAAAAAAAATTCGCGTATTGTAAAACAAAAGGTTATAAAATTGTTGAAGAGATAATTTATAAACGCCATTTTTTATCGTAAATATATTTCTAAAATACAGTTATAATACATGGCAATTATTTACATCATCATATTAAAATGAAGCTCTAAACGTGATAAGAGTTATTTTGAACCATGATACTGTGCTAATTTGTTGCAAACTCAGTAATATATTTTTACCATAAAGAGTTATTGATCGAGCTTTAATTCAAACCTATTAATTATTATCCAAAACTTTCATTTAGCTTTATTATTGCAACCTAAAGCTCTTATTAAAACTTATTGTTATCATCTACAGCTTTCATTTAAGTTTAACATTCTCATCTAGAGCTACTTAGATACTTCCATCATTTTTTCGTAGATTTTTCATTTACATCCAAATAATTTTCATCTAGAATGAACATTTAAAATTTTTTTCTCATTCTTTGTCATCGTCACCACGTTAGGGTCATTTATTTTTAAAAGCATCGAAAGCACTCATCATTAAAATTATTACTACGTATATTCGATCATTTATCTGGAAGGATTTGGGAATTTAAGTTAGATTTCGTACTTTCCCGTACGTAAGAGTCAAAGAAACTCCACATGCTTGCGTTAACCCTATATATTTCTAGGTTTGTTGGCGTGATTTTATAAAGCTGCAAGTTGTTGAATGTTGTTTTCTGTTTAATATTACTTTCAAATTAACAATATGGACTTGTTACAGATAGATCAAAAGGAGCACCAACACAAAATGAAGGTGGAGAATTGTTTATGACGAAATGTTCAAATAAATTCGGAGATTTTGAAACATTTGATTGATTTAATTAAAAAAATTACATTTTATCAGTTTTAGTTAAAAATTGTGCTTGTCTAACTAAGGCCATAAGTAACTAAATATTTTTCCGTTTTCTGAAATTAAAGAATATATTTATTTTACTCATACAATTTAGTTGGAAGAAGATTATCAACAATAATATCCACGTCCATTGAAAATGTTTGTTTTAATTTTGTGGTCGAGGTTAAGATGTTATTTCACTACGTTTGCTTTTTTAGCTTTTGCGAAATCTTATATATTCATTCACGCAAGATTATTTTTTTCACGGGCTCATGCGCATTTCATCAGAATTGCCGCGTGCAATAATTTCAAACTTGCATACGGGGACGTACGTATTTTTTCTATTATTTAAAACTATTCATACACGTATAATCCACGCATTTAGCATTTAAAATCATAATTTCGCATACTCTCACACTTGTCGATTTTTATTTTATTTTCATTGTTGATGCACAAAAGCAAATACTGATTCTCCAATTATTTTAAAATCTTATCTGTGTTCGTGGTTTCAGAACCAACTAAACTATGGAGTAAAATAGTATGGATTTATCGGACCCACGGTTAAAAAACGACTGGTAGCTAAAATGTTCTAACTTCCACAATCCCATTGAGTTGACTCCACTGTAAAGTAATGAATGAAAATTCGCCAAAAAAAAAAACCCTCCGCCTTTGACTCCCTTGATAAAAACTTTCCAGCAAACCTTCCAGCAATGTGGGCGTGCGCGGCATGCTTGCCGCTGGACTCTGACAGGTGTACCGCGAGGTTAACTATGGAGTGCGTCCATGTTTCTAAATTCTTCTGACTTATCCCCCTCTTTAAAATAAGGGGGGTGAAAAAAAGCTTTCTCTTCCTTTTTTATTGCTTTTTTTCTAATAGGACATTATAATAATCCTCTGGATTTTCTTTTCAATGGACGATAGTGTCAGCGTTTAATGTAAGCTTTGTGAACAATTTCTTTTTTTCTTCCTCGTAATTTTTTTTCTTCTCTGAACTTCTAGTGAAGTGTGGGTTATGGACTCATAAGAAAAGGCGAGGCAAGTATTTATGTTTCGATCTCGTAGAAAAGAGAGGAAAAAAAATTTTTTTTCATTGCCTTTTATCTTTCTTTCGGTAAACCGTGGGAACGAAGCTGATTTTTACACTTGTTTTTCGTCTTTCGGAGAGTGGTTGTTTCTACGTGGTTTATGAGAAATTAACCGAAATTCATTTCCTCGTTTAAACGCTTTAGATGTTTTTAACTCGTTTCGGGAAGGCCATAGTTCGTGTTCAAAGTGGAACCTCCCGCTGATTCCTGTTTTTGCGAACGTTTAAGTTGTTATTGTTCATTCAGTAATATATATGTATTTAATTTTATTGTTCTGCTCCGGAACGTAAGAAGACCAGTTCTGTGGTGTTTTATCGTGATATGATGTGTCTTCTTTTATAGTCGATGTATGTACCAATTGCAATTATGTAAATATATAAATATTATTCTAAAATTACGAGAAAGGTTTAAGTAGTTACAAAATTTGCTACAACATATCAGATATAATACCTACTTAAAAGTTACAAACTGTTTTATACATTTTTGGTTTAAAGTATTGAAAGTATTAGATAATTTTTACACAATTGCCTTTCACAAAATGCCTTTTTGATAGAAGCATTTTTCTAAACGTTTCGCTTCAAATAATGTTTTGCAAATTAAGAGGCCTCTACCATCCCCATTTTCGATTTTAGGTAAAATTTTCAGGCAGAGTAAAGGGAAAGGGTTTTAGGTAAAATTTGTGTTTTCTTGATATTTTTTTTTATACTTAACAGACTTTTGATTATATAGTATTATTAGACAGAAGAATAAAAAATAAAGGGTCGCTTAAATAGATTAGGAAAAAATGCACTTGATAATTATGAGAACTTGTATGAATTTTTCATCAAAACCTTTGAAATAACAAATGATACATTTTACGGCTTTGAGTGAGTAAATTAAAACTGCACGTTTCTCAGCTTTTAGATTTTTTGAAATCTAAATTTATTTATTATTAATACAGATTATTTCATAAAAACAAAGATACTTAATGTAAAATACAAAAATAGGAATTTAACTAAGTAAATGGTTTCTATGACATGCGCCAAAGCATCGTTATAAAAATTGCCAAATTTTACCCCAATTACCTAATTTTTTGCAAATTATAAAATTATATTTTATTGTTAACTTTACAGAAATTATAACCAAACCTTTTCGATAAAAATTACCGAGCTTTTTGGTGTTCTCATGAAGCAGAAACATGGTAAATTTTACCATATTTTGGTAGTTTTGACCATACTTTTTTTTTTCTTAGTGTGACCATATATGCCTTTAGACTAATTAAAAAATGTAAGAAGGTTAATTTATTATAACTAATATTAGGTAACTAAGGTAACTAATTATTTCGAAAATAATTAGTGCAGACGATATTTTGTTACTTAAAATATCGTCTGCACTAATTAATTAGCATATTTGACACCCCCTTGAGCCCTAAAGATTGAGTCCTAGAAAGTGAAGATTCGATCATTAGATCAAACGTTATTCAGGGTGTCCCATTTTTTTCTCTTTTTTTGCTTACTGTACATTTAAACAACATGATGACTGAACGGAGAAAACTTAATTATTACTTAGTAATCTATTATTACTTACTAAAGAATTATTACTTACGTAATAAAGCTTTGTTGTTCATCTTCATTTTTAGAAGAAAAAAATTGCTTTTGTTAGCATTTACTTACTTCCTATAGATTGATCAAAACTATTTTACCCTAGCCACGCATTCTGTCACACCCAATTAAATAATATATTTTATTATAATAATGATATTATGTACTGCTCTAAGTAATTTATCTTTAAAAATAAATTTTCTATTATAAGTCTACGGCTTTATACTGATAATTTTTGCTATTTTTATTACAATTTTATATTTATTTGTGTAAGTTTATTCTAGAACTTTACAAATATTTTATAGCTTTAAGTATCTATACTTTAACTTTATGACTTTTTAACTACATATCATGCCATATTCAATGAAATATTTTACATAATAGTTTTATTATCTAATTTATTAAAGCGTCAGACACAAGTGAAAAAGAATTTTATCAATTAATATGATAAGGTTACTTTAGCACTATATTCATTACTGATTTAAACTTCATATCTTCTTCAAAGCAAATGCAAGCATACTGAACAAATCAGTTATCCTTAGATAAACAATTTTAAAAAAAACTTAACTAAATACATTGAAACTCCACCACTGGACATAACTATCGCATAGACTTGATTAAAAACTGAGACCACAAAGTTTTACTACTTCTTCGCCTCCAATTATAGCCACTCGCTGAATACTTGATCCGGAAAATCTTCCAAATAACCGAGTTGCTCATTTCGGCATTTTGCCGGTATTCCAACGCGCATCGCATATATTCTACGGATCTCAAGTCAGGTGGTTTTTCAGGCCAATCAATATGAAATTGTATAGATTTTATTTATTAAACTAGTTACACTTTCTTCTAACTCAACGAATTTCAGTGCTTCCACTCCGAAAATCGGGATAATAACTACATAGTCATCATAAAAATGCTGCCTGAAAGACAATACCTGACTATTAAACTAGTCACACTTTCCTATGACTGAAACGAATTTTAGTGTTGCCTCTAGGAAAATCGGGATATTAACAACATAGTCATCATAAAAATGCTGCATGAAAGACAATACCTGACTATTAAACTAATCACACTTTCCTATAACTGAAACGAATTTTAGTGTTTCCGCTCGGAAAATCGGGATAATAACTACATAGTCATCATAAAAATGCTGCCTGAGAGACAATACCTGACTATTAAACTAGTCACACTTTCCTATAACTGAAACGAATTTTAGCGTTTCCTCTCGGAAAATCGAGATATTAAGAACATAGTCATCATAAAAATGCTGCCTGAAAGACAATACCTGACTACCCTGAATGTTAAAAAAAACGTGTTAGTGCGTGTTAGTGAGCGGGTTAATGACACTTACATTTAATGAGTAGTGAGGCACAAAAAATAACTTTACTAAAACATCATAGATCCATCTCAGATATATTGCTCTTTTCTTCAGAGGGGGTTAATTTTTTAACTTATTTCCTTAAACTGTCTTTCTTACAACGAAAACTGTACATAATATTATGCGATATTAGAGATGATTCGAACAATGAAAACATATTTCTCAATAGCGAACTTCTGTTTCATTTGGACATGAAAGGCGATTGTTCAGAGTCACAAAATCCAGCAATCTTTCTTGCACCCGTCACCCTTATAGTTATTCGAAGACAGACTGCAACAGCTGTTTTGACAACTAGCGAGTCCGTCTTTTATTTCTTTTTTTTCTGCCAAGATGGATAAAAAAGAAACATCCCCGTGATGTCCATACATCATGCTGTACAACGATTCAATGCTTTATGAACATAGGGTTGGTAATCCCTTACACCAGATTCGAGTTCGCTGCCGTCCGGAGGAGAAGAGAGGAAGTCGAGCTTTACAAGATCATAATTTTTAGTCAATGTCAAAACCTGGAGATGACTGGAACGCCATGTTGCTTTGCTCAGATTAAGGAGCATGAGACGAGAGGTTTAAATCACGAGGAAATTTATTTGGTGACTTTTTTCTGAGATCTGTGACAGTTTCTTTATTCGGGAATAAATATATCGCCTATTTGGCTGGCTTCTGAAAAGAGCTTGTCGGATTGTTTTGATCTGGTGAAATATATGCTATCTTCATTCTATCTGTTGAAAAATTTCGAGAATTATGGCTTTAATGGAATGAAAGATTTAAATAGGTGGTCTCTAAAATTAGGCACAAGCAGATCTTTTAAAGTTTTGTGCAAATTCATAGGCAAAGGAAAAATTTGTATTCTTCTGATATTGCATTTGTTTTTTGAGCTATCTTCTAAGCGAGGTACTTTATTTGAATATGCATTTAAAGTAAGATTAATCTACAGATTTTGTCATTTTTAACATCCAAGTCAAACAAGCCGACTCAATTACCATTTTTGATCAACAATATTAAATATTATTACTATCTGTTGCGCTTTACTTGCAGCTTAAGCGCAATAAATGAAACTTATTGTTTTTCTTAACTTTCTTCGTGTTTTCTTGTATTTATTTATTATATATATATATATATATATATATATACAACATTCCTAGTTACATTTTTATCGGTTACAGCGTGATATCAGTACTCCAAAATAGCAAAAACTTAAATATCTACTAAATAAGTCCTCTTCCCATGAAAACATTTTCTTTTAAGCTACAGCTTAGGGCGTAAATGTCGTACTACAAATATATAACCGCAGCCGACGTGGATTAGGTGATGTAGCGTTCACCTCACAATGATTTAACCCAGGTTCGAATCTCAGAAGTGACTGGTAGAAGCGAATTCTGCTCCAGGCTCGCACCGACCACAGTACTAAAGAAAATATCCTCAGTGGTAGACAGATAATAGGTTAGAATCCCTTTGCCATCAGGCTAACCGTATGAAATTTTCATGGTTTTCCTCTCCATGTAACACAAAGGCGGATTAGTTCCGTCATAAATTCTGCCACGAAGGCTAGTTTGTTCCAGTGCTTGATACGGGAGTTCTCTTGTCTTCTGGGTTTGGTTCAAAAGTAATAAAGCTGGAGAGATAGTCGTAACTTGTAAACCCCGTTTTAAGTTTTTACTAAGTATATTTATGTAATATTGTTTTTTTATCCGTCAATAAGTTTTTAATTTCTGCGTAAAAATATTTCGATTTGTTCAATCAATTTTATTTTGATTAGTTGATCTTTCTTAATTTTTTTATCTGTAAATAATATATGTAATAATATATGTATGGCGTAAAAATTGTTTAATGATTAATATTACGCATAGTATATTATAAATGTATTTTAATTCAGCTTAGCGACTTTTAAATGAGCTATTCATTTCAGTCGTTTCAGAGCCTCAACTATCAAAATATTTAGTTAAATTGTGAGACCTTATACTAGAAAAACAAACTAAAACTAAAAATTTTTATCATATTGGTTCTTGAAGAAATTTTGAAGCTAAATTCAAAATTTAATGGAAAAAAAGCATTTTTTTATATAACGGGAACATGAATAATTTATTAAGTGTTTAATATGCATGATGCTTAATAACTAACTCAGTCAGCGTTTCTACAAGAGAGATCAATCAGGAATATGTTGATTGTTGACTAAACTTTAATTTCTTTTTAAACTCCAGTGTACTGTCTCAATTTTTCATCTATTTTGTAACTATTTTTTTTAATATTTTTTTTGGAGGGGGCTTATTATTTACTCATTCTTGGAGATTATGTAAAAAACAAAGGACTTTTCTTAACATTAGCTCCAAGCTGTTGCGTCTCACAACACTGATATTTATGGTTAAGTATAAAGGGAAATTCTATGAATTAGTTCCAAATGCAATGTCCAAATAGCATTGAGATACATATAAGTTGAAAAGTAACATAAATGAAATAAATGCAATATTTATGACTCAAAAGTTTTACAGAATGTATATGTTGCACATTTTTAGAACTTAAACTTAATCTTAGAACTTTAGAACTTAATCTGCTCATTTTTAGAACTTAATCTGAAAGCACCAGCGTACATATTAAATAGACTAAAAATACATATTACCTATTAGCAAGTAAGAATGAAAAAGAAATCTGATAAGAATTGCAAAAACAGTTTCAGGTGTCGCTGAACACAGTGGGTAAAATAGTGGAGCTTACTAGTAGCATAAAAAGGGACTTTGTGATCCTGTGGGCTTATGAACGGGAATTTATGATTTATGATATTGTAAAAAATATCAAGTTTTATTTCCTACTTGTGTACAATTTAATCCCTAAGCAAAATCTTGTTCAAATCAAAAGGAATCATTTTTAAGCTACATGTTAATTTTGGTATTTCTGTAGTTAAAAATTCAAATCAATATTTGTGCGTTGATGGAATTCGAATATGGTAAAAACTCGAATGTATTTCACATTTCATGAAATCTTAAGCACGTTATAGCAGAAACTGTAAAAACTCTGGTGTAATATCTCTCCGAATTTCAAGCTAAACAACCCTAAAAGCTGTGTGTAGAAACACTTTTTTGTTTTACCACAAGTTAACACCAAATCGATCGCTCAAATACAATTTAAAGGGTGTATGGAATGAAATCTCGAAACACCGTGAATGAAAAAGTTTACACCGAGATTACTCATCCACCTTTACACCATAAGTTAAATATTTTTACTTCCGAAAACTTCAATCTTGGCGCGTTTTGATTTCATCTGTAATATTTTTTACAATCCATAACAAGTTGACGCATGTTGGCCGATGTCTTCAATGTTGCTTTGCATCTGCAGAAACTTAAGCTCGCCGTTAAAAATGTTTATGTTTGTTTTTAATTATGTAATGAGAATATTTAAGAGCCTCTGTAATTTCGAGTTTTGTAAATTGTATTAAATAACTACATAAAGTATAATTTCCATCCTGTTCCTGCTCTGTTAATCTTAATTCGAATTAGTCTTAATAATTTTTTTGCTACGCGTATGCTTTATTTACAAACTCGTTTTATTTTAAGAACTAGTGTAAGTATGCAACTTTAGTGTAAGCAAGTAACTCGTAAAAGTGAAACTTATTTACTGATTCTTATGTTTATCATATCTTACTGTAATTATAAATTTTAGTGTTAATAAATAACAAAGATGGTGGTAGGTGGCGACTACTTAAACCAAGTAGTGCAAAAGAACATTGGTGTTTCACGCAGTAGTAATATCCTTGGGCTTTGGTGTCGAGGAACACTGAATAGAACACCACTCTGCCACTTTGGTGCTAAGTATTTGCCACCATTTTGGGGCTCAGATACGGGAACATTTTTTACAGTGTCGTTGATTGTTTCGATTGTAATCACGTTTAAAATGGTTCAATGACATAATACTTTAATCAGATATGCGTTTATTTGATAATTGATTCAAGGATTCAAACAGAATCTCTCAGGAATACTATGTTTTTCTCTAATAATTAAGTACATTGAATAGTTTATAATGATATTATTTTTCTTAACTGATCACTTCAGAAAGCTGAATCCCTATATCAGTAAAGTTTAAAAACACCATTTTTACGAATTTAAAAAATATACAAACTTAACTTTTTTCAAGCAACACTTATGATTATAGTAATCAAAGTTTTTTTTTAAAAAGTTGGAATAATATTTTTCAGGAAATATTTGTTTGATAGATTTTATGAATGTTTGGAAAAAAACACCGAAAAATCATAGGAATCGTATTGATAGAAAATTTTTAATAAATATTCACACAAAAGCTTCTATAAAATAATTCTAAAAGTTTTGCAAAGGCAATATATACCGAAATTCAAGTCTGTTACAGCAGTAGTGTTAAAAAAAATAATTTTCCGTACTGACATTTGTAGTTTATAGAAAAAACCGACTAAGGAACAAGTACCAATGTTAACGAAAAGCTCAAAAAGTTTTTGATGAACTAAAAAAATACTTTTAACAAAAAAAAAAATTCAGAATTTTAGAATTGTAAAATCTGAACATTTTTACGAACTTAAAATTAAATAGGTGACTTTTAGTCTAAAAATATCAAGACATAAATAATTTCGATAAACTTGCCGGCTTTTTCTGATGAGAAATACCTTTAAATTGTGACGGCTTTCAGGCGTGAGAATTTTGTAAAAATAAACCCACGCTGCAATAAGTGACCCACACCCACATAGACTTGACAGTATGCCACATAATACGAGCCATTCTGCAAACAACTCATCTTAAGCAAACCTGAAAGATGAGCTCCCTGCTTAAAGACAAAGACAAGCCAGGAGCTGGCTAATAACCAAAACACGAAAAACATAAACGGGCTCACCCTTCTAGTTTATAAGTCACCAAGTATTATAGCAGGTGTAGTAGAGTTAATTTTTTTGTTTCCATTTTACTTTCTCTTTCAAGAAGATAGGCGCGTGCGGCGCATGCAAAGTGTTCCATCTCTTTACTCTCTTTTAATGGAAGTCCCCCTTTTTTTTAGAGGTCAGTGGACGGTCAGTTACCGTCATCTCAAGTTGAGGGTCAAGGGTAGGAACCCCGCGCTGGCGTGAGAAAAGAAAGTGGGAAAAGCGTTACGCACACGTCATCGCTTTAAAGAATAAAAAAACTGATTAAATTTTCAACCATGGAGATTTTAAGAGGTGACTTTCAAATCTCATTTAATGCTTTAATAAATAGTTTGCATATCACCATCCGTGTGAAGTTACTGTTGAAAATATATACTGAGATCGAGAAGCTTCATTTCAGTATAATTTTCATGGGAAATTCATGAAGAGTTAGGAAAGCTTCTCTCACGTAAAACTGTTATAAAAATTTAAGCAATATTTTTACACTGTTAAAATTTTCATTCTAAAATTATGGTAAAATAACTGGCAGCTGTCTGTCCATCCGATTAACCGTAAAGTTTACGGTAAAGAGCATTTTTTTTTCTTTTATGGTTTTGAAACCATTTACGAAAGGTATGGTTATAAAACCATCAATACGAAACTATACGGGTTTTTAACCATTTTCAACTAGCATTTTTCAAAAACGTAAAAAAAAATAATTATTTATCTAGACATAGGAGCTCGGCTTTTCATTGGGCATTGGAGAGATTCGGATACTGGAAATTCTTCATGTGTTGAAGGGAATGGAGGAAATATCGTGGTGTCAACACTAGGACTCGAACTCAGATTCTGCCGGTCATGAGATTGACAGATAAGCCCGCTCGGCTATGATATGTAAGCAGTTGCAAAGAGCTAAACAGTTTCATAAGGTGGTTCTAGCTGGTGCGATAAAATTCTGGTTGTTTAACAGTATTAGGTGAAAGCAGTTAATAAACAGTTTGATTAATATTTTATTTATGGTTATTTGACTGCCTTGATTAAATATGGTAAATTAACCATTCAATAAATTGTTATTTAACCATTTTTTCCAAGAAATTTCTAACTGTGTATAAGAGCCCTATTTGTTATAGACAATGGTTCACAACCTGAGGGAACTTACCTTAGAGGAGAATTTCATAGTTCCAAGGGGAGAATCATGTTATTTTCATTATCTTTACTTTCAACTGCACATTCCTTTGTATCCCATCAGAAAATAAATTTAAGTTATGCTTCCATCAACTCTCTTTTGCGAAGTTAAATTTAGCTCAAAATCCATCTATTTCAACTTTTGTTGAAAAAGTTCTTGATGTTTTGCAAGATAATATTTTGGATTAAGAGATGATCTCCAGGCAAAAAACATATTAGGAGAAAACTCAATCACTAAGTCTTGATCTTTGATGTGCAAGTATTATCTACAAATCGCGGAAAATCAAAGCATTATTTCCGTTTGTGCCGATTTATCTTTGCAAGTCAGGTTTCTCAATTTAAGTAAAAAATTAAAACGACTAAAATAGATTGAGAGTGACCTACACTGTTAAAAACTCCGGGCCAAATTACTGTAATAAATACCGGTACTTTTGGTTCATCATTCGTAAAATCCATTTCCCAGTTATCCATTTACCGTAAAATACTATACAGTAATTTTTTCAGTAATATTTAATTTATTAGAGTAATTCAGCGAATTTTGCGCGCAATTATGATTGTAAGAATGACTTCATATCATTTTTTTTTGCTCCGTAACACGTTCCGTAAAACGAAATTTCAAGTTAAAAATTACCATCACCATCATTGCCGGTACTTTTTACCGTAATTTGATCTGAAATTCTTTATAGTGTATTTTTGCATGCATTACTCCATGTATCCAAGAATCAGCCATGAAAAACAATCAGATCCGTTAAATTAAAAGTGATGAAAATCACACTGGTTTGTTATACTAACACATTTTTTAGTATCTGGAACACCATTAATTTATTTGACCTTAAATGGTTAGTGCGATAATGTAAAAAATATACATTAAGAAAAAGTATGGTATAAACGGAACAGAATATGGTAAAAAAATTACTTAATTACCTAAAAATTGCCAGTACAAGAACTCCAAAAACTTCTTAATTTTTACCTGATCATTTTGGTAAAATTAACAATAAATTATAATTTTATAATAAGTGAAAAAAATTTTAGAAAAATATGTTAAAATATGGAAATCCAGTCGTGATGTAGGCCATGGCTTAAAAAACCATTTATTCAGTTAAATTTAGTTTAACTTTTACAAAGTGTGTGGTAATAAGAACTATAAATTTGAAAAGCAGAATTTTCGGTAAACCGTTACAATAGGAACGGAAGTACTGCCAAATGAGTGGTTTGAATACTTTAAATATCGTATAGTTTAGTTTTTATTACTATAATTATGTTTATTTTTGCCAGAAATGTCATAACCATACAGTACAATAATTTTTTTAGTTAATTTTTTTCCGTGTATGAAAGGCAATGCTACATAAAATTTTTCTATGGTTTGTTGTTTGATTTCAAAAACTTGTTAAGAAAATTAAAAATTATCATCATCATCATATATATATATATATTTCAAAAAACATAGACGATTTTTTTTCCAGAGAGTAGTTTTCTAACTTTATTCATCTTAGTTTTAAAAAGTAGGTTATTGGTAAAAGAAGCTTATTTCTTTTCTTCCAGGAACTGTCATTCAAATTAGGTTATACTTTGCTAGCACTGGTTCGTAAATTGAAGGATTTGAGCTGACTAAAATATGAAAGTTAAACATGTTAGAATGTCAAAGATCAATTCGTTTGAAAAATCTTTATAAAATGCTCTAATGTATAATAGTAAAACTGCATTTTTTATTCATCTAAACTTCATAGATATAATATGGCTTCATTGGATTGTAGATGAAATTTGAAGTTCAGTATTTTTTTATAATACAAATTAAGATAAAAATATAATAATAACACATTTTCTCATAAGTATAATAATGAAGTAAGGGAAAACGTATTAAATTATTAAACTTTCTTAGTTCAAAAGTGCACTAAATGCGAATTACAACAGAGTGTTTTTATTTATAGCTATTTATATTTTGCTTAAGAATTGAGTTTCTGAAAACATATTCTCCAAATATTAAAACGTACTTGTAATTTGTTGTAAAAAGTACAAAAAGTAATCATTGATTCACTAAATGGAACGGAAAGATAAATTTAATAATGATCACTTTCATACATAGTTCATTGTTAATAAAATCTTAAATTATTCGCTTATATAAATTATTTGGAACATCATTTTTGTTATACAAATTTTGTACACTTAAAAAAAAACAGCTATGTATTATACGCGGGAAATATCTGTAAAAGTATCGCACTCTTTGGTAAGGACATTTCTAATAACAAAGCCATATTTCTGGTATTAACCAAAATTTACGATATTTAAACCATACGGTTAAGACACACCCGCTTACTTTGCGCGAATCTTAACCAAATTGTTTTGGGTCGGTTGTTCAACGGCGGTCATAAAATTGAAAAAAATAAAAAATATTTAAACCATTCATTTGGTAACTTGTACGTTTATATCATCAGATCATTCACGTTACCGGAAATTCTGATTTTTAAATTTATAGTTCTTATTACCACAGGTTTAATAAAAGTTATGGAACTCAAAACTAAACTAACAAAAAATAAATGGTTTTTATGCAATGTTCTAAGGCATCATGATAAAATTAACAAATTTTAACACATTTATGAAATGTTATCATATATTAATTTAGATTATATTGTTAATTTTACCGAAATCATTACCAAAGCGCTTCGGTAAAAGTTACCTAGCTTTCTGGTACTCCCATTGTGACAGAAACAGAGTAAACTTTACCACATTCTGTTANTATATATATATATAGTTCTTATGAGGATCCAACTTTTTCTTCGTGATGTTTACTTTTCTTTTTTATTACAGGCGAGCTTAGCTGTTTTCGCACTTCTACTTTGGATGGAAACGTGTGCAGAAATCCTCAGAGGTTATCCTTGTATCAGGCGGAAAAACCAACTTTACTGTCCTTCGCCGGGAAATACTTATCCAAAGTATGTATTATAGAGAGATTTTTTCTTTCAATTCTTATGGAGGGCATAGCACGTTTGTTAGCTTTATTAATTAATGTTTATTAATTAACGTAACGAAAAATACTAGCCAACTATAAATTACGATAATTTTTATAATTTTCTGAACAGTTTTATTCAATTTAACAATCATTATACATTGCATGTGAGTAATGAACGTTAAATTGATATTTATTCCTATCAGACATAGAATCATGTTATCTTCTGTATATTAACAGATTTAAAATAAAACTTATAAGGAATGTTGAAAATCTTTCTTTATCTTGTCTCTACTTTTAAAGAGAAAGAGATAAGTGTCTTCTTCCTGATTTAATGTTGGTTAATAAACTTGATGTAAACGCATTTATACTTTAAAATTCAATAGATATAATATTCAATAATGTATCAATATGAATATTAAAAAAATAAAATATAATAGTTAACATTTTTTAATTTCTTGCGATTTATTTGCATCAGCTTTAAAAAATTATGTAATTTTTTTATTAATGAACTTAAGACATAAATGTTTGATACGAAATATAAATTAGCAGAGTAGCTAGGATCCATCATATATCGTCAAAGTTAATTTAACTTCATAAAATTCAGAATAATAACAAACTTAGCTTGCGAGATTAAATTTCAGTTTCTACAGTTAAAATTTGAAGTTGTATAGCCATGTTGATAAATAGCAATGATTTTTATGGTATGTTCATTATCATTTCTTAAGCATGCACGTCATGAAGTTTTAATTGTGTATTTAAAGAATTCGCAATATTTTATATGTTCACAATATACATATTTACATATACGTGTAAATAAAAATCCAAACTTTTATTTCTTATACTTTAAAAAACGATTTTCATGTTTAGTTTTATTCTTATACTTTATTGGAAGGACAATTATTTTTATATTCTTATAAGTTTTTTTTCTGAGTTTAAACTGGTTCGTTTTGGTCACATGCGTATACTTAATTTTTAATTATATTTTGGTAAAAATTTTCTAAAATTGCACTTTTTGAATGTGTAAGAATTAATTTATTGTTTTTGCGTAATACGAGAATATGGTATTGAAGGAATATCGAATAAAGAAAACATCAACTAAAAATTAATTTTTGTTAAAGTCATTCAAACCTTATTTCTGCACACTTCTCAATTTTTAATGCTAATGCAATCACAAGTTCCATTTAGTTTTTTTGTCTTTGTTTCTATATTATAGGGTTCTTTATAATTTTGTTTTTTGAAGCAAACAAACACAGAATATAAATTTTTCATTTATAATCTGGAAATTAAAATTAAATTCCAGTACATGCGTGATATTTAAAGATAAATTGTAAAAAGATAAAATACTTTAAAACTTATTTTTATGTTTCTCTACTAAATATAATATGCTAAAAATACCAAAACAAACAAAAAAATTTAAATTTTTACTCCGAAAAATTTTTTAAATTACATTTCCATACACTAACATAATAAATATGCAGCTTTTCTGGAATACCAAACTTTTTTTCTCATTTGAAATTATCTTTAGCATTTACAAAACAAAAATTTACAAAACTTTAAATCTTATAAAATACTTTAAATCTTATTTTATGCTTCTCTACTAAATATAATGTACTAAAAACACCAAAACGAAATATTTTTTTTAATTTTTTCTCAGAAAAATGTTTAAATTACATTTCTATACACTAATATAATAAATAAGTAGTTTTTCTGAAATACCAACCTTTTTTTCACATTTGAAATTATCTTTAGCATTTCCAAAACCAAAATTTACAAAACTTTAAAACTTATAAAATACTATAAAACTTATTTTATGTTTCTCTACTAAATATAATATACTAAAAACACCAAAACCAAATTTTTTTTAAATTTTTTCTCCGAAAAATTTTTTAAATTACATTTCTATACACTAATATGATAAATATGTAGTTTTTCTGAGATACCAACCTTTCTTTCACATTTGAAGTTATCTTTAGCATTTACAAAAAAAAAAAAAAATTTGTTATTAGATTATTTTTTTTCTTGCATTATGGTTTGTTCAAACTTTTTACACGATGCTAGATTTTCACATGCTTTTGTCACTATTTATCAAAATTTGCAACATAATATTCTAGACATTTTCTTAATATTAAATACTATTCCTTTAATAATTATTGTAATCATCAAAATCATTTTTTTCTTTTATTTGTTAAGATATAATATTTTTATTTTTAATTTTATCTATAAATTAAATTGTACATGATCAGCATTTCTTTTGTAATTATTTTTTTTTTTTGATTAAAAATATAATCAGTCAATTTGTTCTTTATATTTTAGTTTAATTTAAACTTGGTATTTCATACACAATGTAAATTAATTATTTTTATTTTGTGGGTGTGTGAACTGAATGTTATTAAGCGCGCATTATTGCTGTTTTTCTCCCTGTCCTTCCAATATCTTCTACAAAATTAATTCTTTTTTTTTTATAATTATTTTCCCTCAGTTCGACGAAAGGGGAAGAAGATAGGACAGGCAGGGAGAAGAGGAGCAAAAGGTAAAAATACTTTTTTTTTTCTCTTTTATTTTATATTTTTCTATGGACTATTATTCGTTTTGATTATTGCATGAAATCAATGAATAATGATTTGTTATGTATTAATAAATGAGTTGTCGGAAAATCTTTTGGAGTTCAATTAACATTGATCCTTATAAAATTGTATGCATGAAATTATTATATGCACATTTAATTATATGAAATTATTTTATACACATTTACGAAATCATTTATTAATCCAATTAATATGTATTCTATTATTATTTAAAATCTCCTTTTATTAATAATAAACTTTACTGACTCCCTTTTAGAAGTGTTTTTTTAATCAAGTATTAAATCATTATCTTTAAAAACATAATTTTAAAATTTAAAAGTAATTTTATGGTAAAGTAATTAATTTTAATTTTTAATAATCGAAACTAAAAAATATTTTACTTGAAAAGAAATTAAGGTCAAACGATAGAAAACTTTTCATCCGTTTTAAGTATTGTAAGTTTTACTTAAGACACAATTTATATCAGACTTTTTAATTGCATTATTGATTTTTTTCCCAATAATTTAAGATAAATGTATGCACATTGTATAGTATGCATGCTATCAATAACTAAGTTACGCAAACAATGATACAGAAATGTGTTCGGATTTTAAATATAATTTAAAATTACTCTTTTGTTTTAAAATTAATTAATTCCTTGAATGAATTTTCTATCACATAATTTTTTATTTTAAAAGATAAAAATGAATTTTGATAGAAATCATGATTTGTTATCTCAAACCACCATTTCATGTATTTAATTATTGCGTTACTTCAATTACAGTAAAATAACAAAAGTAATATAAAACTTCATTTTTAAATAACTCAGCATTTTTTAAATTTTTTAACTCACAAACAATGACTTAGTGTTTCAGACTTTTTAAATTATTCATAAAATTTTAATAATTTGCAATTTTTATTTTATTATAATTAAAAACTCTTTCAAGAAAATAAGAAAAAAATATCGATTATCTTGTAACTTTTGTCTGCTTAGAAAAAAATCTCTAAAATTGTCATTTCTTTAGTACTATATTAATTATTGTTATAAAAATTTCAAAGTGGTTAATTAAGAAAAGTTTCAATTAATTCCTTTAACATGTGGAATCAAAATAGTTAAGCTTCATTTGATATGATATTGAACTCAAAACTTTGCACTCATGTTAGAAAAATTGCGCAAAACTTTTAAAATGTTTAAAAATCGTAAGCTTTCAACAAAAACTTCTAATTCATAATTTTTATTTCAATTACAGCTTTTTTTTTCAAATTGTTCTTTAAATTTATTTTATGTTTAAGTAAATGTAAAGAATATTCTGTAATCACGTCCCTCAAAATATATTTCTAGAATCCTTATAAAAATAAAAACACATTTAGCATCTCTAATTAGTGCTTCAAGCAACAAAAAAACATACAAAAGCATTATTAAATCAGAAGAATCACTATTGAGCTCAGCAAGATTAAAATTCCCTAGTTCCAATTGAAAGAAATTAAATTTTATTTGGCAATCAAACTAGTTTTGAAGTTTTTAACACCCATTTCCCCAATTATAATTCCGCATATAAAATTTTTTTCTCGTTTTCCTTGTATAAAAATACATTTACATTTTCTACTGTATA
Source organism: Parasteatoda tepidariorum (assembly GCF_043381705.1). Taxonomy (NCBI): domain Eukaryota; kingdom Metazoa; phylum Arthropoda; class Arachnida; order Araneae; family Theridiidae; genus Parasteatoda; species Parasteatoda tepidariorum. The sequence continues at coordinate 48,433,966 of NC_092209.1, read as the reverse complement.
CATAGTTTTGACTTTATTTTTTTAAAGCATTCTTTACACATTTGCATTAAGTATTCATTTATTGTTTTTGTATTGTAGAGATCGAATTGAAAAATTCATTGATGAAAATAAAGCTTTAGTAAAAAGAATGGTGGGTGAATATTCCTTCGGAAATGAAGATGATAACAACACTCCTGCCTTTAAATTTGACCAGTTTGAAACATATGATGGTCATCCTGTACATAGTAGAAATAAAAGAGCAAGAACGGCGTTTGGAGCGTCACCCAATAAGTAAGTTGAACTCATAAAATTTAATTTTTTTGAAAGTTGATCAAGTTTTCACACGTAAATATAATTATTTATCTGTCATTTTTCATCTCGAAATATTTTTAATGTATTGAACTTGTATACCTATGTGTTGATTTTATGAACTTCGAAATGAATATTCGAAACTTAATGAACATTCGAAATTTAATATTTTAGAAATGTTTTCACGCTAAACGAAGTTCTTTTTTTAAATGTGAATTTAAATGCTTACATTGTAAAAAGTTCCGGATTAATTTACGGTAAAAAGTATCGCCAGTGCTTTTCACCCTAAGATCCATTTTTGCCTAAACATGTTACGGAACAAACTTTCAAATGTACCGTAGTTTTTACAGCTATAATTAATTCCTGTAAATCACTAAATCTCTTTCATTTGATAAATATTGCTGTAAAAATTACGGTATGTTTTACGGCAAAAATGGAATTTACGGTAAAAGGAATTTTACTACGCACGTTGCACTCAAAATTTTGATACTTTATACCGTAATTTGATCCAGAATTTTTGAAGTGTGTTGAAAGAATTTATTGCATAATTTTAATTCTTAAGATTTGAAATTATGAGCCTTTTAATCTTTACAAGAGTTGCGAATAAATTAAGCTTCAGCGCGCATATAAATTTATATTATCAAATATTAAATAAATGATAATACTAAAAATTCGAAATAATTATTTCAGAATTATTTTCTTGCTTCCTTTATTTTTTATTTTGATAAAACAATACTGAATTTCAACTTCTACAATATAGGCTGATTTTATTGAGGACTAAATCATGAATTGATATAAGAATTGATTGATAAGACTAAATGATATTTAACAATTAACATTCAAGATTTGAAATGATGAAGATTATAATTTCAAAATTAATTTCTTTCATACCACACATTTTTTTACTCCTATCATACTATCTCATTGATCAAATTTTCAGTCGTTAATTAAATACTTTTTATTCATATACTCAAAGTTTAAATAAATTTTTTTGAACTTGTAGTGGATGATGACACTTGATGTTAATACAATTTTTTCAAATATTAATTCCCTAATTAAATAGGGATGAGTGAAAAACAAGAGTCAGTCATTGTTTTAAATTTCACCATAAGAGATTCAGTTTTTCACATATTTTAAAAATAAAATCAGTGATAATTTCTAACTTACAGCCCTATTTGAAGAAAAAAATAATTTATTGCTCACATTTAAACAGTTAATTATTTTATATTTCATGTGTCAGATACATTCAATAAAGAACAAACTTATACTTTTATAGTTATCTGATACCACGCGCCTTTTTTTTTCCAATACCTACTATTAGTTCACTTTCCCTGTTAATATTTATATATCTCGTTCAAATTTTCAATCGTTAATAAAATACATTTTATCCATCCAAATACATGTTTTCAAACCTGTAGTGGATGAAACTTGATGTTAAAACAGATTTTTTTAAATATTAATTCATTAATTAAATTGAATTAATTAGTTTTAGTTTTACATGGGAGAAAAAAATTGCAATTATTTAATAAAAAGTAACTAATACAAAATTTAATTTTCGTTGAAAACAAACATTGAACCTAAACATATATTTTATTTTATTTAAGTAACATTATGTTTTTACGCTTAGCATTCGAAATCATAATTTTAAAACTCTTTTTCATTATAAGTATTTTTTTTATTATTGTTGGAGTTTCTTTCCTTTTCATAATAGAAATATCAAAAGAATTATACATTCATGTTTCAACAAATAAGAACAATATTATCCCAATTCTATCAAGCAATACCTCATTCTCCTTTTACACATAATATAAGGAATTACAAATATGTTTTACTCATATATTAATAAAAATTAAATTTCGAATTTTAATTTTAAACATATCATTACATGTCAATAAGAAAATCATTTCTAGCAATAAATTATATTTAAATTTTTAAATTTTATATTGTTCTCGTTTACTTCCCAATTTGTAACTCGAAATATTGTATGTGTAATTGTGAAAACTATACATAAAATTTCATATCACATCATACACATCAAGTATGACTAAAATTTTATTAAAGAAAAATTCAAGATGAAAATCGAAATGTCTCTTTATAAAGTTTTTTTGAAACTTTGATAAAATGAAAGATTTGATTCTTTAATTTTTATTTCCATTGTATGATACGCCACAAAAATATCAAATGGTAAATTAATGCAAAAATGCATAGCTATTCAAAATTTTAAAAAGAATAATTGTGCAAGATTTGTTCAAATAATTTGCTTCTTGTACTATTTTCAGTTTATCATAAAACAAATTTTTGATAACTATAATAATGCTAAAGTTCATGAGTGCATATCCTCTATTTAAATAATGCGGTTTTGCATTTGGAAAAAAGTATATCATTATACAAAAAAAATGCATTTGATTTTTTCATTTAATTAGTAATTATACTTTATTTTTCTTTCTACTATAGAGTGGACGCATGCGAGTCAGCAGTGGAGATTGTTACTCCATATTGGGCTTCGAATAGCGCAGGAAAAATTCGAGCCATAGTCAACACACAACATTTACAACAAGCAATACAGCAAGAAGTCTGCCAGTAAGCAAAATCTTCCTTTCTCATATTTACAAATTTGCATAAATTTTCATGCTTTTTTTTAAATTATAAAATTTACTTAAACTCTCTAAAATGATTATTCTCTCCGACTGCTGTTACCACCTTGCTGTGGTGGGTTGGCTTGCGTGCGTCTAGGACCCATCTAGGACCCTTGGTTCTTCTTGAGCAGTAACAGGCTGTAGGACCTTGAAAGAAGAAGAAAACAATCATTACAAAGGTCATGTAGCTTTATAAGAAGAGATTATACACAACACAACCCTTATAATATTGATTTAAATTTAAAGTAAACATTTTTTTTAATATGTAAGATTACTTTGCTTATTTTATCCCACAACAAAATATAATATAAATACTATTCAATCAAAATATTTCAAAATATTTCACTGTATTTAGTTCCTGTTTCCACAGGTTTCATATTTTATAGTCTAATAGAGTTAAAGAACACATCGTTTAATGAATCTAAGCTCAAATGTTTTAGATTAAAATCATACTTTCTTGAAACACGATAAACGTTTTTTGTAATTTAGGATTGTTTTTTTTTTTATCTAAAAGTATTTTGTCACAAAAACTAATTGAAATATTACCTCTTCAATACAATAATTTTAAAAACCAGAATTTCCGGTAATCTGTTACCATATGAACGGAGAAATTACCAAATGAATTGTTTAAATACGGTATATTTTGGTTTTATTAACCAGAATTATGGTTTGCTTTCAGACATATAATTATCATGCAGTACAGTAATTTTACCAATTTTTTTTTCTCTGTGAAGGTGTAAGTGAATAAGTGATCTTACTGATTAAATAATCTTACAAAATTTAAATACTTATAAAATATAAAATAATCTTTTGAAATATTAAAAAAGAACAAAAAAGCAGCAGTTTTCTTACTATCAGACGAACAAATAATGATGAAAAAAATTTTAATGAAAAGGGAGCAATGCGTAGAAATAAGCTTATATCAAGTAGATTCCAAAAATATATATTTTCAAAAAATATGAGTTACATACAATTTAGATACACCGTGTTAAAGTATTCCAATGTGTAACTTTTTCATTTGCATTGAATTTTGCTGCCCTAAAGATTAAAAATAGAAACAATAACAAATATAGAACGCTTATTTCAGTTCATACATTGTCAAAAATTTCAGAGCAAATTACAATTTAAAGTACCTGCACTTTATTCGTAAAATCCATTTTACCGTAAATTCCATTTTTAGCTTAAAATGTTATGCCATAATTTTTACAGTAATATTTATTAAATTGGAGAATTTTCAAGGTATATATTCTGTGACTTTACGGTAATATTTACTGTAAAATTTAAGGTATATAAGTTTTTTTTGTTCCGCAACGTGTTACGGTAAAAATGGATTTTACGGTAAAAAGTTCTGGCACTCTGAGTGCCGGAACATTTCACCGTTGCTTGATCCGGAATTTTTTACAGTGTACAATTTAGATTATCTTATAAAATTAATCCAATATGTAGTATTTTGATTTGCATTGAAACCAGCAGAGTTTAAACAACGAAACAATGGCACAATATAGAACTCAGCTTCAGTTCCTACCGCAATGCTTCTCATTTTATTTAACTGCCCAAAGATAGAAATAATATTGAATCTATGGCTCATAAAAAATACATACTATAAATTTTCCAGCGATAAATTCTATCAGCAACACACCTATAGTTAGCTACACATTAGAAAATCGTATAATTCACAAAAGCATGTCACCAAAAAAAATATCCCTTTTGAAACAATAAAACTACGACAAACATGGTGCTGATTTTTATCTAGAGTTACTTGTTGCAACAGTTCTTATCTATGGGTCATCTCTAGAATGTAAGGGTGTCCCACTGGGACAGTTACAGAGACAAGGGACAGAAAAAATATAATTCCCCATTAAAAAAATCTCTTGTCTTTCTGTAGCAGTTGATATAGGGAAGTAAATAAGTTTCCAATTTCAAAGTATTTGGTTTCGTGGTGCCCCTGCTGCTAATGTCAATTACGGCTAGGGACGTTTGGTTGTCCAGGTAGATTTAAATTTTCTTTTTACCTGGTGAATTGGGGGTGGGGTTGCAGTGACGTCTTGATCTACTTCCGACGTTTCCCTCAAGCTCGTGGAGGGTCCTTAATTGAGTTGTCTGCCGTTGATGGAGAATTATCTGTGATTTTTTTTCTTCTTGAACTTTGCTCTTGTGAAAAAAAAAGTGGGGTAGATGATTAGAGAATGATCTACTTAATTACAGTTAGTTTTGTCGATTTCTTTTTTGCAAATTCTCAAAAGAATAATGTTATGGTAACTTTGAATTGTCTAATTAAAATTAATAGATTTATAAATAGAATGGTTTTATTTCTCATCGGTAATTAAATTTAAATCGCGATATAAGGAAGTATTTATTTGCATTTTAAGTTGTATCATACATTTTATTTCTAACAATATTATAATCGCTCAAAAACCATTTCTGATAACATCTTCTCTGCCACACATTTGATTTATGCAGAAACCGCAAAAACTTAACCCTTAACATCTGGAAACGCTAAAATAGAATGATCAGTAATAATGTATTCCTAAAATCTAACAACCTATAAAAAATTTTGTTTTTGCTATGGAAATTTATAATTATTCTGAAATAAATGTATAATTCTTTATTTAAAAAAGTATATAAGTCATAATACTAGTGAAAAAAGGTAAATAAATACTTTTGTAATCCAACAGTTGCGTATGTATCAACTGTCTGTGTACTAGATAAATACTGTTTTTCGTCACATTTACAAATTTAACATGCATTATGCACTTTGACTTTTATCTTAATAATACTGTTTTATACTGTTATAAATACTGTTTTTCATCCCATTTATAAACCTAAAATGTATTATTTACTTAGAATTTAACCTTAAAAATACCGTTTTTCACGGCGTTTACAAACTTAATATGTGTTGTTTATTCACTTTGAATTTAACCTTAATACTCTCTTAAACAAACAAAACTTAAAAATTTTTGATAGTGTTATTTTGAATGTTAAAAATCAAGTTCATAGAGTTGACTGATGTCATTATTATACTACTGAGGTTGTTTGAAAAAGCTCATGTCTATGATATGATTTACGAAGACATTTTAGTATGTTGAGAAAAAAAGGTGCAATGAATACATTGCCTTTTAATTATTTATACATTGCCTTTTAATTATTTATACATTGCCATTAGGAAATTTAGGAAATTCGTATACGTCTCAGTCATATATGTCAAGTGTCTAAGCGTTACAAGAAGATACAAAATAGACGTAATTTTGTTTAACTTTTAGTATTTATCTATAACTTGTTATTTGAAAGGCTGTTTCTGTGTTGATTGCAACTTACGAAGTTCTCTTTGATAACTTCGATTGACACGAAAACTTTATTTGCGCGAAACAGATTCTACACTTTCGACTTCCACACTTTCGTAAAAATTGAAAATAGAAGAAGTTTTCATTTCAATTAAAAAAAAGTTATTCGGCTCTGAGAAAAAATGTATAGTCAAAACTACTAGACTATGGCAAAGTTTACAGTATTTCTGGCTCCATAGGAACACCGAAAAGCACGGTAATTTTTACCATTGCAGTTTGAAATGATTTTGGTTAAATTGACTTTAAAATATTGTCTTATATCTGATTAAATTTGGTAAATGTGGTAAAATTTGGTAATTTTATCATGATGCCTTAGAGCATTGTACATAAACCTTTTATTCGGTTAAATTAATTTTCTGTTTTTTTTTTTAAACTAAATATGTGGTAATAAAAACTATAATTTTATGAAACCAGAATTTTTTGTAAATCTTTACAACATGAACGGGAAAAATTACCGAATAAAAGGTTTAAATACCGTATATTTTGGTTTCATTAAATATTTTTTTTTTTTTTTTTTGAAGCTTTGTGGATTTTGTAAACCTTTTAAGTGTCTAAGTTTTACAAGAAGATACAAAATAAAAAAACCTTTATTTAGATTTTAGTATTTATCTATTACTTGTTATGTTCAAAGTTTTTTTAATTTTTGATAATTGGATACGTTGTTCTTGTGTCATTCCGATTTTTTAGTAACTTGATTTGCTCGTAATATATTTTATTTTAGTTTTGAAACTTCCCCGATTCTGATTAACTTTTAACTGTCTAAGCTTTACAAAAAAATATTAAATAGACGAGATTTTATTTAAACTTCAGTATTAATCTAACATGTGTTATTTGAAAAGTTATTACTGTGACAATCGGGTCTCATGTTGCTCTCTAAATCATCCCTATCCTTTATTAATTTGGTTTGTTCTTAATATATTTCACTTTTGGAACTTCCTCAATTTCATAAACCTTTTAAGTATCAAAGCTTTACAAGAAGATACAAAATAGATAAACTTTTATTTAAATTTTAGTGTTTGTCTATTACTTCTTATTTCATAAGCTGTAATTGGGTATTACGTTGCTCTCTAAATCATTTCTATTTTAGTATCTTGATTTATTCATATTTTTTTACTTCTTTAATTTCCTCGTCTTTGGTAAAATTTCAACTGTCTAAGCTTTACAAGAAAATACAAAATAGAAAAGATTTTATTCAAATTTTAGCATTAATTTAATAACTGCTGTTTGTAAAGTTATTACTTCAATAATTGAATTTCGTGTTGCTCTCTAAATCATCCCGATATATTTATCATGCTGCTCTCTAAATCATTTTATAGTAATAAAATTTGTTCATGAGATATTTTAAGTTTGGAACTTGCACAATTTCGTAAACCTTTTAAGCATCAAAGCTTTACAAGAAGATAAAAAATAGACAAAATTTTATTTAAATTTTAGTATTTATCTATTACTTCCAATTTTAAAAACTGTTAGTTTGGTAACTGGGTCTTACATTGTGTGTGCTCCTTAAATCATTTCTATTTTAGTAACTTGATTTATTCATATTATTTTTTACTTTTTTAATTTCGTAATCTTTGGTAACATTTCAACTGTCTAAGCTTTACAAGAAAATACAAAATAGACAAGATTTTACATAAATTTCAGCATTAATTTAATAATTGCTGTTTGTAAAGTTATTACTCTAATAATTGGACCTCGTGTTGCTCTCTAAATCATCCTGATTTTATAGTAATTTGATTTGTTCATGAGATATTTTAAGTTTGAAACTTCCTCAATTTCGTAAACCTTTCAAGTGTCTAAGCTTTACAAGAGGAATAGAAAAAAAATAGCTCACTAAGAAAAAAAAATTGAACCGGTCTTGACTTAAATTATAATGAAATTCGATTTGAGAGCTTAGGTTAAAGTGTTACTTTGTAACCTTCATCACATTTTTAAAAAGCTTTTTCTTCTGGCTGGGGTAGAAAAAAAGCAGTGAGCGAGAAGTTAGACAGCAGCAATCAAATTGTGATGTACGTTCTATTCTCTTTCTTGGGGTATTTCACCGCTGCCGACCGACCCCACTTTCGGAATGTTTACATTCCATCCCGTGCCTTTTCAGTGATGACAGACTAGTGGGCTTTTCTGTATCGGGGGTGGTGCACGTGGAATACACCTTAAGAAACACGGTTGGAGGTTGTCACATGGCGTATGATGTTGAAGACCGGTATGCGATGGTTGCAGGTATAGAATAGAATGTCATCGCCAAATATAAGGGGCCATCAATATATTATTCTATTTAAATTGCTGTTTAGTCTACTGAAATTTCAAGGAATACTTAAAGCCTTAGTGACCTAATGTTAGAGTATGAGAAATTCTAAGATTTATGCACTCTTAGAAAATTCGATCCAACAAAGAAACTAAATATGGTATAAATTTGCTAAAAAGTTAATGATGCTTCAAATCTTTAACAAAAATTGATCCAACAGTAAAACTTGTTGTGGATATAATGAAATTTAAATTGAACCATAGCATCGTGTAATTACGTTTAAAAATTTCCAACCAAGTTGCTTAACTTAGCACATTATAAAGGAGAATCTCTAGGCAGCCGGTTAGCACCTTTTTCAGTTTTAAAACACATAGAATGCTTAATTCAAAAAATGCTAATTCTAGCAGGGTTTTTTTTTTTTTTTTTTTTTTCGTGCGTGTGTGTTGAATTGGGAGAATAATATTTCATATTTTGCACATCTTACAAACGATTGTTATAAATTAATTTATCATCGAAAACGTAGCATGATCTGTCTCATTTTATTCATAGACAAAGTTTAAAAATCGGTAATTAGAAAAAAATTAGGAATTAGTCAATTAGAAAATTAGGAATTAGTCAATTAGAAATTAGTCAAAATTGGGAATTGGAAAAAAATCCGATGAAATGTGTTCGTTTTCTCATTTTAAAGTATTGTTTTTGAAAGAAATGAGTCATATGTGCCGATGGAAGACAATATGCTTTTTAATAGTCTTATTTTTTTTTATAAACTTTATACATTGCATGTGATAATAATATAGTTTATAAATCATATTTTTTTAAACACAATGTAATGTATAAATTAAGTAATGTATAAAAAACTTACTTTCTAAAATAAGACAAAATAATTGAAAAAAAAAGCTTTCCTAATTTGAAAAAGAAAGAACTTCGCCTTGTTTTAAACAAGTTTACTAAGCAATGTAGAGTCTTTATAAAATCTCGTTCATAAATTTTGCATCGGTAGTACTTCTTTAATAATTTATTCTCAAATGTAAGTTAAACTACTCCTACCCAATTTAAAAGCATATTTTCTTGAAAGCAAATTTTAGTTTTTAAGATCCAATTTAGTTTTTAATTGATATAAAGTGACTTATTTTGTGTTAGAGTAAGTCATTTCATAGTCATTCAATAAGATAAAAATTTTAATTTTTTTAATAGATAACCAAAAAGTAAATGTATTTTGCATTTTTATAGATAGTTTCATAATTTAAAAAAAGAAGAAAAAAAGAAGAAAAAAATTATTCTGTATTAACAATAATTTAAAACATGAATTTATTATTATTCTCTTTTTTACTTTCAATCCTTTCTTCCTAACTAGGCCGTTAAATTTTAATTGAAAAATCTGATTAAAGTTTGTTAAAGATTAATTTCGTTACTCTCTATCACTTTGTTGCCCACCCCCTATCACATTCGGGGGCGGGTGAACGACAAGGCCTAATGGTAAACGATAAGACTGCCTTAGGCCGCAGGTAAGACATTCAATTATAATTGCGTCTTTTAGGTGTGTCTTCGCCGGCCGGTCAATTTTGTATCCTAAAAAAATAAAACAGTAATAAATAAATTAAGAGGAAAAATAAATCTCGGATAAGTCCCCATCACATCGAAATGTTGACAGTGCTCGGGGGAGGGAAATATTCGTAATAATAAAAAATAATAAATAAATAAAGGGACACAATTCGAATAAAAACCTTGCGAAGGTATTTTTTGGAGGTTTATGGCCTTGGGTGTGTATATTCCACTCAGCTTGAAGAAAAGAGGCTACCGAGATGGTGTAAAAGAAGATTTTTGTTACTTTTTGAGGAGGTCAAGAGGTCATTTTCTCTGGAGGCTTCTTGAAAGAGATGGCCGAAGAAATCTTTATGGAATCTTAGCAGGTATTAAATGCTCTCAAAAACGCACATTATTTATTTGTTTGCCTACCTTCGGTATCGGGGAAGGGAAAAAAAGACTTTTTTTGTGTTATTTTAACACTTCTTGGTCTTTTAAGTAAAGTGCACTTACCAGGTGATCGTATTAGTTTGCATCTCAATTTGTATTTCTAATCTAATAGCTGTTTTTTTCCCCTCTTAAAGTGAAAATAGAGCAGAAATACCAGATGATCGTAGTAGTTGGCATCTCAATTTATATTTCTAATGTAATAGCTGCTTTTCATCTCTTAAAGTGAATAGAGCAGAAATACCAGATGATCGTATTAGTTTGCATCTCAATTTATATTTCAATTGTGATAGCCGTTTTTCTTCTCTTAAAGTTAAAATGGAGCAGAAATACCAGATGATCGTATTAGTTTGCATCTCAATTTATATTTCTAATGTAATAGCTGCTTTTCATCTCTTAAAGTGAATAGAGCAGAAATACCAGATGATCGTATTAGTTTGCATCTCAATTTATATTTCAATTGAGATAGCCGTTTTTTTCTTCTCTTAAGTTAAGATAACGAAGAAATACCTAAGTTGGTTTCTAATAATTACACATTTTTTCTTTTGAAGTTAGTAGGATAGAAATAACAATATATAAATAGCGGGACAACATATAAGATATTAATAACAATTAACAAAGTATAAACAAGATTAAAGCATGATATTTAAAAACAATACTCGATTTATGTAATGTTATATAATCGAGAGAAATATATTCGATTACTTATATTCAATTTCCCTTTTTTAGGAAAATTAATAATAGCAATGATTTAATATTAATAAAAATTTATAATTTAAAGGGGCATATTAATAAATTAATTATTTGAAAATTCAAAATGTCAAATAAGTACTAAGTAGATTAAGGGAAACTTATTTTCTCTGCAACATATTTTATGCAGATTTTTTTTCAAAATAAATAATTTTCTGGCGACAAAATTGCAAATTTTAGTTATATAATAAATAAAAAATTAAATGTTTTACTAAAAAATGTTATCCTTTAAATCACGTTGCATAAAAACTCAAATGAAGTGATTAAAATTAGCAAATTTTCATAATAATATTATGAATCTAATAGCGGATACAGTTTTAGATGTCTAATATTGAACCGATTATTGGATGTCTAATACTATTATAAAAGATGTTTTCATATATAATATCAGTGATCTAATAGAACAGAAATTATTATTATTACAATAAAGTATTTTATTTTTATTTTATAACCGTCGTTGAACAGCCGACCCAATTTCATGGGTTTACAACTACTTACGTTCAACTCCGTAGCCTTGTAATTTTTGAACCAATCCAGAAAACAAGGAAACTCCTGGATCAGTACCCCCAGAGGTATTGATTTGTTGTGGGAACATGGAGGACTTTGAGACTCGACAGATTTAACGTGCATCAGTCACCATTTACTACACGGGGAGTCTTCGGCCGGCGAGGATCGAACCCACGACCTCTTGGATATGGGCCCAGCGCCCTACCGACCAGGCTATCCCGGCCTCTACAATAAAGTATTGTAATTACTACAAGTCCAGCAGTCGACTGCTTGTTAAAACACTGTGCAAAGCAGAGCATTGATGTGAAGCATCACTGTTAGTGATGCTTGACATCAGTTAGTGTCAGGGAGCGGGTGGATTACCACCTTGATCAGCCTGCGAAGGGGTCGAGGATGTGTGGTATTGGCCCTGATAAACTGTTCTACCCCAAACTGCTCGCCTTCGTGGGCATGTGGTAGGGTCACCAAAGCGTTGCTTTACACTAGCTTCTGCTATTTTTCATAAGAGTAAAAAAGTAAAAGTGATAAGTGATGTCCACCGCAAAAGAAAACCTAATTGTTTTTTGTATTGTGCCATATACTCTTGAAATCAAAATAAGCTACTAAAAAGGGAGCATTTTTTTCTCAGTAAATTTTATATAAAATTTCTTAATATTTCAAATTTAATTTATTTAAATTTAAAGAAAAAAAAGATGCTGCTAAAAAATAGTATTGAATAAATTTTCTTTTCTCTTCATTTTGAAACTGTTGCTTCTAAATGGAATATTATTTACAAATAATCTTTTGCAAGCTGAACATTTTAATTGTTTGCAAATTATTTGAAACTAGAAGAGTGATTTTGCAAAATTTGTAATTAATTATCTTAAAAGCAAAATTTGAAAAATTTAGCGAAGGAATTGGAAAGAGTTACTTTGTTTATCATTATGAAAAGCTAAAAAATATTCTTTCCAAATATAGAAACAGATCAATTTTGCATTCAGTGTATGTGTACAAATTTTGACCTTAGTAGCTTCAAATTTCTATTGTTTCTATAAAATAAAACATAAATAACATTAAATGCCATGAAGAGTAGATTAGAAATTTGCTTGAAAAAACTAACTTCAAATAGAACGAGTAGATTGAAACTAAAATACTCTTTGAAAGAAAGCAAATCAAAAATGAAAGCTTCGCTTTCGGGGTCAGTCGCCTCAGGGCCTCTTGACCCAAGGTCAGTTCTTCCCATACCACCCACGCATAACCTACGACCTAGTTGGATTTTTTCTTCTGTTCCTCTGAAAGAGCATTCCTTTGTCTACTACCTTCCCATCGGTTCGAAACAAGCCCCCTCCCATTTCCAGGCCCCCATCCCCCATATTCACCTTACCTTACACCCTCCCATTGCTATCCGTTTTTTAATATCAGTGATGGAACAGTAAAGAGAAGACCGGCAACACAGTGAAAGTCACGAATGATTTTTGAAAGTTCCAAAAGATTTCTATGGACGGTAATTGCTCAATTATAGCTCTAGATTAAGGCTAGTGTTCTTGACTCCCCCCACCCTCCTTTGGCAGTATTTTGCAGCAAATGTGAGGAACAATCCCTTTCTATTGTTGTCCTATCTTGTAGCTATTTAATGTATTTTTTTTTATTCAATTCCATCTTTTCTAATTCTTTCTTTTTTTATGTACCCATAAATATCGAAATGAGATCACCCGTTTAGGAAAGCGACGTTTATATTTAAGAATGTACACGATTCGACTTTTTGTCTGCATTTTTGTCCTGGAAAAGAATGAAACTATTGTTTTCGAGAAAATGAGAATTTTCTTTCGCGTTATTTATTTATTTATTTTAATTAATAAGATTATTCTATAATAAAAATTCTTGACATTTCCTCCGGAAAGGTGCAAATTACAATTTCTAATCAAGTGAAATAACAAGATAAATAAAAATGAAATTATTTGCATAGAAAGTTGTCTACTTCTGAAATTTGGAGGGAAAAAAAACACAGTAGGACTTCTATTTAACGAAATCGCTAAATCTCCATAATAAGTTCGTTAAATGGGAAATTCAGAAAATTACCTTTTGAAATACTAAACAGGTTTTAAATTCATAAAACTAGACATAATTTAAATAACATTTGATACACCTTTATCTTGTAAACTGGTATCTACTATTTATTTTATAAATCTTGAGAAATAAAAGAAATCTGCATTTAAAGCAAGAATCGAGCAAAACATTATCCAGTGTTACACTATTATGCTACATATATTTTCAACTAAAAAAAAGCTAAATTACTGTATGAAATTACAGCTGAATTTATTATAAAAGTACTTTTAAACATGCATTACCACAGTTTAATTGCTACTGATAAATTCCTTCAATTTTGTCTGAGTTTTTCGTTTGAAATGCAAACAAAAGGGGAAAGGAATTTTATTGCTTTATCTAAAAGTTAAGTGGCCTCGAAAATCAATTCAAGGTCATATCCCCCATAAAAGGCATTAACAAGTCTGAGATGTTCTTAGATATTTTTGGCAATAGAGAAAGTGGATTTCGAAAAAAATGTCGTTAAACAGAAAATTCATTTCGTTAATTGGAAGTTATTCTACGAAGAAATTTCCAAATAGTTCTTGGTTCCTCGAAAAAATATCGCAAAACAGAGAATTCCGCCAAATGGAAGTTCGTTAATGGAATTCGTTATATAATATTTTTTCTTTTTTACCCAAAGCAAGAACAACGCTCAAATTCAATTTCTGTATGAGAAACTTACTGTCAAATCTCTTCTTTTAATCTGCTACCTCCGCCTGCTTTGCATGAATACGCTAATAAGCTAATCATTTGCATACCACAACATGCTTTATCCGTCCAAATTTCACATTCATGGTGTGTCGCCTTCCTGGTGTAGCAATTTTAATGGTCAGTATATATATATATAAAAGATGTTTTCATATATAATATCAGTGATCTAATAGAACAGAAATTATTATTATTACAATAAAGTATTTTANGAATTAGAGAGAGTAATAAAAACCTTTTTAAAAATGTTTTGGAAATGTGCTCTAGATACCGTAGAAAAGCTTAAAATGAACAATTTGTGTTATAGATATTTAGATTCTTGGCTAAGCTGATACAGGCAGTTTCAACAACTAATGGCTAAAACGTAATATCTTAAAAAAATAATAAATTTTATTAATACTTTGGCAAAATATATAAGGCCTTTATATTCCAATTGATTTTGTAAGAACTGCATCAAAAATAATTAAAGACAGTTTAATTAAAACATAAAGTAGGAAACATAGGTTTTTGCAGTTCAATGAAATCGCAATACACTGTAAAATATTACCGGCACTCAGGATGCTGCTACCTTTCACCATTTTTACCGGAGCATATTACTGATCAAAAAAATCTTTTTTACCATAATTTTACGCATTCAAAGATCCAGTACTTTATACCGTGATTTGATCCAGAATTTCTTCAATGTTTCCGCACGAGCTCTATATAATATTAATTTCAATGTAACATGCTACTTTCAAAACAGATTCGATTCTGTTACAGATCCGAAATATCAGTGACGAAAAATAAAGCCATTTTTTTAGCTGAATGATTGAACACAAAAAACAAAAGCACAGAGTATGATTTAATGTGTATTTTATTTTTCAGGGCAGTGCAGACAAAAAAATGCAACGGCGAATGCAATTGCGAGCAAAAATACAAATGGCACAGGCTCCTAGCGTATGATCCTGATGATGATTGCAAAGGAATATTCATGGACTGGTTCCTCTTCCCCTCCTGCTGCGTCTGTCGGTGTCTCAGCCCTCTGAAGCAATAAATCAATTCTTGGACAGATTACTTATTAAACAAATTTTAGCATGCAGCACCATACTCTGATTCAAATGAATTTTATTGGAGAAATTTTTGAATGACGAAAGAAATCGCATCTGGACCCTGTTAAGTTGCAATTTACTTAGTTTTAAATTTCTCAATCTATCCAAAAACACTTTTGTGTTCTTGAAAAAAAAGAGTTTGATACCTGTTAATCTAAATTTTTAAAATCAAGAAATTATTTTATAAATACGCTGTTATAATAAATTATTTTGGTCAAAATATAGTATGTATGTATGTATATATATTGCCAAATAGCGGATCAGTACTGAATTAGTAGAAATTAAGAGAAATCAAGCATAAATGAAAGTAGCGTACTGTATAGATAAAATAATGCAAATTTCAAAAAACATAATAAGTTTTGTATTAAAATAATTTTTTAGAAACTGTTGATGCATACGAATTCAAGATCAATTTATCAAGAAATTCAAGTATGTGATCAAAAAAGAAAATGTTTTATCCCTTTGAACAAGATTAGATAATTATTACGTAATGACATACAAAATATTAACACAAATGCTAGCCAATTCATTGGTGTTTTACGTTCTCAGATGATTATTCATATAAAACTACAAACAAATGAATTAATAATCCAAATAAGCTAAAAAAAAATCATTTTTGAAATATCAAAGAATAAAATACAGATGTAACTAATAGCTGATATATTTAGATGGTTTTAATCCAAAGAAAAAGTAATGTTTAATGTTTTGAACTGCTTCAGTTATCAGAATTAAATTTTTCAAAAACAAAAACATGAAACGAAGCTCTTATAAAGTTAAATATAAAGATAATTTCAAGTTAACTATTTCACATCAAAAAACTAATTACAGCAGGTTTTATCGCTGTTGATTTAGAAAAAATCATAATATAATCAATTGTGTGTTATCTACTTATCACAGTTATTTTTGCCACGTTAAATTATGTCTCAGAGTTTATGCTGCATGGCTTATAATGGTGCCATAAATTGTGCCATCTAAAGAAACTGTACAATTTTTTTTTAAAGTTTCAAGATCAATATTTGATTTTGAAAAAGAACTGTAAAACCAATCCTACCGATGAACATTATTTTCGATATTTATTCTGATATGGATAATATTTGTCCATGTTTAGAATAATTTAAAGAAAGTGTGATTGTTTTTATCGCAGAACTTTTTGATTCACTATGTGAAATAGTTTCTGTGAATGCTATTTTTTTAACTTATTAAATGTGTGTTTGTCCTACATCATTGCACGTTGACAAAACATTTTTTCTTCAATTGAAGGGCTTGGATTAATATAAATGATAAGCCACACTGTTTCTAAAGGCAATATTTTTAAATCAAACGGATCCTTAATATTCTTTCCTTATGTGTACATTACAAGTTACCGAAATATCCTCCAGATAACACAGAAAAATCTTGCAGCCTGATAAGAGTTTTTCTACCAAAATACTTTTTAAAAATGTTCTCCTGAACTATTTGAAAATTCGGCTTATCATTTTCTTACCCCAAGCTTTTCGACTACATTTATATGCATGGAAGAGTCAAAATACGCAAAGCGCATTTTGAATATGGTACCTAACAAAATATGAAAGCTCTTACTATCTGTTTAAAGCTGCACATAGTAGTTATTCTAAGCTACTAATGCAAAGTCTGAAATTATCAATCAAGTATTTATGAAATTAAGCTTAGATCATGGTTACTAGTAATTTTAGATCATTTGTAGTCATAAATACCTTTATTATCGTATCATGAATTATAATTATTTGTAATTATAATTATTTATAATTATAAATTAGTACTACTTGTAATTTCAATTAAAAGTAACCAATTACATTTTACTTTCGTGTACCTAGGTATTGTTGTTATAAAAATAACTTTCATGAATAAAAAGGTTTCCAGAATGTCTCTCTAGTTTTGACTCTTCAATATGTATAGATGGCAAAAATATTTCTATCAATTTTTCACTTACTGTAATATTTTAAAAAAGAAAAATGAAACCATTTTGTATAAGTGCATTCATTAATTTAATATTTTCATGCATTTTCATTGGTTTGACGCGCACAACCTTTTTCTTAACATGATTTATTGGCATTAAGTTGTATTCTAAACGTCAATTTTTTTCATCTTTTCAAGATGCACTTTGAATTTTAAAATCTCAAACATTTTCTGTGTTACATATTATTTCATAGGATTTTATAAAGTTTGTTACAGCAAGCATTACAAACCAATTGAGAATGAGCTTAAATTGCCATTTTTAGGAAACAACTGTGGAGTCAAAACTACTTTTAAAAATTATGAAGTTTCTGTATTTTTATGTAAATTTCATTTACTGTGCAATGATCATTTTTATTAAGCTTTAGTTTTATGTAAGTATTAGTTCCTATTTTGTGTTTTTACAGTCTAATTCTCGTAATTATAAAAGATACCAGTGAATTTTTATGTAATGACTGTATTGAAAATCAAAATTCCTTAGCTGTATATATTGAGCTAGTTGTGTTTTGTTCTTAATAAAAATGTTTGAAATCTCATTGAGATTAATTATTAGCCATTTTTATAAATAGTTTTTAAAGTTTTTTTTGAAAAAATTGCAGTTTTCTAAAATCTGCAAATAACACACCTAATTCGGTGTTCTCTTTTTCTTTACATTTGGATCTGAAATATTAGATGGTACACATTGGTTACAGCGACCATATTCGCCAACTTATATGAACAACTCCATATTCTGATTTTCATAGATACCGATAATGCACATAAGTGTATCAAATACGACAGTATCGCAATCATTGTTGATAGCTATGATCATTGAAAACGGTAATATCGCAATAATTATCGATAACATGACATATCAAAAAGATAGCATCGTGAATATTATACATACTTATTTATTCCTTGGCTCTACAGTACATGAAGGACCTTGGCATCATTTATCACACAGCTCCACTTTTTCCTATCCCATGCCTTGTGCCATGGAGGATCAGGCGATAGAGCACTCGCCTCCCAATGAGATGACGTCGGTTCAAATCCCAGCGATGGCTGGTTGATATGAATTCTGCATCCGGCTCGCATCGACCACAGTACTGGCGTAAAATATCCTCAGTAGTAGACGAATCACAGGTTAGAATCGAATTGCCGTCAGGCTAACCTTGAGAGATGTTCGGAATTTTTTTCTTCGTGTAAAGCAAATGCTGGTTAGTTCCATCAAAAAATCCCCCACGAAGGCAAATTTCTTCCAATACTTGATCCAGGAGTTCTCATTGTTGAGAAATGTAGATGTAAATTTAATTAATTCGAAATCTCCCCTCCAGAGGGCTGATTATCAGTCTACATTGAACCACCAAGCAGTAAGCATTGGCTTGTAATAATTGTCTTCTAATGTATAACTTTATAATCTGAAGGGTTCCACCGTAATAATATGGAACTCGTTGTTTTGATTAAATAAATATTTGTTTTCTTGTTTTCGATATTGATTACCCTCCCTTTCTTGTATATGGTGCAATTGGCCACGAAGTATTTTACGAACTAGAGGAATTTAAAGCAAGAGAAAATAAAGTGTTATTTTTAATTTCAAGGGCAAAATCGAACAGTGTAAAGATACATGATCACTTCAAGGAGACAGCTAGTCTAATTCTTTTTATGTGCAAAGTAAGCGTTTTTATTCTTTGTTGAAGAATTCGTTTTCGTTTTGAGGTTTTGATTATTTAAAATTTATTGTTTTTTTTATATTGCTAAGGGTGTGACTTTGTGTTAGACGTTCATTATGGCTGAAACAGATTATTTAGAGAGAATTAAAAGAAAAAGGTCTAGTGAAAGAAGTAGTTTTACTAAATTAATAAATAAAATTGATTAATTATTAACTGAGCAAAATGTTGAAACAAATGTATTAGATGAGAATACTGTGTTAATTGAAAGGAATCAAAATTTAATAGCTTTGAATAAGGAAATTGAAAATATAATTGATATTAATTTGCTGGATGAAGATTTAGCTTCTAGTGAAGAATATCAGGATAAATATTTGACGTATGTAGCTAAATTAAAGCAATTGATAAAATGTAAAGGAATAAAGGTTTCAGTTAATGAACAAACAGTTGAAACTGTAAAAAATGATTCGGTTATAATTGAGCAGAAAAGAGTAGTTAATAACAATTCCAGTATTAAATTACCGAAAATTCAAATTGTTCCATTTTCGGGAGATCCGAAATATTTTAATTCTTTTTGGGATTCTTTTGAAAATACTATCTATAAAAATGAATCACTTTCTAAAATTGAAAAATTCATTTATTTGAAATCTTATCTTACTGGCCAGGCAGGTAATGTTGTATCAGGTTTTGATTGAACGAATGATAAATATGATAATTGTATTAAATTATTACATGAGAAATATGGTCGTAGAGATTTAATTTTGAATTCATTTGTTAATAAAATACTTAGTTTTCCGAGTGTTAAACATACCTCTAATATTACAGCATTACGCAAATTGTACGATGACTTAGACATCGCAGTTAGAAATTTAGATTCAAGGAAAGTTCAATCTGCATCTTATGGTATACTTTTGATACCAATAATTTTACTATTATTTCCTTAAGATTTTGTTTTAGATTTTCAACGAAAACGGAAATCTAAAGATGAAACCGATGTTAATGAATTATTGCTGTTTTTAAGGAATGAGATAGAATATCGTGAATCGGTTGCGTTTTTATATGATAAAAAGACTAACTATAACCATCGAGGTAGCTGTAATTTGCGTAACGAGCAAAATAGGTATATAAACAGAAATTTTAATAAAGGCACACCCTCAGCTACTGCGCTTAATGCACAGATGACGCAGTCAATATGCATTTTTTGCTCTGAACCCCATGACGCTTTTAAATGTAATATGTCTCCCCAAAACAAGGTAAAATTATTGAAAAATTCTAATCGTTGTTTCAAGTGTTTTAAATTGTTTCATGTAAGCAAGAATTGTCGTGTAAATAAATTACCTTGTTATAAATGTAAGGGATTAAGTCATCATAGGTCTATTTGTTTAGGAGGTAATAAGGGAATAAATAATGCTAAAGTTAGTAAAATTCAAAATGCTGAACTAGAGTTAAATGAATCTTCTGATTTGGTTGCAGTTTCTAATGAAACTCCACCATTGAGTATTTCCAATGAAGAAGTTATTAGTTCTATTTCCCAATGTAATAATAAAGAAATTGAATGTTCTAAAAGGGTTTATTTGCAGACTTGTACTGCTGAAGTTAAATCAGATTCTTCGTCTCAATTGACAAAAATTCTTTTAGATAATGGCAGCCAGCGTTCGTTTTTGCCTGAACAATTTACAAATAATTTAAATTTAAAACCGGTTGCTTACGAAGTTTTGTCAGTTTATTAATTTGGAATGCAAAGAGCAACAGAAAAGGCTTATCCTGTAGTCGAATTCGAAATTTTCAAAAAGAACACGAATTTTAGAACTAAAATTAGAACTCTGGTCATACCATGCATTACTGGAGTTAAAGTTGAACCTCCAGACCCCAAAGTAATTGAATTTATGAATAAAAATAAAATTGATATGGCTGATTCTTATTTGGAAGATAATGATAATTTGCTGAGTATCGAACTTTTAATTGGTTCAGATTTATTCTGGGAATTTCTTTTATATGAAAAGATAACTATAAGTAATCGCCTGTGTGCAATAAAAACTGTTCTTGGTTGGGTGATTAGTGGAAGTAGTTATAAACGGGAGCATACATTGTCGCAAAACATAGCGGTTATGAAAAGTGTAATTGAATCAGGTGATATGTTTGATTTAAGAAAATTCTGGTCACTCGATTCCTTAGGTATCATCAAGGAGTGTGAAACTTTATCTCTAAAAGATAAAGAAACAATTGATAAATTTGAAAGCAATTTAAAATATGAAAACAATCATTATAAAACCGGATTACTTTGGAATTCAAATCCTGATGATCTTGATAGTAATTTCTCTATTGCCAAAAAACGGTTTGATAATTTAATGATAAAATTAAGTAAAAATAAAAATATTTTTGACATGTATGCAAATATTATTGAGGATCAGATAAGAGATGGAATCGTTGAGGAATGTAAAGATAAATCCGTTAATTCTGGTTATTTCATGCCGGACCCGATAAAGAAACATCTCGTGTTCGTATCGTTTTCGATGCTAGTTCGAAGGATATTGGTTTAAAATCCTTTAATGATATGTTATTGTCAGGTCCAAATTTGAACCCGAATATTTTGGATGTCATACTAAATTTTCGAAAGTATGAAATTGCATTTTCTGGTGATATTGAGAAGGCGTTTTTAATGATAGAGATAGATGAAAATGAGCGCAAATATTTAAAATTTCTTTGGGTTGATTATGATAATTGTGAAGGTTTTAAAATTATGAATATGAAAAGGTTACCGTTCAGAGTTACCACTTCCCCTTTCATTTTGAAGGCAATAATGAAGTACCACATTAAAAAAATATGCTAATGACAAACCCGATTGCGTTAAAATGTTAAATTCTTCGTTATACGTGGACGATCTGTACTGGGTAACTGATACAGTTAATGATGCATATCGACTGTCATCTGATGCTGTAAATATTTTGCAATCCGCGAGTATGAATTTACGGAAATTTAATTCTAATTCAAGCGAACTAAAGAAATTATGGATTCAAAATGGTATTGCCATTAATGATTCAATTGCACATGCAAAGGTGTTAGGTCTTCGATGGGATACAGAAAGTGATGTACTGTTGATTGAATATAAAAATTTAGAGCAGTCATCATCTAAGTCAGTTCAGTGCACCAAGCGTACTGTTTTAAAATTTGCTGCTCAAATTTATGATCCTATCGGTTTAATTTCTCCCTTAGTTATTAAGATGAAAATTTTGCTGCAAAACATTTGGAAGGCTGGACTCGATTGGGATGACCCTCTGCCTTCAGATATTGAAACAGACTTTAACAATCGGATTTCTGAAGTTCCTTATTTAAAGAACTTTTTTATGGAGCGGAAATATTTTGATAACTGTGATAATAAGAAAGAAATTGCCGTTCATATTTTTACTGATGCTAGCACAAAGGCCTATGGTGCTGTAGCGCAATTCAGATATGCAAATGTTTCGAACGAAGTTAAGATCTCATTCATTATGTCCAAAAGTAGGGTAGCACCAATCAAGACTTTAACATTGCCCCGCTTAGAGCTTATGTCAGCGGTTATTGGTGCTAGAATCTATGATTATTTACACAAATTGTTTAGTGACATTTGCCAACAATTTTATTTGTGGACAGATTCAAAAATTACATATTTTTGGATAAAGAATAACAACTCTTTGAAACCCTTCGTGCAAAACAGAGTGTCTAAAATTCAAACTCTGACAGATCCTAAACTTTGGCAGCACTGTCCAGGAAGTTCAAATCCTGCTGATAAATTAACTCGAAGAGAATCACTAAAAAGCCTTGTTGATGATAACTTATGGAAATTCGGGTCATCTTGGCTCATAGAGGATGAAAGTAAGTGGCATCAAGAAAATACTGAATTTAATCATCAGCAGCATTCAGTTGATTTAGAACTTAGAAACAGCGTTATTTCTCAACACAGTTGCCTCGCAGATTCGAAAGAGACTTTACTGGTTTTAGAAAATTACAGTTCTTTATTAAAGGTGAAAAGAATTGTGGCTTGGTCAAAGCGGTTTATCCAAAACTGTCGAAATTATGAAAAACTGAAAGGTCCATTAACTACTGAAGAATTGAAAGAAGCCGAAGTTATTTTAATAAAGGAGGCGCAGAATAACTATTATCAAGAAGAAATTAAAACTTAGATGAAGAATGAAGATATAAAAAATAACTCCAGCATATTTTGTCTTCGTCCATACCTAGATGAAAAACAGATGTTAAGAATTTGCAGTTGACTGTTTCAATCTGAAGTGGATCCTGAAGCAGTTAATCGTATACTGATACCCAAGAATTCGAAATTTTCCGAGCTTTTGATCACTGAAAAACATAAAAAGTTGCTTCATAGTGGAGTTAATGTCACTCTTTCGCAGATTAGAAAAAGTTATTGGATTCCACAAGCCAGACAACTTGTGAAAAGAATAATTGGAAGATGCGTGATTTGCAGAAAACACTTTGCGAAACCAGCCAATCAGCGTACTGGAGAACTGCCTAAAGATAGAATTTCACAATCTCCACCTTTCTCAGTGGTTGGAATTGATTTTACTGGTCCTATTTATGTAAAACATAAAGATGAAGTTTTGAAATCTTATATTATTGTGTTTACTTGTGCAGTCACACAGGCTGTACATTTAGAACTGATTTCCGATTTGTCTACGAATAAATTTATCTTAGCTTTACGCCGTTTCATGTCAAGAAGAAATAACTGTAAAACTATTTATTCTGATAACGCAGCAACATTTAAAACTGCTTCAAGAGATATAAGGTACTTCTTTTCTATTATTAGAGGAGAAGAATTTCAAAATTTCATTTCCTCTGAAGGTATTGCATGGAAGTTTATTGTTGAGTTTGCCCCATGGTGGAGAGGATTTTATGAACGGTTGATGAGAAGTATTAAAGAACCTCTCAAAAAGATACTTGGAAAGGCTCAACTTTCCTTCGAAGAAGTCATGACTATCCTAGTTGAAATTGAAAACGTCCTTAATCGTCGACCACTCACATATGTAAGTGATGATAAATCGGAACTACAGCCCCTGACACCTGCTCATTTTTTGTTTTCTGGACTGGTGAGCGAATATCCGCGTAATTTTGCGGAACTTATTAATGTGACCCCAACGCGAGAAAGTCTGATAAAAAGAAAGCTTTATCAAACTCGTCTTCTGAAACAAGTGTGGTTACGCTGGAAAAATGAATACTTGTTGACTTTGAGGCAACATCACTTTTCCAACAAACCAAACTGTGAGAAAAACATTAAAATAGGTGATTTGGTGCTCTCTCAAGGCAAGAGTAAATCCAAATTCTTGTGGAATTTAGGCCGAGTCCTTGAAGCTTATAAGGGTCGTGACGGACTAGTTAGATCCTGTCTTATAAAAACTAAAACTGGGGAATATAGGAGACCAGTTCAACTGCTCTATCCCTTAGAGCTGAACTAAAAACTTATAATTAACATTCTAATGATATTTTAATAATTTACTATTCCTTTAAATTTGATACTTCAAATTATATTTTACTGTCTTATAATTGATTAGTGTTTATTTTTATATTTTAAGTTTAAAACGTATAATGTTTGATATAATGTAGAATTATAGTTTTGCTATTGTATATTGTTTTGTGATAATTTTTACTTTAAAATTATCAGGTGGGGAGTGTTGAGAAATGTAGAAGTAAATTTAATAATTCGAAATCTCCCCACCAGAGGGCTGATAATCAGTCTACATTGAACCACTAAGCAGTAAGCATTGGCTTGTAATAATTGTCTTCTAATGTATAACTTTATAATCAGAAGGGTTCCACCCTAATAATATGGAACTCGTTGCTTTGTTTAAATAAATATTTGTTTTCTTGTTTTCGATATTGATTGCCCTCCCCTTCTTGTATACTCATCTCTTTTGAATAGGGTTCAAAATTGCAAGGCTATTGAGTTGAACATTGGTAGTCGTGCACTCGAAATTGGGTCATCTGTTCAACGAGGTTTATAAAATTATAAAATATCATTAGCCTTTATCCTCCAGTTTTTGATTTTAAGTTTTTCAAATCGCTATTTCCCTCATCTAGCTATATTTTCCTTAGACGTTAGAACTGGTCTTCCCCTATAGGTTTTCCTTCTTGCTCTTTCATCATTCATTCAGATGTCCAAACAACTGTATTCTTTTTGTTTTTATTATATTTACCATATCTTTTTCTTTAGAAAGCTTGCTTTATTCTAAATTACTCCCAATTCTTCACACGTCTATATCTCTGATTGGTCCATATATTTCCCTCAAAATCTTTCTTTCAAAAATAATAAGTAAGTTTTCTTCATTCTCAGCGGCAGATCAAGTTTCTGCTGCACATTTGACAATAGGTCTAATTATTGTTTTCCTTCTTGAGAGCAGAGTGGCATTAAACAACTTAAGCATTTAAAGAATTATTGAAGATCGTGCTGTTAATGAGGGTAACAAAAATATTAACCAATATAAAAATAATATAACAGTTGGGCTGAAAAGTTCGTAGGCTAACATAGAAAAAAAAAATTTTTGGATAAAATTCCATTTTATTATTCAATATAGTTTCCTTCAAGGGCGATACAACGATTATAGCTGCCATATAATTTTTCGATACCATTTTTATAGTATGATTTGTCTTTAGCCTCAAAATAGGCCTTTGTTTTGCTGATTACTTCTTCATCGGCGCCAAATTTCTTTCCAGCAAGCATTCTCTTGAGATCTGAGAACAGGAAAAAGTTGCTGGGGACCTGATCTGGAGAATACGGTGGATGCGGAAGCAATTCGAAGACCAATTCATTTAATTTTGCCATCGTTTTCATTGACTTGTGACACGGTGCATTGTATTGATGAAATAGCACTTTCTTCTTTTTCAAATGGGGCCGTTTTTCTGCGATTTCGTAGTTCAAACGCTCCAATAGCGCTATGTAATAGTCGCTGTTGATGGTTTTTCCCTTTTCAAGAGAGTCAATTAATATTATACCATGAGCATCCCAAAATACTAACGCCATAACTTTGCCTGCTGACTGTTGCGCCTTTCCACACTTTGGAATTGGTTCGTCTCGTGCAGTTCACTCGGCTGACTGTCGGTTGGACTCCGGTGTGAAATTATGGAGCCATGTTTCACCCATTGTCCCATATTGACGCATAAATTCGGGTTTATTACGATTAAACAGCTTCAAACACAGCTCAGAATCATCAATTTGTTGTTGTTTTTGTCCAATTGGGAGCTCGTGCGGCACCCACTTTGCCTAGAGCTTTCGCATACCCAAATATTTATTCACGATATGTTCAACACGTTCCTTTGATATCTTTAGAGTCTCAGATATTTTGATCAACTTCACTATACGGTTATCTAAAATTTGATCTTTTTTGATGTTTTCGTAGGTAACAGCCTCTTTGGGGCGACTACTGTGCGCATCGTCGTTGGTGCTCATTTCGCCTCGTTTAAACTTAGCAAACCACTTCTCAATGGTTGATTTTCCTGGTACAGAGTCCGAATGATGTTTCCCAAGCCAAGCCTTGGCTTCAAGAGTATTTTTTTTCGCTAAAAAGCAATGCTTTAAAAACACACGAAATTCCTTTTTATCCATTGTTTTTAAACCAAAAAAAGTTGCTTCACTAAAAATACTATATCTCACAAACTAATAGTCCGACAGCTGTCAAATTTATACACGTGTCTTTCAAAGGTTAGAACTAACTAAAAATCATATGTATTTAATAATAATAGCCCCATCTATGTGTCAGCCTACGAACTTCTCAGTCTAACTGTTAAGTTATTTAAATTGAGAAAATATCGAGTTATATTGCTAAATATCGACATTTTTTGGCGATTCATCAAAATAATAAAATACGGCATTTATCGGTTGTAGTCGTAAATGTTCATTTTAGCACCAACTCGGAAAAGTGGTCATCAACGCATGGTTTTTATTGCTTTTAACTACCGATCAGAGTTATTGGAAGTAAAAAAGAGCGAATACACTAAGTGTTCACTTTATTTGAACCCACCCTCAATAACTCTCCCTTAAATAAAATTGTATATACATACTTTTATGGCATAGATTACGACACGTTGATAAGAATATATATAGTCTATTTTCAGCACTTTCCAAAAATATGAGACAAAATGATTCTTGATCTAGGCTCTTTCAGTTTCATCCAACAATAGGATTGAGAGCTGGAGATTGTAGAGGCCAACACAACTATGTCAAATCAAGTCTTTATCATGTTTGAATCGACCTTTTGCAATGACAGCAGTTTGGCAAGGCACATTATCTTGTTAAAAGTATCCCACAGTTGTTGGGATGGGGCATTTTTCAAAAGGAGGAGAAGGACTATCACGCAGATATAAAATCTGACATCGATAAGTTTAAATTTCATTCATAATAAAAATTTTAGAGAAAATTTATAATTCTGTCTCGTGACAAGAATTAACGTAAGTTGAAGAAAAAATTATAACACTAATTTATATTAATGAATTACTGCAAAAAAGAAGTACAATGACCTTTAAAAAAATTTCTAATCAAAAAGACCAATTTTAGGATATTCATAATGCCTAAGCTAATATAAAACCAAAAAAAATTTAAATAGTGTATTAATGTTTAAAAAAATAACAGTATAAAAATTAAATAGGATTGTTTGCTAATAAGATCTTTAACAAATGGTAACAATAGAGATTTATATTTTTGTGTGAAAGATTTTCAGAAAAAGTGTTTGCTTAAAGCACGTCCAAGAAAAATATCGTATGAAATCTCCCTTTCATTTTAACAAAAAAAAATTATTTATCAATTCTGGAAATTAGTTTAAGTATTTTTTTTTATCTTTTTATGAAATATTCATGTTGTAAAATGCAATTTTCTTACGCGTCAAATATGGAATTGTTTAAAAACTCCGATAGTTTTTCAAATGCTTTTATTAAAGATAATCTGATGACTTGAAATTCAATGAAAAATTTTGTTATAGTGCTTATTTACATTGAGAAGTACATTGCATAAGTAATTAACATTTAGTTCATAATTCATGCAGAGATGCCAACTTGCTCCGGACAGCAAATATATAATTTAAAGTGGTAGTTTATCAATTTGTGATTCTTGATTTAATAAATTCTATGTAGTAGATTTTTATCCACCACTATTTCTAAAGAATTCGTAAGTTTATGTAATTCACCACTTTATAGTACCTTTGTCAAGCTATACATTTTAAAAAGCAAGCAAAAATAGTCAAATATTTGCAAAATTTACTTCGTACTTATTAACCGTTTTTTAAATTATTTTGGCTTGTCCGGAGCAGTTGGCATCTCTGTTCATGTTTAATTATGCATATGATATCATAAATATTAATAAAATTCAGAATTAGCTGCTATTAACGTTATTGTTCTCACCTTTTAAAATGCGCGTATGAACCAAAAATATAGTTAACAACGAAGTTTAGTTATGGTGCCTTATTCAAACCACCTTGCACAATACTGTTAGGTGATCATAATAAAGTAACCACTAGGTATAAAGGATAAAATAAGACATAAATATAACAACAACCTGTATATGAGGATTGGATATAAGCTAGTTATGTCATCTTAGCATTTGTGGATTCAGGAAGACAGTCAGGTTCGGCACAAACGTGTCACGTTGTTTACAGGTATTCGATAAAATTTGATTTAAATCACATGGTTAGGCACATTTACTTTACTTCTTCTCGAGTAAGTACCAAATTGAATGATTGCGAAAATACATTTTTTTTGCAGAGCTTACTAGTATGATATGAAATTTATACTATTAAGCTATGAATTTATTATTTTTACTACACTATTGCTTTAAAATAAGAAGAAAAAAAGCTGTTTACAAAAATATAATTTTAAATAATGTGTTTGAAAGTAAATTAAATATTCGATACATAAAACTTTATTCAATTAATGCAAAAAATTAAATACCCTCCAAAAAAGAAAGATTAAAAAAAGGGAAGCAACAACAATATTTATTTAACTAGGGGGTCAATCGCCTCATGCTTGATATCACTCGCCATTCCCCCCAGAACGTTATGCTATTTACTTTCTTTTAAAATAAATTTAAATCAAGGAACATTATCTTAATGTCTAATAATACAATGCATACCATGCAGAGTTTTTCCATTTACATTTGATGCATACTTTCGGTGCATCATATATATATATATATATATTTAGATTCTAGTAGTGACGGGGTTTCACCATGTTGGCCAGG